>NW_027186304.1:84910701-85079848 GCF_028583685.1 Petaurus breviceps papuanus
GAGAGAGAGAGAGAGAGAGAGAGAGAGAGAAAGAGAGCTTCCTTAATTGACATAAAGTGCAAAGGTCAAAGTCCACCCTTAGGTCATATGTCTTAATCTCTTCAATCAAAAAGTTTTTTTTCTTCTTAATTGGAGAAGTCCTTAACTCAATCGTCTAAATATAAAGGTCAGAGTTCTCCACCTCTAGGCCACAGTGAGTCATAATTTTCTCAGTTTGCATTAAATGCCCAAGGAGAGGTCATTTCATCTTAACTCGAGGCAGGCTCTCAGCTTCCATGGTTCCTCTTCCATGGTCCCAGCTCCTGTACAAATCTATCCAACTGCCACCTGGGTTCAAAGGCAGGCAGCTCTCAGTTCTTTGTCCAGCTTCTTGTGCAGTTTTTATTGAAGCTCACAGTGTCTGGTCACCCTGAAGTCCTTCACAGTTTCTGTTCCTGGGAAGACAAAGTTTAACAAAGCCACAATAACATCCATTTACATTGCTTGCATCTTCATCAATTCATTTTCTGCCTGTGAAATCAACATAGACCCAACAACAAGGTCTGAGGAATCAACACAAATCATCAGTATAGTCCCTGGACCTCTGAAAATGTCTGTAAGATGCTCCTCTGGGATTTCTGTAAACACACAACATGAAAATCCTCTTTTAGAGGTTCTGAACCAGCAGCAAGGTCCCAGAGCTTCTGTAACAACAGCACTGTCCTCTATCAGCAAACGAATCTGACAAAGTAACATCAAAACAGACAGACAAAGTGCTGGCACCACAGTCATGCTTCCTCCCAGTTCTCCTCTATTCTTATTTCTCAGTTCTTCTCAATTCTCAGCTCAATCCTCAGTTCTCATTTCTCTTCTCAGTTCTCTGTTCAGTTCTCAGTTCTCTTCTCTCTCTCCAGCAGTAGCAGCCCAGTCTCCAGATGCTTGATCTCAGCAGTTCTGTCTCTCTAGGTTGGGCTTTTCCTTATATACAGTATTAGCTCCTCCCAGTTCTGCCCCTTCCAGTCATGTTAACAAGTCCATCCCACTGTGGAATTCACAAGTTTTGGGTCTTAATACTTGACACAAATCATGAACTTGGAACAAGGTGCTAAGTACCTATTTGATTGCAAATACAAGGGCAGGGAAGATCTTCAAATTACCATTATCATTACATGCCTCTGTCTTCAAAGCATGTACAAAGTCCCATTATATTCATAAAATGAAAAGTTTGAAGAAGATCTCTAAGATCCCTTCAAAATTTTGTAATTTTTTTCACGATTGAAAATTGCTTTTTAATAATAAATTACAACTGAGACACAGGGCAGATAATGGGACAAGAGCTGAATTGTCTGTGGGTTTGCATTGTGTTGATGACCTGCTTAGGGCTGGGGCTCTGGGCCCAATGCCAGATCTAGCCAAGAAGCTCTCAGCCTTAGGGATTGGTAATCTGGGAGGGCAGCCGGGCCTTTTTGTTGCAGGGGAAGCAGTAGGGTGACTCCTTTAAACACACTGTTGTTGCTGCTGCTGCTTCTCAATGGCTGCCTTGCTGTCCAGGTCCTTGGCCTTCATACCTGCCAGAGCAGTTTCCTTCACCTTCTCAGTTGCTTCTTTAACTGTTTCAACAACTGCCTTAGAAGGAACTTCACTTTGCAGTTTGGCCAAGATGTACTCAAACCACTGATGGTCTTGGTCACATTACTTTTGAATTTAGCTAGGCCACACTCCTGTTTGGCTCTGGAGACCCGCAGACAAATTTCAGGAGACCCAGGCCTGCTGTCAGATTTCAATCTCGTCACCGTTTTAAGGCTTCACACAGTAAACACATCTTTCCTCCACCACCATCAGCTGGGCATGGTTGATGTTCCAGGTGAAAGTAGTCATGGTCTGGTTCTGGGGGTCCACCATAGAGTCCTAGAGCATGTACACCAACTGCACTACATTAATGGGAAAGAAGCCCTCTGGTCAGTGGAATGTCACGTTGGTTTGTGTTAGTAGCCACCTGGACAGCACCTTCCAGGGCACGATGTCCTCCATCAGCATGTGCTTGCTGTAGGGATTGGGGTAACACTGACAGAAAGGTCTCAGGAGCTCCAGAGCATGCTCTGCCCAGGAAATACTTCACCATTGTCCAGCCAGGGGTCAGGGTCGAATTGGGGCAGTGTCGGGAGGCTCACAGCATTGGGGGCAGGGGAGAAAAGGATCCCAGGCTCCCACTCTCCTTCACTATCCCAAAGCAGAGGTCACCACTGTCACCATGATGAGTATGTCTGCCTGCTCAGCACTTCTGGTCACAACCAAACCCTCCCAAAATTCTGTTATTTTAATTATTCCATATCAAAATATTGAGTGTCATCAGGATTGATACTAAAAAACAAATAAAAAGCAAAATATTTTTACAAAACACTTGCTTAACCTTCTATTAAAAATGACTGCATATAGTTCCAAAGTGTGTCAAGGCTAGAGGAGAATCCTGGGTGTCATGAACTCTAGTTTGAACTGTAATGCTGCCGAGAGTTATGATATGACTGAGAGCTATAACACAGCTTTCATCATTCATCCAAAAGAGCCTTTTCCCACTTTCCCCAATTGTTCACTTTCTGACTCCCTCCCCTTTGCTGGACATTTCCCTGGGAGCTGGATCTCAAAAAGTCTCAGTCTTTTCCCATGCTGGGCAATTTGTGTTTCATCAGTCTCAATTTCTGACCCCCAAGTGACTTCTAGAGGAACAGAAGTGGACCCAGCCAGATGCTGGGTGCTTTCTCTGAGGTTTAGCATATGCACAGTCACACACATGTACTCTGTCCCCATTCCCTCTGATTCTCAGTTCTCTGGCTGAGAGCCACAGAGTCCCACCACAATATTATTACAGCCTTAGCCAATTTCTGCCATTTGGAGTTTGGATCTCCATAGCATCAGGCGTAGGTGGGAGGCTAGGATATAAATTTAAGTTCTGTTCCTGGCACAGTCACACATCCTGCACTTTTCCCCTTTGTTGCTCTAGTCTCTAGCCAATCTCTGTTAAGACTCAGGGTATTATTACTTCTTGCTGCTATTGCAGCCTGAGCAAATTTTTGCCATTTGGATCTCCACAGCACTTGATGGGGGGAGGGTGAACCTGTGGTATGCAGTTTTGTTGTAAGCCAGTGTGTCAGCTTGTGCAGCCCTGTTGCTGGGAGCATGGTGGATGGTGGGTGATGGGGTGCTGAGTGAGCATATTCAGGATTGGATATTAACCTTCTCTATTGTTCATCAAGCTTTTGCCTTATTTAGGTTGTTGGCATCCTAGATCATGGAAAAAATTGAAGTTGCTTTATCTCTGGCAGAAAATTCCTGTTTTGGAAAGGTTTGAGAGGTCATGAGGATCATAAAAAATGCCTAGTCTTCCATATTTCTGGAAGTCAAAAATATGATGTTCTGGTAGTGTTTTGAGGTTTATAGAGCACTTCCTTCAAAATAACTTGGTGAATTATACAATGCTAAATTATAACTTCAGTAATAAGTTAGACTGTACAACTTGCTTATTTATAGAGTAGTCCCAGAGACTGTTAGGGACCCTGTCGAGATAATTTACCCTCAAGCACTTATTGTCCACAGAAATATTAGTTGAACTCTCTGATGGGGAGAAGAGTAGAAGTTGTGGATAATTAGTTTGCCAGATGCTGAGTAAAAGAAATCACTTACCAGTAATCCAGAAACTATTTCAAACAGACAATAGCTCAGAAAGCAATGTTTTGAGTAAAAAATATTTTGTATTATAACCCAGCAAAACCTGCCCTGAACTAAGGGAAATGTCAGTTAGGACAAAGGAAAAGTCTGAACCCAGAGGTAACTTTTTTCCTATTTAGAACATTTAGCATTGAAAAAACTTACACAGCAAAACAGGAAAATGATAAATGTTAGAGAAAATGTGGGAAAGTTGGAACACTAATTCATTGTTGGTGAAGCTGTGAACTGATCCAAGCATTCTGGAGAGCAATTTGGAACTATGCCCAAAGGGCTAGGGCTGTATCCCAAAGAGCTCATAAAAATTGGAAAAGGACCCACATATACAAAAATGTTTATAGCAGTTCTTTTTGTGGTGGCAAAGAATTGGAAATCAAGGAGATGCCCATCAATAGGGCAATGGCTAAACAAGTTGTGGTATATGAATGTAATGGAATACTATTGTGCTATTAAAAAATGATGAACAGGTGGACTTCAGAGAAATCTGGAAAGATTTATATTAACTGATGCTGAGTGAAATGAGTAGAACCAGAAGAACATTATACACAGTAACAGCCACAGTGTGTGAGGACTGATTTTGATAGACTTAGCCCTTCTCAGAAATGCAAGAACCTAAAACAATTCCAAAGGACACATGATGGAAAATGCCAGTCATATCCAGAGAAAGAACTATAGAGTTGGAATGCAGGTTGAAGCAGACTATTTTCTTTTTTATTTTGTTTTATTTTGCTTTGTTTTTTCTTTCTCATGGTTTTTCCCATTAGTTATAAATCTTCTACACAATATGACCAAGGTGAAAATATGTTTAATAGGAATGCATGTATAGACCACATATCAGATTGCAAGCCAATCTTAGGAAGTAAGGGGGGAGGGAGGAGGAGAAAATTTAAAACGTATGGAAGTGAATGTTGAAAACTAAAAATGATTTAATTTAAAAAAAGAAAAAACTTACAGTGAAACCCTTCAGCTCAAATTTAGCAATGCAGCTCCATGACTCTGATGATTATTATAAACAGCCCATATCATCAACTAGTTCAGTTACAAGCGAAGATAGATCAGCAAGTCATAAGAGAGCTAGGTCTGTTTGATAATCACAGCAGAAATCAGAGAAGAGGTTACACATGTAACAAACAATACTAAACTTACCCATGTAATGTATACTTTGCATATATTGAGTATGTTCATTGATGCCTGTATTAATTACTGCATGTTTTAAGTGCACTTATTTGAATATGTACCATTTATTTGCTTATATGCTCCTGCTATGGATTACTGTAGCTGCATTTGTCTGTGAATTGTACAGTATTATCTCCTTATTGGCATAATTGCTCATGCTTATGGTATTATTTATTGTTATGTAAGCATCTTCGTGTCTTTACTTTGTTTTGCTGTTATTAGCTTGGGTACTATGGATATGCATGTGTTCTCATGAAATGTGCATGTTACATGTCATGCATGTAATGTAGATATAAGCCACATTAGATACAATACAGCCTGTCAAGTGATGCTTTATGCAGATGATCTTAACTTGGGGCATAAATTTGGTTTTATATAAATTTACATATATATGTGTATACATATATAAAATTATTTAACATAATTGGCCTCCTTTGCGATTCTATGTGTTTTATTTTATGCATTTAAAAACGTTATTCTAAGAAAGAGTCTTTAGGCTTTACCAGATTGCCAAAGGGGTCCATGAAAAAAAATTAATAATCCCCATTTTATACTGTATTGTATCTCTTACGTATCTCTTCTTTGATACCCTAAGATGATTACTTGGGGTTCTGCTTTAATCATTTTTATTCTGTTAAGTCTTGATGTTTACTTTATGATTTTTATTTGCAGATGCCTAGTATACCTCAGGATTTTGTAAGGAACAGAAAATTTCCAGCCTGGGGGTGGAATACAGCACTCCCTCCAGGGATCAGTCAGAATGTTAGCAATCTGGGAACTAGACGGAGAGCACTGGCGTTTTTGTCTGAAGGGCAAAATGCCTTTGTTGATCTTGGGAAAGAGACAAGTTTTGGTCCTATGTAACTGAAAGAAGCCATTGTCTTGACTTTGAGGATGATGGAAGATGGTAAAGAATGGTGCATATTGGAGCCAGTATGTCATCTCCACCAGGATCCTTATGCTGAAATTTTCCATCTTGGGTTCAGCTGCTTGGCAACTGAATTACTTTTCCCCAGGACTAGGGTACCAAGGAGGAGCTTTTGGCCTGAGATACTGTGACAAAAATGGGGTCACCCCAAAGCCAGAGAGAGCATTTATTTGACATGCAAGAATTGGAGTTTGCTGATGAAATGAACTTGGAGATCCCTTCTTTCCATTTACCTTTTATACCTCTCATGCACTCCCTTGCTTTTGCCCATTCCCCAACAGAGGGTACAACAAAGAAGAAGCTAATCATGCTGGTTCTTTTTTCCTTGCCTCTCTTGTGAATTCAAATAGTGAGGCCACACAAATAATTGTTATTTCTTTAAGTAGCATTCTTTTCTTTTTGGAGGGCAATTAGGGTTAAGTGACTTGCCCAAGGTCACACAGCTAGTTTTTGTGTTAAGTGTATGAGGCCACATTTGAACTCAGGTCCTCCTGACTCCAGGGCAGGTGCTCTATTCACTTTGCCACCTAGCCACCCCTAAGTAGCATTCTTTAAGTTGTTTTTTTTTTTTTTAATGCTTGTGACACTATTAAAAATCCAGATAGCCTTTAGAATCCTTGACAATGGTGCTCACTTGAATGTGCAGTGAAAATGGAAAAGGAAGAAGAATAATCCCAAAGGGAAGTAGGTTTAAATATTTGAGGATTTGTACATTCAAATTAGAGTAACCTGACTAGGGATTCATGAACTATCTATTTAACTGAGATGAGAATGATTCTTAGGGATAAAGAAGAGACCAACACTGAGGACCAGATTCCCCTGAGATGTAAGTAAGCCTGTAGAAAAGAACCCTAGAGTGCTGGGCTGGGAAAAAGGAAGACTCATCCTCCTGAGTTCAAATCTGGCCTCAGACACTTCCTAGCTGTGTGACCCTGTTTGCCTCAGTTTCTTCATCTGTAAAATGAGCTGGAAAAGGAAATGGCAAACCATTCAGTATCTTTGTCAAGAAAATCCCAAATTAGGGGCGGCCAGGTGGCTCAGTGAGTAAAAGCACCAGCCTGAGTCAGGATGACCTGGGATCAAATCTGGGCTCTGATACTTAGCACCACACCCAGAAATAACTGGCCGTGTAACCTTGAACAAGTTACTCAACCCCGATTGCTTAAAAAAAAAAAAAGAAAATCCCAAATTAGCTCATAAAGAGTGTGGCACAACTGAACAACAACAAAATAGATGGTACAGGGATGGCTAGGTGGTGCAGTGAATAGAGCACCGGCCCTGGAGTCAGGAGGACCTGAGTTCAAATCTGGCCTCAGACACTTAACACAAAAACTAGCCATGTGACCTTGGGCAAGTCACTTAACCCCAAATTGCTCTCCAAAAAGCAAAAAAAAAAAATCTTTAATGTACTCCCTATCTGGATAACCCAGAGGAGGAAACATATTGTAACAAAAAAGATAATTGAATTTAGAGTCGGAAGACTTGGATTGAAATTCAAACCCTTCCCCTTATTACCTGTGTGATCCTTTGCTTCTCTGGTCTTCAGTTTTCTCATCTTGAAGATAATGACATTTCACTAGGTAATCCCTAAAACTACAGGATCCCAAATTCTGGATTAAGCAACAAATTTGGAATTAGATCAGTTTTTACTGTTTGTGTTCTATGTGCCTGCTCACATACTCATATATACTGTAGCATTTAATGTCTTATTATTACTGTAGCACTTAATGTCTTAATTTAGGCATCCTGGGATCCCTCCATCATTATCAATCCAACCAGACAGAATAAACATGACCTAATAGCAAAGCAATTCTTCTAAACAAAGCTATGTGGGATGGGCAGGTAGGCCTGCAGGCAGCTTGAATTGAAATAACCTTCATCCATCTTAAAGCTCATATTTGCTTCCTCTTCATTAAGTGCTACCAAGGTAGGAAATATGCTTTTGTTTACCTCTTTGCATTTCTTAATATATCTTTGCGCCAAAGGCTTTATACTCATAATTTTGCTCTGGTTCTGAAAGACCAAAGTAGAGCTCTGAAGGCTCTCTCTGTATAGATATTATTTTTAGAGCTCATGGAACCAATAATTTTGAAAATTCCTAATGATCACTGAATATTTATGGAGTGCCCTTAGGGTGAATGGCACCATACTAGGCACTGTGAAGTTTATCCTGTTAATTCCCTGACTATAATGTCATAACCCAAGAATTGTTTCCTTTTGATAGAGCAAGTAATTAGGATTCTAAGTAAGTGCAGATTTCTATATTCATAAGGATCATTTATGTTAGGAATAGGCAGTAACATCTAGCACTTGGAGATTCCAACATGTTCTCATAATTGAAATACTTTAGGGAAGGCTGGTCGACTTAATGGATAACAGAACTGGCCTTTCCACCCTTTGCATTCAAATGCAATTTGTCATCCAGAGTGAAATGAATTTGGTCATGTGTAATCCTTCAAGATGGATCAGCCTCATCCCAGAAAACCTCATAACTGTGAAAGGGGCATTGAAAAAGAAAATTTTAAAAAATGGTTGCAAACACACATCAATATACAAGCGATAAATTCCATTTCTGAAATGTTGGGTAACTGTCCCTCTAGGAATGGACAGCTGAACAGCAAGCACAGTCATAGTTCATTTTCTTTTTCCAACTATGTAAGGAGGCCACATTTGTTTTTCACTTTTTCTGCCCATAATTGAAGTCCAGTCATGTCATAACTTCATGACTGTGCTTGGTTTCCCCTTTTGACCTTCAGAGAGAGACATTCCAACTCTAATAGTCTCACTTGGACAATAGGATCTCCCTACATTGTAAAGACAAGCAATTTTGAAAGATTTAAGAACTCCTTTCAATGCAATGACCAACCTTCATTCCAGAGGACTGATGATGAAGCTTGCTACCTATCTCCTTGAAGAAGATGATGGATTCAAAATGTGGAATGTGACATGTATTTCTGGATGTGAC
Organism: Petaurus breviceps papuanus; assembly: GCF_028583685.1. Classification (NCBI taxonomy): domain Eukaryota; kingdom Metazoa; phylum Chordata; class Mammalia; order Diprotodontia; family Petauridae; genus Petaurus; species Petaurus breviceps. The sequence continues at coordinate 84,919,470 of NW_027186304.1, forward strand.
CAGTAAGAATTTGAATTGTCTGACTATGTGTATTTGTTACAAGGGTTTTGTTTGTGTTTTTCTTTTGTCAGTGGAGGGAGGAGGAAGTAGGGAGAGAAAAGAAGTGCTTATTAATTGAAAATAAAATAAGAAACGGTAGAAATCATTATGACTTCAGAGAAACACAGACAAATGCATCTAAGTAGAGTGGGCAGAGTTAGGACAACAATGGGAAGAAGCACTAAGAGTGATCCTCAGGGTATGAGAGTCAGTGATCAAAGTATCCAGATTTCTCCACGCCTGCTAGACAATCCTCTGACTCCTAAAGGATTAGAATCGTCACTAGAAAGGACAAAAGCAGGTTGTGGAGAATTTACCAGAAGATGGTTCCAGGACCTCCCAGAGCTTCTTAAGCCCAGAGAGTATACAAACTACTTAACAGTAATTTAACTCAGGTTACCCAAGTAAATCTTTTGTTCCTGCTCATGGTTCCAACTTTCTTAACTGTCATCATTAATTTAGTGTTATATATGCAACATGTTATATTCTGAAAGGATTACAAACATGGCATAGACTAGACCTCTTATTAAACTTTTAAAATTAATAAAAGCTCATATCTATTTATAGAATTTGCAAAAGAGAGGCAAAGGCATAGTGGAGGGTGAGCTGGCCTCTGAAGAAGGCCTGGGCTCCAGTCCTAACTTTGCTACATGATGATCATTAGATCCTGGGCAAGACTCATTGCCCCAAGGAACACTTTAAAACTACAGTTATCCCTTCTACGGTGAGACTTTCCCTGTCCAGGTTACAATGCATCTGGGTCAGCATAAGATGTTAAATGGGAATTTTGGGGAAATTTTGCAAAAGCCACAGATGACACACAAAGGCCAGCAGCCTTCAACACACAGCGTGTAACCAAATAGTTAACCCAAATTTTACAATAAGGTACTGTAAACACCCCAAAAAAGAAAAAGAAAAAATTCAGAGTTGCTCTGGTACTAAGGGAGGGCCAAAAAATTTTACACTGATTTTCTAGATCGTGAGAACACCATGCTCCTAAATCCTGAAATGTGGAAGGGTAACTGTATAAGTTGTAGAGTGGGTGCTGAGCTATAGTGATATAATATTACATACTATATGATAATACTATATTGATATTACATACCAGGAGTTCCTTACACCAAAGAAATCAGAGGTCTTATCCAAAAATATATAATTTTAGTGTCTTCCCTCTCTTATTTATTTCTTATTTATCCAGTAGAGAGTTTGTATATAAAAATTTGTCTGTTTATTTTCTGCCCCATTGGACTGTGAGCTCCTTGCAAGCAAGAGTTGGTTTTTGCCATTTCTTTGTATTCCCAGGGCCTAGCACATAGTGCCTAGAATAGTAAATGCTTAATAAATGCTTGCTGGCTGACTGACCAATAAAGCCCCTTATTTCTAGCTCTGACACTCCATAGTAGGGGCTAATAGAATGCCACAAGAAAATCCCCAAGTCTTAGTCATTCTACTTCCTGACCTAGAAGATGTTTCTATGGTCCATATGCTCCCTACTACTGCTCTGGAGGTCTCAAAGAGCTGGTGGATCTTTAGAAGCCCCTAATACCTTCCTCAAAGCTATTTAAGGATACAAAATTGCTCTCTCATTAAATAGTGCTTTAGAGACAATTTATTTAGACATCTTCATTTTGAAATGATTCTTGAAATATTGCCTTTATAAAGTCAATGGTCTATCAAAATGAGTGCCTACCCTGAGCTTGTCACAGTCTACTTACTAAAATGGAGTTTGAAGTTATGTAGTAATTCAGATGAACTGCTAGAAAAAAGCAATTCCAGTTGTTTAGTCATTTCAGTCATGTTCAACTTTTTGTGACCCCACTGGGGTTTTCTTAGCAAAGATACTGGAATGGCTTGCCATTTCCTTCTCCAGCTTATTTTACAAATGAGGAAACTGAGGCAAACAGGGTTAAGTGAGTTGCCCAGGGTCACACAGCTAGTAAACATCTGAGGCCAGATTTGAACTCACAAAGATAAGCCTTCCTGACTGCAAGCTAGGCACTGTAACCACTGCTTGAAGTCAAAAACAGTGTCTTCTCCTTAACTGGGAATTGGTGACTAAATGAAGATGGCCACTGAAAAAGAATCCTCATGCTCATAATCAAAATATCAGTCAACAAGCATTTATGAAGTACCTGCTGTGTGCATTAATTGCCAGGTCTGGTATAAGGTGCTGAGGATGTCCCTGGAAATAGGAATATCACTGAAAACAAAACAAAACAAAAAATCATACTTTCAAGCTTCATTGTCAAGAGGCTAAATCTAAAAATCTTAGCAGGAAGAGAGAATGGGCTGTATACCTTTACTGCCTCAATTCATTTCTCCCATATATCTCCTTCCTGTGTGTCTTTTTTTTTTTAAGATAGCTTTCACCATTTATCTTTATTTATTTTTGGTTTTTGGAGGGGGGAAGGCAAGACAATTGGGGTTAAGTGACTTGCCCAAGGTCACATGGCTAGTAAGTGTTTCAAGTGTCTGAGGCCACATTTGAACTCAGGTCCTCCTGACTCCAGGGCTGGTGCTCTATTCACCTAACTGCTCCCTTCCTGTGTATCTTTCCTAGGCTTCCCCTTACCTTGTTCAGGAGGCACTGGAAATTTATCTCTTTCTACCAGAGAAAGTTCTAAACATTGTCAGATGGGGACAAGCTCACTCAATTTCTATCCCAGTCAAGCAGGGAGATGTGCAGGCTTATTTTCTTTCTGTTTTATTTTTGCCACCCCTCCATCTTCTGTTCCCTATACTTTTTTTTCCTCCTTTTCCTTCCTTTATGGCATGACTCTGTGACTATTCTTCCTCATCCTTTCTGCAGCTAATTCAGGTCTTAGATGTTCCTCCCTCACTGACAAGTAATCTATGTCTGGGAGAGGTCCTGGACACATCTTTCTTCCACATATCTGTGCCATCTAGTCATCCTTGATATTATCAAGCAGCGTCCTGTGGTCTCTCTGAACACACCGTCATCCATTAAAGCAGTTCTGCGGCGGTAGTATCAAGTTAATAGGTGTCTTTTCGCAGGTTTGGGGTGGGGGTTTTGGTTTTGTTTTGTTTTTACTAATTTGAAAATGAAAAATGAGAAGGGACAAAAGAATGCAGTACTGAGTCTTTTTGTGCTTAGGACAAGTTCCAAGAATTGTTTCCCCAATTTATGGAGTAAAACCCTGGGGAAATAATCCTTGGGATTTTAACTGCATTTGTAAATCTCAAGCTTTATGGGATACTTCCTTCCCTCCCCTCCCCCATGAGTAACCCCTTTTCATAGTATAGCCAGAATGTTCTTTTACACAGAGGAAATCAAAGGAAAAGGATCACAACCACAGACCAAAAATCTGAGTCAGGAAGTAGGCCTAGGCCCTGGGGGTTCCCCTCCCTTGTGCTAGAACTCTGTACCCCTGCCATGTTGTAGCTGGCACAATTCTCCCCCTCTCACTTCTCCCATTCCAAGTTAGGTTCCTAGGGACAAAGGGTAACAGCACCTCAAAACTAGAGTCAAACTGGAATTAAAAGATTGTGATTGCTCCCCCCATCCTGCCTTGGCCGGCTGAAAAGCAGAGCAGGAACATCACCTTTTTACCCTAAGTACCACTTTCCAGCACCTGACATATATTTAAACATCCCTATTTTTCATTCTTTCAGCAAACAGAATCTAAACTGCCTATCCAGACCCATTTCTACCAGTGTGTATCTTTCCTTTGCACAATATATACAAAGGCTATGTATATAACTTCTATCTAACTTTGTCTATATTTAATCATCCTGGGTGTTTGCTTGCCTACTGTCTGAACTCAAATATAAACTACTTGCGAACAATAATCATATTTTCCCTATAGTGTCTACTATTGTGCCATGTATCCAATGTCCACCATATAAATACTTCCATGAATTGGCTCCACCCCTCTCAAAAATCACCATGGAAGGAGATTCTGCAGCCTTCCTTGGCAACCTCCTAACTCCTGTAGGCTACTGCAGGAAGAACATTCGTGCTAACCCCATGACAACAGAGACAAAAACAAGCTACAGTTTTTGTGACACAGACAACACATTCTCCATCACCGTGGTGATTCGCGGTTCCGAAGGCATTTAATTCCCCTGGATCTGTTTTGTAGCCACACTGAATAACTACATACATCTCTTCTGAGAATAAGAAAAAAGGGATTTTTTTTTTTCATGGCAAACAGACCATAAAAAACTCAGGAAAGAAGCTAGAAGGATATAGAAACTGAATTTATCAAGTGGTTGTATTTTGCAAAATTTGCCTGTAACTAAGGAATAAATTAGTTGCTAGGCATTGGTATCTTTTTCTGGGAGAAAGCAGGGAGGGTAAACCTAGTCAGATCACTCTCATTCTTAGTATTTGTATATAATCTTTCTAAGAGCAAATCAAGGTGCTAGTTGAGTTCTTCATGGAAATGTAGTCTTTTGGGGGTGGAGAGGCAGCTGGGTGGCACAGTGCATAGAGGCCTGAAGTCAGAAAAAAATCATTCTTGTGAGTTCACATCTGGCCTCAGACACTTACTAGCTGTGTGACCCTGGACAAGTCACCTAACCCTGTTTGCTTCAATTTCCCCATCTGTAAAATGATCTGGAGAAGGAAATAGCAAACCATTCCAGTATCTACGCTGGGGACACAACTAAAAAAATGACTGAACCACAACAATCTTTTTCCCCGAGGCAAATATTTAAAGTCTTTATTAGATCATCTAGAAAAATTGGAGCTGCACAAACTGCTAGTTAGGAATCCCTGCTAAAGCCTTTCTAATGTAACTCAGGCAAGTAGGGTGGGGTGACATGATTGATTTACTCAATCAGCCCCTCCCTTACGCTATCCTCAAACCCAAACATCAGCAAAAATCACAAGGAGGACTTGGGCTGAATCCCTCCTAGGTTTTTTAGATGGAAAGGAAGGGCTCATTAAGGTCTATAGGTATAATCCTCTGATTCTGCCCCCTCTCCAACAATTAGGATTCTTTTAATGGTCTAGATAAGCCTGGCCACACAAGAGAATGGTCTGTGATTTTCTGTTATCAAAAACCCGTAGACTGCCTTTCATCATGCTAAAATTATACCCTTCCTGGAGTGAGTGGGGAAAAAGTCAGGAACTGGTGATTGGACCTCACTCTACCAGCCTCTGAAGACGAGAGAAAAGTATCAGGGCCCTAATTCCAGTCATTCTCAGTTTATAATACCGCATACACGGCTGTTTTTAACAAGGTCTGCTGAGATCTCAACACATGTAATATTTATCTTTTCTGCACCCATAGACTGACATGGCAGGCATTTTGCTCAGCCCTTGGAAGCTGAGAGTCAGACTTTGCTTTGATTTCTCAGACTCCCTTGTTCTCTGAAAGCTTTTGGCTCAGTCACTAACTGTTACATGGATAGAATTTCTAAATTCCACCTACTTTGGATAGTCAGGTAATTATGAAGTTGTCATAGCCTTTACAATGTTACCAGATGTTCTAAACATCCCGAAGGTAAGGATGAGACTGCAGACCACTCAGAGTCAAGGAAGACCTAATTCAAACCAGCCTCAGATACTTACTAGATGTATGACCCTGAGCAAGTCATTTAACCTCTGATGCCTTGTTTTTCTCAACTATAAAATGAGAATAAAATAGTATGACATTTAGAGAAAAAAAGACCGATAGATGGGTTACAGCCTGGATATGATGGCTATCTTTAAGTATTTGAAGGGTATCATGTGAATAGGAATTAGCAGTTGGATGGAATATATGGATGAAAACCATTTGAGGAATGGTCAGATGAGAACCATTTGTTTCATGAAGACGGCTGAAGCAGGTGCTGTGGAACACTTTGAGCTTGATCAGACATGGTGGGAAGATGCCAAGGTCACTGTATTCCAAGTCACTGCCCTTCATCTTGACTTTTGCCTTGCTACTGGACTTTGATGACTCTGGGAAAGAGAGTGCGGTGGATAACGTTGTGAAACTCTGCCTCACTTAAATCCAATTCTTGAGCAAGTCAAGATATCTGATATCACCCCTGATGTCACTGATCCTCCTTGAAAATGAAAGACAAGGGGCAGCTAGGTGGCACCGTGAATAGAGCAAAAGCCCTGGAATCAGGAGGACCTGAGTTCAAATCCAGTCTCAGACACTTAACACACACACACACACACACAAAACTAACTGTGTGACCTTGGGCAAGTCACTTAACCCCAATTGCCCTCCAAAAAAAAAGAAGTGCTTCTCAAACTTTAAAGAGCCGTATAAGTGTTATTAATATTGTTATAGTGGAGAAGATGACTTCTGAGTTTCTTTCGAACTGTCAGATTATTTGATTCTGACATAACTGGGCATAAATAAATGTATATTCTAATACATAAGGTTTCCTGCCTGAAATCATACAAATAGTAAGGTATATATGTATCCAAGAGTTGTTTAAGAAACTGATTGGAAGAATACTTATCAATCAACATACATCTATTTAGTGTCTATTGTGTGCCAGATGTGGCACTAGGGATACAAAAATAAAGAATGAAACAATCCTTATTTTTATTTTATTTATTTTTTGGAGGGGGGAAGGCAGGGCAATTGGAGTTAAGTGACTTGCCCTAGGTCATACAGCTAGTAAGTGTCAAGTGTCTAAGTCTGAATTTGAACTCAGGTCCTCCTGACTCCAGGGTTGAATCCTTACTTTTAAGAAGCTTACATTCTTACTTATAAAGGAATCTATTTATATTTAGTAACTGCTAATAAAACAATAAAATAGAAATAGTTTATAGGCTTGCTTCCTTCCAACTTTAGATTAGTCTGGTTAACAGTAAAACAAAAAGAAGACCTCAACAAAGGACCAATCAAGCACAGAAATTCTTGGGTTGAAGGAGGGCAGAGTATTTCCCCAATGTGTTTAATCTCACTTTCCTCTCTCTATCTCTCTTATGTCTCTTACTGTCTCTGTCCCTGTATCTCTGTCTCTCCCCTCTCCTCTTATACCTTCCTTCCTCTTCTCTTTTTCTGTCTTTCTGTCCTTTCTCCTTCTCTTTTCCCCTTCTCTCTCCCCTTCCTCTCTCCTCTCTTTTTCTGTCTTTCTCTCTGTCCTTTCTCCTCTTTTCTCCTCTCTTTTCTCCCTTTTCTCCTTCTCTCCATAGAAGTGTGCATGTTTATGTGTATAACCTAACAAATGTACTTGGCAAGTAAAACTGTATTACCCAAGTTTTTATAACTACAAACACACACCCCTATTTGTTATACATATACATGCAAATATATATATAATGTATGTACTCTCATATCGATCCCATCAATGCACCCTTTGAGATTCAAAAAAGATACTTTAAACTTACAATTTCACCATCAATGAAAGGGTGTACTTATTTTTACATACCCCTACACAATCCTATCCTCCTTCATGGTTTCATTGTTTTTTACTTATATGTTTACATGTATATTTTTATATAAAATATCCTCAAAGAGGTAGTTCAGTTTTAAACTTTAAATACACATGCAAATGTACACTATACATATGTATGCATGTATGTACACATACAATAGCTTTGTACATATGCAACACACATGCACATACACATGAGCATAACATGACACATACATGTGCATATATAAAAATATATACAGCATGGCATAATGGATAAAGACTTAGTCTCAGAATAAGGAAGTTCTAGGTTTAAATACCTCCTCTGACACATTGTGACTGGGTGAGGGGTGGAGGGAGAGAGAAAGGGAGAGGGAAAGGGGAGAGACGGGGGAAAGAGAGGAAGAGGAGGAGAGGGAGGGGAGAGAGGGAGAAGGGGGGAAAAGAGAGAGGGGGAGAGGGAAAGGGAGAGAGAAATAAGCACTTATTAAGTGCCTCCTTTGTTCCAGGCACTATGCTAAGTGCTTTACAAATATCTCATTTAATCCTCACAACAACTCTGGGAGGTAGGTGCTATTAAAATTTCCACTTTACAGTTGAGGAAACTGAGGCAAACATAAGTTAGGTAATTGTTATGGGAATGGGAATTTAAGATCTTCCCTGCCCCTAGGTCCTTTGATAGGCTTAAGTTCACCTGGAACCTATGGTGAGAGGCTTGGTTTTTAGGAATGCCCACACCTTGGTGCTCTGTGATTGGGCAGTGGGTCAAGAGGGTTGTGACATTCTCTGAGCCAAGAGAATGCTATATAAACCCTGATGTGAGGCTTTGTTTGGGGGCTCACTTTGAGAAGTGTCGTGTGATTTGGCCAGACAAGACTCTGGGCAGCCATCGATCCCCTCTCCCCCCCCACCTTTGAAAACCCAAATGTTGGTGCCCCCCTCTCTGGTAACTCTGAGTAGATATGGATACAATGGTCAGACAGTTGGAAGTCTGTTTGCTGCTTGTAACTTCTGCTTATAACTTGTTTGTATTTTGTTTGTATTCTCTGAAGTTCAGGGTGCTGACCTTTATCCCCTGAACTAGGTAAATGACATATGTTTGATTAAAGCAAGATTGTTAACCCATTTTGGGTTGCTTTCCTTTAGAAAAGCAGATCTAAGAACTTGTGTTGGCAGCCACCCTGAGTATGTTGGGGTGCTTGCTGCTACAGTAATTTTCCCAGGGTCACAATCAGGACTAAACTAGAAGCAAAAAGTGATAAAATATAGCATGCAATTAAAGAAACTCCAAACTATTCCTCTTTAAATGAACTCCAACCTGATAATGGAAATAATAGCAGACAACAGACTTAAAATTTCTTAAGGAAGTGTAACTGCTGTAAAACCAGTCACCACAATTAGGGAACCAGAAAAGCCTTGTAACTGCCTGAGCCAGAAAATATTGATCTTCTTTCCAAGTAGAGAATTAGAGCAGCTGAAGACAACAATGGTTAAGAACATAACCCATCTTACCAAGAGGGATGGCAGAAAATTATCTCATAAAATAGTAAAAACCCACAAAAGAAAAACAAATTGATGGAATACTGTGGAGAATTCCCAAGAGAAGTTATCCTGAGCACATTTAAAAATCAAACTAGAAGTAGAATAACAGACAAAAAAATTTAAAGATCTGTGGAGATCTGGGGAGCAAACTCATTTCTCTATTAAGGGGAGCCCCACATTTGAATGTGAAAGTCCATGTACTGTATGAGCAGGTAGAAATAGACTAGAAAAATGAAGCAGAGAAGATCTGTGTTTAAGGTTATAAGGGCATTGAAGGATTGAGTTACCAAAGCATCTGAGAGGTGGGAGGATATCAAAAGCTTGGGGAAAACCAAAGATATTACTACTAAAAAAAGACAATCAAGAAAATACCAATAATTATATGCCTATGGTCCTTACATCAATGATATCAAGGGTCCAATGTAAAATACATAATATATTGATGTCAAAGGAGGTACGTAAGCCTTGAGAGAAGCACAGTGCCTGGCACACAGCACCTGGCACACAGTAAATAAGTTCTATAGAAATGTTCGCTATCATTATTTTTATTATTATTGTTACAAGCTTTGCAATTTACCAAAATGAATTTACATGGAAGAAACATGCACTAAATGATATAAACCAAGATTTATCAAATATTAGAACTAGAAAATCTTTTGAAGACCCCTTTTGTCCAGCTCCATCATTTTTCAGATGAAATTCATGTCAAGAGTTGAAGTAACTCACTCAAAGTCACCCAAGCACTTAGTAACCAGGGTTGAGATTAGAACTCAGATCTCTGGTTTTCCAACTTAGTAATAGAACGCTTTTGTTAAAAATAACAACAACAACAAAAAACCCTGACGCTATCAGTTATCAATTTTAAGACAACTTTACAGTTAATTCAAATTTATTCACCTAACTACGGGTAGATAAACATCAGAGACCCCTTTTCACCCACATTTCACCGAATACTCATATTTGGCACAAGATGCAGAAAACTGAGAGGCCAAGGTCTTTCTTGTTTATTTCTGGTCATCTAATAAGAGATAACACCACATCAGAAAGACGCGGTCCTAAAAGTCAAGAAATGCTTATTTTTTTTTTCCTTCACTAACTGTTATTATGTATTCATCAGTGGGAAGTCAAAGGAAAGTAACTGTGTCCCTAATTGTGAAATCAGGCATTTTCCATGCTTAACAAAAGCTTTTAAAGTAACCTGTCATCACTTTAGTGAGATTACCAATTCCTGCAAGCAATTACTATTCCAAAGCAGGGCTCCATTCTTTAAACATAAGCATCAATCAATATGCGGACTCCAAGCATCCTGAAACTGATAGACATTAAAAAGCAAAAGCTGCTTTCAGAATCACAAATATTTATTTTAAGGTAGGTCTTAATTCAGCCTTCCACAGACACAGGGCTGTTTGCTGAGCCAAGCAGCCAGCAGTTGGCATGTTTCTGTGACATAAGCCATTTATTTCACCCTTATTAAAAAATGACTCCATGCCAAGCCACCTGATGAATGGGAGCCAGCTGTTTATAACTGTAGTTAGCCCCTCTCTCTTATTATTTCCATACTAGAAATCTAGCTAAAAAAACCTAGAATGGTTTCATGTGTTGCAATTACTTTGCTGACCATGTGAAAGCTGAAGAAGGCTAGCAATTAAACTCTGAAGTATAAATCATATATTGGTAGATAGTTAGTTAATAACGTGGGTCAAAGCTGGTCCTGGAGTCATGAAAGAACTGAGTTCTAATGCGACCTCACTAGCTGTGTAACCCTGGATAAGTCACTTAACCTCATTTTCCTCGTCTATAAAATGGGGATAATAGTAGCACTCACTTCCCAGTGCTGTTGTGAGGAGCAAATAATATCTATAGAGCATTTTGCAAATCTTAAAGTACTATATAAATGCAAGCTGGTATTATCATTTTTATTATTATTATTATTACATGTTAGCCAAGGAACTTCCCATCCCTTTGACTGTGAGGGGATGCTCTACTCCTCACATAAGGGGAAAGGAAAATCAAGTCATGTAATATTTCTTTTTGTGTATTGTTTATATTTATATGACACTAATGTGTACAAAGTACTTTCTCCATCATAATCCTGTAAGGTAGTGTTAACTATTATTCTATTTCATAGTTGAGAAAACCAAGTCTCAGAGAAGAACAGTGACTCACCCAAGGTATTTCCAACCATGCCTTCATTTCTAACTCAACATATCTAAAATAGAACTCATCTCTGATATTTGAGTAATGTCCTCCAAGAAAGATTTCCTATTCCTATTTAAATGGCACCATCATTCTTCTAATCACCTAAGTACAAAACCCTGGAGTCATTTTTTTACTCCTTACTCTCCCTTGCCCTCCATATCTAATCATACCTTTCTGCCTTTGAATTCTTTGGGAAATATGCCCAGTAGTGGAATCTCTGGGTCAAAAGATAGAAAAGTTTTAGTCACTTTCTAGGCATAAGTCCAAATTTCTTTCCAGAATGTTAGTACAAATTAATTCACAGCTCTACCAAGTGTATTAGTGTGCCTGTCTTCCTGTAGCCCTACCAAAAATATTTCCATCTTTTGTTATCTTTGCCAATTTGCTAAGTGTGAGGTAAAATCTGAGAACTGTCTTGATGTGCATTTCTCTTATTACTAATGATTTGAGCAATCATATAGTTGTTAGTAGTTTGAAATTCTTTTGAGAACTGTTCATATTCATTGATATCTTTTCCATTGGGAAATAGTTAGTGGCCTAATAATTTCTGTTAATTCCCTATTTATCTTAGACATCTGTTGGAAAGGTTCTTCTCTCCACCCCCTCTACTCCCCACCCCCATAGCTTGCCTAATTGGAGTTTTCTTTGTGCAAAAACCTTTCTATTTGGTGTAATCAAAATTGTCTCTTTTTATCACTTGCAATTGCCTATCTTCCTTATTTGGTGTAGAATTTTCCTCCTAAACATAGGAGGAAAGCACTTGATCTTATTTCCTTCTAACTTATGTTGTGACCTTTCATATTCAGGTTGTATACCCATTTTTGCACTTATTATGCTATATGGTTTAAGATGCTGGTCTCAACCTAACTTCTGACAGTTTTTCCAGCAGTTCTTTTCAAAGAGGAAGTTATACCCCTGAGTTATTTGTGTTCTCAGGGTATTTTTTTTTTTTAGATTTCCTTTTTAATCCTTCCTTATCTAATTTGTGCCACTGGTCTAGTTTTCCATTTTTTAACCAATATTAAAATTTTTTTTTAATGATTACTGCCTTATAGTATAATTTGAGATCTGGAAGTCCCTTTTTTCATTATTTTCCTTTATATGCTAAGGCCTTTTGTTTCTTCAAATGAACTTTTGCTTTTATTTTCTCTAGCTTTATAAAGTATACCCTTTGTAGTTTGAGTGGTATAGAACTATATCTGTAAAAATTATTTAGGTAGCATTGTCATTTTAATTAAATTGGTGAGACCTAACTTTTCACAATGACTTATTTATGTATACATTGTTTTTTCCAATACCATCTAAACTCCTTGAAGGCATCTGTAAAATTTTAACGAAAAACATTTGAGCCAAATTCAGTTGCAAGGCTGAAAATTACAATTTTGTTAACAACTTGATCCAAGGGATATAAACATTCACCTGTCATTTCCCTAGTAGGTTTGATTTAGATACCTTCATAATGCCCACCCCCAATTTTTTTCTCAGTAGTAGGGTTTCGATTTTTCCCCCCACTGAATTAACTACATACTTTATCCTAGCTTCCTACTGAACCATTACAGATCCAATAAAACCTTCGCTGTTCTCAATGGTTAGGATGTTCTCATTGGTTTGTGTGTGTGTGTGTGTGTATAATTTATGAGCAAGCTATACACACTCTTTTGAATTTATGAAATTAATCAAGAAACTAAGGTATTTTTGAAAAATATTTTATGTTTTCATCAGCCAAAATTCACCTTCTCATCTGTTTATCACATTCCTCCTCCCCAACTGAGAACACAGTATTTATATCAACAATGTGACACTAATGGCAGCTGCTATGAATATGCAGATGTATTTCCAGGGTTGAATCGCAAAATATAACAACCTCTCTTCCTCAAAGATGAAACCAAGATAATTTATTCAGATACCAGAAAGCCAATTCCACCATGGTAACAAAGAAGTTTATACATATCACCAATCCAGGGAGTGGCAACATCCCCAAGCCTTCCCTCCATTAGGCCTCCCCACAAACAAGCTCCTGTAGGCAAAATTCCTCCCTCTCTAAATCACACTAGCTGCTCTGCCTCACTCTCCTCAGTTCTGCCTCACTCTCTGTTTGTATTCCACCCATTTGGCAAGCTACTCCCACCATGTGCTCCATGTGACTCAAAGTATGAGCTGGACCAAAGTTCAAAGCAGGTCACATGGACCCATTAAAAGGCAGGGAAGATCTTCAAATGCCCTTAACATTACAGTATTCCCTCACATTTATCATGATTTTTTAATCCATTTCTCAATTTATGGGAAGCCCTTCATTTTCCTACTTACTTCATTTGTTGATGCCTCAAAAAGCTACGAATATTTTTGTCCTTGTTTAGAGTTTGTTTTGCTTAGAACTAATACTTCCCTTATTCTACACTTCCTCATATTTCTCCTCCCTTTCTCCCCTTTTCCTCATATTTCCATTGATTGAAATGTATTCCTATACCTAATTCTCTCTCTCTCTCTCACTGTGTTCTTTCTTTTGACCAGTTCAAATAAGACAGGGGTGCGTTTTTCCCCCTTTAGCATTATGTTTTGTTCTTCTGGTAAGTTATTCTTGGCCATTGGACCATATATCTCTAGCTTTCTGGAATGTTGTTTCCAATTTCTTCCTTAATAGTGGGAGATGCTAAATCACATATGATTCTGAGTGTGACTTGTCAGTACTTAAATTCATTCTTTCTGTTTATTTACAATATTTTTATTTAACCTGGAAACTTTGGATTTTGGCTGTGATGCTCCTGGGAGTTTTCATTTGGGGATTTCTTTCAGGAGGTGACAGATAGATTCTTTGCTATTCCACTTTATCCTCTGTTTCTAAGAGATCTGGGCAATTTTTGTTAATGATTTCTTGAAATAGGACTGTCTAGGCTCTCCTTTGTTTTTGTGATGGCACTCAGTCCAATGATTCTTAAATATTTTCTTTTTGATTTGTTTTTCAGGTCAGTTGTTTTTGCTATATATATAGTTCTGGAAAACCAGGCTTTGTTAAATCCCATTGTGATTCAAATGGAGCTACTAGACTATACCTTTAAACTCAGATCACTCAGGCTTTCACTGATCAGCTAACAATAGGTCCCAGCCCAAACTTCACTTGCTCATTGTTTGGGTTTTGATGAGTGCAAACAGTAATTGTTTTCTCTTCTGGCCAGAAATTCTAAGTTTCTCCCTCTCCCCCTCCCAGAGTGATTATTTTGGGAAGTCAAACTAAGCCATCTTCTTGGGCTTTGCCTCAGACCAACTGAGACCTGGGAAAGAACTGGGCTTAAAAAGGCCGAGGTCTGCCAACGCTTTGGGACCATTGTCAATCGTCTTGACTTAGGTCTTGAGAAGACTCTAGAAGAGAGAGTAAGGTTGATAAGTTTGCACAGCTCTGTCTCACTTAAATCTAATTCATTTGTAAGTCATGACATCACTCTCCTAATATCCCTGGTCCTCTTCTAGAAGAAGGATAAAGAACAACCATAACTGATGCAATTTCTAGGGTACTAAGTACTCACTCTTTTTGCTATGACATTTGAGTAAATCCTTTTCCTAAAGAACTGAGTCTACTAAGTGATTGTTAGGAGGAAGTATACACATTGTAGTTCATGAGGTAGTGTTAAAAGGACAACTACCATAGGGTTACCCCTAAAAGACTGGAGTAGAAGCAGCTCCAGTCCAGGGATTCAATCTGCTAATGCCAGTGTGGGATGGAGGAATGAACCCTGAGGGAAGTGTTACATGTAGCCAAAGGATAATTTCCCTTATAAAACCATGCACTAAATATAATGCTTACAAATACCTCCATACTAACAGTTCATTTATAGACATTATTGATAGTACACAAAATATAGTGAATGATTTTTATGTCGTAAGATATACAAATTTTCTATGTATAAATTCCCATGAGACACAAATTTAAATGTCTCCTTGTAATGTTCATAAAATATTTCACATATTGTTCAGTATATAAACATATAAAATATTTATTAGCTATTTACACTTCCATTTTTAGGTAAATCATTGAACATCATATTATGCATGACTGCAAAAAAAAAAAAACTCAAACAACACACACCTACATCAGATACCAATGAAGAAAACCATATCACCCCCAACAGTATTTTGTCAGCAGTCTGGCAGCTCTCGTTTCTTGACTTTTTTTAATTTTTTGCTTGTTTCCTGACGAATAGTGTCATATTCTAATATGGTGAGTTCAGAAAGTCTCTGTAAATATTCTGGTGGTGCTCCAGTGAGAGGACTTCTAAAATTAAAACCTTAAAAAGAAAATACAAAAACTTGAGACAAATGGGGCATGTGTCTGTATTTGACAAATCTAATTAATAAGTAAAATACTTGCTTCACAACTGAACTTCAGCTATGTCTCCACAGAACAATATGAAATAGAAATGCTACTACTTACCACCTATCCAATAAGATCAATATAAGGAAAACAGTAAGACATTTTGAAAGAGATTATTAGTTCATCAGGGAGATATTGTTATATGCACTTATTAAAGGTGACAGGGAGTATGGAATGAATACAAAAGGAAGGAGTGTGATTAGTATGAATAAATGGTAGAAATTCAATAATACAAAGTCAAAAGGAACAGTTAACCTTTAAGATAACCAGGAACTCACTGATAGTTTATTTTTCTTCATTCATTCTCTTGACCCTTTCTGGTCAACTTAGCTGGCTAAAGGAAGAAGTAAAGTGGTACATGTTAAGGAGCCTGATAATTGAGATTATAGTAACCATACTCCTATAGAATATGTACAAGAATATGATTATTTTCTACTCTACCATCTACAAAAGCTTCAACAGTTCTAAAATGTCAAGAATATTTTCATTTAATTTTCCTTAACCAATATGAATATTTTTTTGATTTAGTCTGATAGTGAGAGAAACTACTTTTTTGTATCTGGTGACACAGTGGACAGATCACTGGACCTGGAGTCAGAAAGACATGAGTTCAAATCAAGTGTTAGACACTTGCTACCTTTGTGACTCTGGTCAAGTCACTTAACCTCTGTCTGTCTCAGTCTTCTCAGCTATAAGATGAAGATAATAATAGCACCTACCTCTCAGTCATTATGAGGATAAAATGAAATAATATTTGCAAAGAGTTTTGTAAACCTTAAGGAACTGTATTAATGTTAGCTATCACCATGATTATCATCATCTGATTCACGGAGAAACTGGTAGCTGAAGCAGAAATGAAAGGAAGGCAGGACAGGGAGAAGTTTACACTTTAAAAAAAATTCATGATAGAAATGAGCAGAAAAGCTGGACATAATCTGACATATGTCCTAGATTTTAGGAGAACAAATATCAAAGGATTTAAAGTAAAAGGACAAGCCAATAATCTAAATTTCTACTGAAGGATAGGAATGATACTTGAAGACAGGACAGTGATAAGGACTGCAATTATCATTGGCACAGGGAACACCCAGATATGCCAACTCTTTCTACCAATACAGGTAAGTGCCTGCTGTACAATTTATGACCTTAGAGAGTTGTCTAAAAGAACTGTCGTGGAAAGTGCCTTGCCAGGGTCATACAAGTGAATGTGTTAGAGGCAGATCTTTCTGATTCTGAGGTCAGCTTTCCAAGCACTCCACCAAGGCTACCTCTCATGTTTGAGGACGCTGCAGAAACTATTCCAAAGGGGAAAAAAAGGAATAGAGGCAGGGTCCTCTATTGTTAAAGAGACGAATATGCATAAATAAGGAACTCATAGTCTCACTCATGGTTTTTTGAGGAAATTTATTAAAGATGGAAGAAAAGTCAAGTAAATGAGGATAAACACAAAAGTGCATCACATTCTTAGGAGAATAGTGTCTGGAGATTTAAAGCTGAGAACGAGCTGAAGCTGTCAAGTAATGGGATTTTGTTAGCTATGCAGGAGCAGGAGGGGGGTCAAAGAAGGGACAGGGCTGCTTGAATAAACAGGATAATGATAGTAAATGATGATGAGAAGGCTGATATACCCAACTTTGGTCTTGCTTCTCTTTTCTTTGTCAGTACTACTAACAGTAGTCACTTTATATATTTTATCTAGTTTGAGCCTGAAAACAACATAGCAAGGAAGGTACTACAGCTATTACATGTCAGAGGATTTGTACTAAGATTTAAATCTTAAATTAAATCTTAGTAAATCTTAGTGCAAATCCTCTGACACTTATTAGCTATATAACTATAGACAAGTCATTTATACTCTGTGAGTTTCATTTTCTTCATATTTAAAATGAGATAATAATACCTGTAAGCTAGGTGGCACAGTGGATAGAGTACTGAGCCTGGATTCAGGAAGATTCATCTTTGTGAGTTCAAATCCAGCTTCATACACTTTTTAGCTATGTGACGCTGGGCAAGTCATTTAACCCTGTCTGCCTCAGTTTCCTTACTTGTAAAATGATCTGGAGAAGGAAACAGCAAACCACTCCAGTATTTTTGACAAGAAAACCCCAGATGGGATCACAAAGAGTTGAGCATAACCAAAAAATGACTGAATAACAATTAATTCCAAATCCAGCACCTGAAGAATGATCTTTGAACTAGAAAGAATAAAAACTATTAACAAAGAGGTGAAGGTGAAGGTATGAAAGGATAGTAACAGAACTTGAGCAGCCCTTGCTTGATGAGTTTAGGTTACTAGGCCTAGGCAAACTACATTGTAAAGCAGAGATGTCAAACACAGGACCCACAGCACTCCTTAGTGTAGCCTAAACCAGATTAAAATGTAAATTGGGAAATATTTAACAAAATAAATAAAAATGCAATAAAACACAGATAATATTATGCATGAAAACAATATCAATATGTGCCCTGATGGATCTTTATGCATGGTTTACTGGCCTCTATTTCTATTTAAATGTGACACCACTCCCCTAGAGCACCAAGGGAGGACTGGCAAATGGGATCCATCACTAAGCCACTCTTTTTTTTTTCTTTAAATTTTTAGTTGATAATTTTTTTTTATCATCTTCATTTTTGGAATATATCATTCCCACCATCCTCTTAGCCAGTCATTCTAACAGAAAAGAAAAAAAGAAAAACAAAGTTCAGGGACAGCTAGGTGGCACAGTGAATAGAGCACTGGCCTTGGAGTCAGGAAGACCAATCCGGACTCAAACACTTAACACTTACTTGCTGTATGACCTTGGGCAAGTCACTTAACCCCAATTGCCCTGCCTTTTCCCCTCCAAAAAAGAAAATCAAAGTTCAGCAAAACTAACCAAAACATCATTTGAGTCTGATACTATATGCAAGTTCAACATCCAAAGGCCTATACTTCTTCAGTGAAAAATCTTTTCATCTCTTCTCACGAGCCACTCCTGGTTATCTGAAAAATGCTGGAGACTGGAAGAGATGCCACAGCATGGAGAAGGTCAAATATTCCCTTCAGAAGAATATAAGGTCTTTGATGGTATTTTTATCTTTGTATGCTGAGTACCTCATAGTACAATACTTAGCACAGAGTAGGCACTCATAAATGCTTGTGGAACTGAACTGAAATGTAACCTTAAGTGGGGTGGCTAGGTGGCGCAGTAAGTAGAGTGATGGCCCTGGAGTCAGGAGGACCTGAGTTTGGATCTGGACTCAGACACTTAACACACACAAAAAAAACCTGGCTGTGTGACCTTGGGCAAGTCACTTAATTCCAATTGCCCTCTAAAAAAAAAAAAGATGTAACCTTAATTTTCAAAAAGGGAAGAGGATATGGTCTGGAAACTATGGGTTTCACTTTGGTTCCTGACAAAATTCTAGAATATATTGTTAAGTGAATGACTTATAATAATTTAGAAATGGAAGCGATGATCACTAAAAGTCAGAAAAGCTTTATCAAGGTGGCATCACACCAGATTAACTTCATTTCTTTTTTGAGAGGGTAACTAAATGGGCAGATGGGAGGAGGGCTTTAGAAATAACATACATGAATTTCAGCAAAACATTTGACAAAGTTTCTCATGCTATATTTGTGGACAAAATGGAGAGCTGTGGTATAGTTAGGTTGATTTGGAACTGGCTGAATGATAAGACCAAGAAAAGTTAATAGGTTTATGTCAGTTTGGAGAGTGATCCCTAATGGAAGGCATCTATCTGTCCTTTCTCCTAGGCCATTCAGAATTTTTTTCACTGATTTTGATGAAGGCACGGATGTCATCCTTTTCAATTTTTTCCCCTTAATATTATCTGGCCTACCTTTCTCCTACCAAAACACAGGGACTCAGGATCATAAAAAAAAGTCTAAATTCCTGGCTTAGGTAGATCAGCAAGTATGTTCTTTGGCCAGATCATCAAGCAAACAGAAGATTCTTCCCTCAGAACATTAACCAGTTCTATTTCTTTTCCATGAATATTTTATTGTCCATCAGAAATTGTATACTCATAAATTCTATTAGCTGCTTATCCCAGAATTATTATATAAACAAGAGACACAAATATATTTATAGGCAATCATATATAGTTGGTCCTGATTTCATGAAAAGAAAATTTACTTTTATTTAGAGTTTGCTAAAAGAATATATTTTGTCAGACCATGTGCTTGGATTTTTGCTTCAGGAAAGAGTCACCAGAAATAAAGTTCATCAACCATTTACCCAATGACTCAGGGCTTTATTCAGGGGTGTGCTGAAGCCAGTGCTTTATATAG
Source organism: Petaurus breviceps papuanus (assembly GCF_028583685.1). Classification (NCBI taxonomy): domain Eukaryota; kingdom Metazoa; phylum Chordata; class Mammalia; order Diprotodontia; family Petauridae; genus Petaurus; species Petaurus breviceps. The sequence continues at coordinate 84,939,239 of NW_027186304.1, forward strand.
TACTTTTTTTTTTTTAAGCAATTGGGATTAAGTAACTTGCCCAAGGTTACAGGCCAAGTTTTTTTTTGTGTGTGGGTGTTAAGTATCTGGGGGGGGGGGGAACGATCCTCCCGACTCTGGGCTGGAGCTCTTACTCACTGCACCACCTAGCCACCCCACTTTATATAGTACTTTAAGCTTTGCCAAGTGCTTTACATTCATTCATGCATTTGTCTCACAACACCCCTGGCTGTACCTATAAAAGAATAACACAGAACTATTGAAAACCAACATGCCAAAATGAATACAGAAACTTCAGGGAGAGGAGGAAACATATTCCAAGCATGGGGGACAGCCATTGCAAAGAAGACAAACAAATATATCAGATGATGATTATGAAGAAGGCCAGTATAGCTCAACCAGGGTGCTGGAAGGGGAGTTATGAATGATAATGTTGGAAAGATAGATTGAGGTACCTAGGTTGGGATGGACTTCAAAAGCTAGGTATGTATTTAAGGACATTTTTGTCTTTGAATCCCCAGCACCTAAGGCAGTAACTGGCAAATAGTAATATTAGGTGTTAAATAACTGTTGGGTGGTTGATCAATTGATCTTATCTAATCCTAGAGGTAGCAGGGACCACTGAGTTTCCTGAGTAGGGCACTGAGGTCATATCTTCACTTTGATGCTTATATATGCTACATATAGGTGTAATGGGAATGTAAATTTTTAAGATCTTCCCTGCCCCTAGGCTTAAGTGTACCTGGAGCCTGTGGTGGGAGGCTTGTTTTTCAGGAGATACTTTGTGATTGGGCAGTGGGGTCAAGAAGGTTGTTACATTCTCTGAGCCTGGAGAAGGCTATATAAGTCCTGATGTGAGGCTTTGCTCTGGCGCTCACTTTGAGAAGTGTTATGTGATTTGACAAGATGAGACTCTGGGCGGCTGTTGTTGAGAACCCCCCCGGGCTTTGAAAACCCAGATGTTGATGCTTCCCTCTCTGGTAACTGGGATTAGGTATGGATGTATGTAATGGTCGGGCAGTTTGGAAGCCTGTCTGCTGAAATGTTCTTGTAACTTATACTTGTAACCTCTGTATACTCTGAAGTTCAGGGTGCTGACCTTTTCCCCCTGAACTAGTTAAATGATATATATTTGATTGATTAAAGGAAGCTTGTTAACCCATTTTGAGTTGCTCTCCTTTGGAAAGGCAGATCCAGAAACCTGTGCTGGCAGCCCCCCTGGGGATGCTGGGGTGCCTGCCACTACAAAAGGACAGATGCAGTGAGGAAAGACTTGCGACAGGGAGAACAATTAAAAGGCTATTGGAATACTTCAGGAGAGAGGTGATGATGGCCTAAACTAAAGTGGTGGTCATGAAACAAAAATGGGAAAAGTCTGTGAGATAATATGAAAAAATTGTCAACTGGAGATGTTGTGTGTGAATCTGAGTGCCTGGGAACAATAATGGTGCCGTGGACAGAAATAGGAAAGTGGTGTGAATTGTGTGTGTGTGTGTGTGTGTGTGTGTGTGTTGTTGGGGGTGGGGGTGAAAGAACAAGTTTAGTTTTGGATACTTTGAGATGCCAACAGGATATCCATTTCTAAATATCCAACAGTCAGTAGGAGAGGCATGCCTTGAGTTCAGGAGAAAGACTTGGGTTAGGTATACTGATTTGGAAATCAGATACTTAAAGATGATAGTTAAACTTGAGAGAGCTGCTAAGATCAAAGAGGGTAAAGAGAGAAGAGAAGAGAGGAGAGCTTTGGGAAACACCTACAATTAGGTGATATGATACGGTTGATGAATTAGCAAATGAGATTGGCTAGTGGTCAGATAGGTAGAAGGCAAAAATATTCAGGAAGAAAGGGTGCTAAGCAGTGCAGAGAGATTCAGAAGAATGATAGAGAAGGACTATTTCCTTTTCCAGAGGGCTGCTTGAGAGGCAAACCACCCAGTTCCTCTGCACAAACTCCAGCAAAACCCTGAAATTCACACCAGAGTGAATAATGTTCGAGAAGTCCAATGGGAAAATACAGTGACTTCTTCCACCCCAGAACTGCATGAAGTTAGTTAAAAAACCAAGAGCAAAGCCACTGTAAGAGCAGGGTGTCCTCCCAGCAGAACTAGAGAAAGTCAGGGTCATGCAGGACTCTGTGTTCTGAGGCAGCAATAACTGAGAATTCCCCTGAGAAAGCCCTAGTGTGGAAATGTTGGAAGTGCTGGTGGCAGCAATAACCAGCATGTGCTAGCTGGTGCCAACCAGCATGACTATGCAACGCTCAGATGGACAGGTCAAGTCCAGGGCTCTTAAGTCTTCATGCTTAGTGCTGAGATGCCAGAGAGTTGCCTGAAGATCCAGCACTCTAAGTCTCCAAGATCCAGGGACATCTAACCCTGGAGGTTGAGGTAAGCTCAGGTAACCAGGATATGATCAAGCTGGGGCAACCATCCCAACTAAAAATGCAGCAGCGGGTATAACCTGACCCTAACATAAAGCTCTAATTTTGCCACTACACCCGAGGAAATGAGTATATCAAAGAAAACACTGACTAAAAAAGTCTTTAAAATTAGATATTACCCCCAAAGTAAAGAAAAACTACATTAAAACTGTTAAGCAGAAATTCAAGGGAAAAAAATGAATTTTCTACAAGTCCTACAAGAATACCTAGAAAAAATTAAGCAAAAGCTAAAAGAGTGAAATAGAAACTCTTGAGGAAAGAACTGGAATAAATAGAGAATAAATAGCTTAGGACAGAAAAGAGTTAACCTTTCCCAAGAAATGGATTTCCTGAAAACTAGGACAGACAAACAGAAATTTATGAAGCCATGAGGTAGCAAGAAATATTAGAGCAAAATCAAAAGACAGAAAAAGTAGAAGAAAATGTAAGCTACATGATATAAAAACAAAAATTAATATGGGAAACAAGTCAAGGAAAGATTAATTGTAAAATTCTGTGCTCCCTGAAAACAATGGTTTTAAAAAACCCAGAAACTACATTTCTTTTCTTTTTTTGAGACTAGTTCTTCCCATCTCTCTCCCAGGTTACAAGTGTGGTAGCTGGTCACTCATGGTCTGAATCCCACTGCTAATCAACATAGCAGCTTTTTATATGCTTTGTTTCTGACCTGGGCTATCTGCCCTACCTTAAGAAGCCTGATGACCCCCTTCTGGTATGAGCTCACCATGCTGGTGCTGGACTCAATGCAAATACCACTCAACTTAGCCCACTACACCTCAGAATTCCCAAGTACCACTCTCCACCTCCCCAGAAGCCAGGATTGAAGGCATACATCAACCTCTCTACTTGTAACAGGATCACTTTTTCATCTCAGACTGAAATACATATGAGATTTCATCAATATGCCTGGTTCCTTCAGGGATGCATATCAAACTCCTCTAGATCTGCCCAGCCTTGTCCACACCCTCCCAGAAACTCTAAGAGGGAGTCTACCCAACAGGCTGGGGGCCTTTCATACTTTTTCTTGACATCACCAGGAAATCAGTGGTACAAACAGGTTCTCCATGGTTTGCTCCTTACTTTAATTGTATGACCAATCTCAATGTCTTTTTCTATGTATTTGATCATCTTTAAAACATTTTACCAAAAGTCTTCTCAGGTTTTCTACAGGGATGATCTTTTGGATTCATCAGAGGTAATTGTTGCAGCTCTGAGATAACTCAGAACTATGGCAGAAATATTAGAACTTTCAGAAAAAAGTTATAGAAAGTAACAGGAAGTTGTTGGAAGATACTTTAATTTCTCTAGAAATCATAAAAAAACACTAAGTGGAAACGAATATGTAACATACAAAGTGTGACTATGAAGTAATGTGACTGTTTTAACAACCAACCCAGAACGTCTAAATGACTATTCACACTTTGAATATTCTACCTTTTTTAAAACTGCCTTTACAATCCATGAGCAGCTGTCACCTAACTACTTGTAGTGATGGCAAATCGTAAATAGGTTTGATTTCTGAAAAGAGTCAAAAGTCATTCTGACCCAAATCAGGTGAATAACATTCAAACTGAATAAAACCATATTTTGATCAAAGGTCAAATTGTGAATACAAAGCAATGAGACTGATTTTCTGAGAGTGTCTTCAAAGGCAATTAAAAAAAGGCACTCCAAAAACGTGGTGAATAATGATAGCATCATTAGAATAATATATAGGCTCTCAGAGTAACTACTTGAAAGGAGTCAACACTTACTTAGATATACCAACTATGTACAGACCAATAAAGGCCACACTGCCCTCTCTCTCCCCACCAAATCTAGCTACCTGGGGGCTGCATATAATCATAATTTCAGCATCTAATAATGGTTCAGCTATAATGGGAAGATCAGAATGACAGTAGTAGTGATGGCAAAGAGAATGATGATAAAAATAAAGGACCATTAATTGAAAAATGTTTTTCAAAAAAGACTACAGTAGGGGCGGCCAGGTAGCACAGCGAGTAAGAGCACTGGCTTCAGTGTCGGGATGACCTGGGGATCAAATCTGGGCTCAGATACTCAGCACCACACCCAGAAATAACTGGCCGTGTAACCTTGAGCAAGTTACTTAACCCCGATTGCTCAAAAAAAAAAAAAGACTACAGTAAATATGTTTCATATTATAGTTCTATATAATTATTTTTCAGTAAATATCTATACTTTTTACTTATCCTAAGTGATTTTATTTTAGGGATAGGGTCTATATTTGGATCAACACAGTTCTGGTTTGTTTATTAACAATTAACAAACACAATTAGTCTCTTTATAGTCACACTTGGCCATTAAAATATGAATACTTGGACCTTACAAGTCCTTTAAATATTTTCAGTCATTTGAGATTGGGCTTGCTAAAACATCTAATTCAAATATTCTGGAAATCATGTTGGCCTACTGGGAAGTAGGCCAGATATTTAGTGGAAATTTTAAAATTAGCTTTTCCATTTTTATTTGTTGCAGTTTACCAATCCACAAAAGTGTTTACAATCTTGTAACTTACTTCTTTGACATCTACATTGTTCCCTCTAACTTTCCTGAGGTCATCTAGTTCAATCCTTTCATTGTAGAGACAAGAAAAATGAAGCTCATATTTAGGTGACTAGGAAGTGGTACAGTCAAGTCTCAAGTCAGATCGCCTGACTACTGACAGTTACAGTGTTCTTTTCATGATACAAGAACCACCTCAAATAAAGGAAGTAAAACTATACCAGAAATCATAATGGGAGGTGTGGGGGAGGTAGAAAATAATCATTGTGCTCACGTTTTGGTTTCTCCTGAAGTGATAACATGCTGCCTGTTTGGTTACTCTTCATTGACCTAAATAAGGACATATAATAATCACTTTTACATAAAAGCAGTGTTGTACACTACTGAATTAAATCCTTTAGAATTGAACAGTCTGCTTAAAAGGAAACTCATTTAAATGTTTTGTAATGTTGTACTGAACTGATAGCCCTGAATTCTGGTTAAAAAAAAAATGATACAAATGAATGAGAACCATAACTGGCCTCAGCCATCAAATTTTTATCAGTAGATTGCAAGCTCCTCCCAAGAAAATGTAAGCTCCCTGAGGGTAGAGGCTGTTGTTGTTTTGTGGGTTTTGTTTTTGTTTTATATTCCCCACACCTCATACATGCTCCAGGTTCTTAAAAATGCTTGTTGAATTAAACTGAATCGTGATCATCACTGACCATAAGATGAATCCTAGAGACAAAGGCTATATCATGCCTCTAATTGTGGAGCTATCCCCATCATCTATCATTTAATTGGGTAGAATTTAATTAATAATCAACTCAACTAGTCTGAGTCTTGGTCTGTCTTTCTCTTCAGTCATTGCAATATTCCTTAAATAAGAAATCTACCCTCTCAGTCAGGGTACTACATGAGAAAATGTAGCTGCTCTAGTTTGGCGGAAATTGTTCTGGGCTTCAGATTGGAGACATCCAGGTACAAATACTGCCTCTGAAATTTTACCTAGTTTTACTCTAGGAGTTACTCAATCTTTTTGAACCTCAGTTTCCTCATCCGTAAACTAAGAATAATATGGCCTGCATTACTTTATGAGGATTGGATAAGATAATGAATGTAAAGTATTTCAAATACCCTAAAGTCAGGTATTAGCTGTGTTAATTCAAATCCTAAAATTATAGTACAATAGAAGATGTAGGACAAATGGGAACTTACAAATTATCTGGTATAAATCTTCCATTTTACTGATGAGGAAGCTGTGGCCCAAAGAGTTTATGTGAAATCTTCACATTCACACAGGTAATAAACAGAATCAGACTAGTTTCTTTGAAAACAGCTTCCTAGTTTTATTATGTCCTTCTTTATTTTATTTCTACATTATATTTCTTTTGGGTAGCTACGTGGCATGGTAGATAAAGTGGCAGGCCTACAGTCATGAAGATTCATCTTCCTGAGTTCAAATCTGGCCTCAGATACTTCCTAGCTATGTAAACTTGGGTAAATCACTTAACCCTGTTTACCTCAGTTTCCTCATCTATAAAATGAGCTGGAGAAGGAAATGGCAAACCATTCCAGTATCTTTAACAAGAAAACCCCAAAAAGGGATCATAAAGAGTTGGACATGCCTGAAAAATGCTACATTTTTAAATGAATAATTTCACTATAATTATAACTGATTTTAAGTGAACATAAGAAAAACTCTTATCTTTGTAGTGTATAATAGATCTGCCAAATGTCTTCTCAAAAGCTACAAATTCGTTTAAACTATACTACCAATGTGATATCAGAGGCTGACAATCTGATTTAAAATATGACTTTCCTTTAAGATTACCATAACAATGTTAATATAAACATTACCTGAGAATTACTATTAAGATCCCATTACCACTAAAGAGAACTTTTGCAAAAGATATTCTCTCAGAGTTTCAAAAAATAAAGTTATTCCTATTGTGGGGTGAGGGGTCAAAATGAACATGAAATATATACTTTCCTGTTTTTTAAGTTCTCTTCTTTTATAGACTGCTGCCCAGGGTTCTGAGATAAAGAAAATGATGGCAGGCAAGTGGGTATATCTTCATTCAAACTAAAATAAAATTAAGAAAGATTTTAAAAGTTGTTTATAACATGCCTAAAATGTAATTGTTCTTCAAATTTCACAAAGTTAAATGAGAGTGTATAAATCAGTTTAGAATTCTAGGAAATAACTTCACAAACTAGAACAGATCCAAAACTAAGAAAGTAAATAAAAACAGTATAAAATTCAGATTAGTAGACTAAGTGGACAAGATGCTTAATAAATGTTTGCTCAACGAACATTTAATAAATGGTCAAATAGGAAGGACTTCTTTATAATTAATACTCCATTTTCTTTAGAATAATAATATGGAAAAAAGAAACAAACAATAATATGGCCCCCAAGTAATTGTATCAGTGCTAGAGTTGATAGGAAGCCTATCAAGCTGTACTCTGCCTCCCAGATCTACCTCAACCTTTGATTATTTCTTGATTATTTTCTTGAAAACTAATAAGAAAAACTCAATGTCAGGGACTAAGGTATAGATTAATTTTAAGTCATCTTTCTTAAGGAACAACTGTGGTTTCTTGATTAAATTGGTTCTTTACTTCTTTGGACCCTCACCTTGTCTCATTATTACTATTGTAATCTATACTACCAAGCTTTTATCTACATTGCCCATCTTTCCCAACTTTTCATTGCTCTATGATTCCTTCTTATTGTTTTATAATTTTTCATAAAGTATATTAATATAATACATACCTAGAAATGTAATTAGTATTTAAGATACAGTCTTTTGCCCACTCTCTCCCCCAATTCCCACAACTGATCTCAAAAACTCATATTGATAGCTATTCCTTGAAGGGCAACTATTAGTATAATTCAGACAAAATAATATACAGGTAAATCCACAGGAATAATTTCAAGGAGAGTTGAACATTTAGTCATTTAAACTAATAATATTTTACATTGTAAGTAATCTTTTTTAATGAACACTGACCACCAGTATCAATACTAATGTAATATGAAAGTTTTATCAATTAGTTATGAATTTACATGCACATGAATGGCTATTAAGATAGTAGATATTCTGTATTTAACTTTAAAACATTCCACTTCTTATTCACCATATTCATTTTACTAAGTTGAAATTTTACATATTCATTAAACAAGCAAATTGCATTTTTTAAGCATCTATCTACAGTGTGTGAGGCACTGCAGAAGGCACTAGGGAGACAAAGACAAAGACAAAAATGAAAGTCTCTGCCCTTCTGAAATGATGACCACAACTATAACAACAAGAAAACAAAACTAGAGGGAGAAAATTCCATACATACCTGAAAGAGGGTCTAGAAGAAAAGTGGTTTTTGTTTATTTGCTAATTGATTTGGTTTTGTTTTATTATATTAAAATACTTAAGAGTTTTGGTTTATAATTTTATTCCTTTATTTTGTAGGTTTATTTGATGATTTGTTTTCTTTATGTTATTAAACTCATAATTTAATAAATTTTAAAATCACTGTGGATCTGGGGAGGAATATGTAGTGTCCCATTGTTTGAAGCAATTAGTATACCTTTAGAAAACATCACCACAGAGGGTCCTCTGATTTGAACATTGTTCAGGACATTATCAACAAACATGGTGAATGCTATAGGTAAATAAGTATGCGTCTCTCTGTTTCATGCTTTCATGTTGATAATCAACAGATTAGTGAATAAAAACTATGTCCATGATTATGTCCAGAGTGTTGTGAGGCTCAAATGAGATAATGGATGTGAAACACTTTGCACAGCTTAAAGCACTATATAAATGCCAGTTATAATAATAATTATTATTAGCGTACAGTCAGCAGGCCTCCAGTCTAGTGATGACTTCATTCCCCAAGCCTTCTACTTCCCTCCTGCTGTGTTCAAATAATGTTTACAGAGCATTACAGGGTGTGCTGGTCAATGTCTAACAACCAGGTTCTTTGGGGGGAAAATGTGCGTGCACACACTTTTAAATTTAATCGGCCTTATTAACACTTTCTTAAATCTAGACAATCCACAAAACAATAAATCAAGCTCCAATTTCTTAGGTGTCAAATGCTCACATTGAAAATATAAACCCATTAGAGTTAGCTCCAGAACACCCTTGGGCGTATCTGTCAGTCTTGTATGGTTTTAACATATTACCCAGGAGATACTTTATTTTAAGAAAATCCTTAAGGTTGCATCTTGTTCTACTAATAAAATGCTTTTTAAAAAATAATCAACAAATAGTAGACAGAATAAGCCAAGTTCTGTGTTTCTTAGTCAGGTATGTGACCATAATGATTTAGTTTTAGAAAACTGTCTCTTAACCTTTTCATATTTTCATCAAGGAAGCCCTAAATGAATTCATTGGTTGTTCTCACAAAAATTTTACATAAAGATAAGGAAGTAGGCAAAAGAAAAAGTTAATATCTTCTCAGTTGTCTTTTTTGGTAAAAGGACCATCTTTCTTGTAGGAGTTCATCTATACCATCAAATCTACTCAAAACTTCCCTATTTCTGTGGAGGGTACCACCCTTCTGTCAGTCACTCAGATTTGTAAGTTAGCAATCATCTTTGATTCTTTCCCTATCCATATCTTTTAGAGGGAGGAATTAACATGAATACACACATATTTCACCTGCCAATTTCCTTCCTAAGTTTTATTGATAACTTCTGTTTTTATAATAGCCATTTCTGGATAGTGCTTCTCCCCACCCCCACTATGAGGCTTCCTTTTAACAAAGATAAGCAATTGGGTGAAACCAATGTTAGCTGGTTTTAGAGACCACATCTGAGAGTACACACCACATTCTGCACCTACAATCTTCACCTCTTGAAAGAAGGGAAGGGCATTTGTTCATCTCTTCTCTGGGGCTAAGTTTGCTCATTTCAATTACACAAAATTCACCTTCATTTCACTGTTATTTTTGCTTATATTATTGTAGACACTGTGTATATTCTTTTCTTGGTTCTATTCCTTTCTCTGAATCAGTTCATTCTAGTCTACTCATGTTTCTTTTAAATCCTCATACGAATTATTTTTATGGTTCCACAGTATTCCATTCAAATGCCAAAATTAGTACAGTCATCATTCTCCAAAAGATGGACATCCACTGAGTTTCCAATGCTTTGGTGTAATCAAAGAACTACTATAGATATTTCAGCCTATAAAAGATCTTCCTTTCTGTCTTTGACTTATAAGTAACAATAGAATCCCTGGGTCAAAGTATATGGACAGTATAGTTACAAATAATTTTAAAAAATAAATTATTTTTGGGGTGGCCAGGTGGCACAGTAAGAGCGTGGCATCGGTCCGGAGACCCGGGATCAGTCGGGAGACCTGGGATCAATTCCGGCCTCAGATACTTGGCACCCACACAAAATAACAGGCTGTGTAACCTTGAGCAAGTTACTTAACCCCAATTGCTTAAAAAAATTATTTTTATTTATTTTGTTAAATATTTTCAAATTACATGAAAAAAATTAACAATCTTTTTTTGAAAACTTTGAGTTCCAAATTCCCTCCTTCTCTCCTGCCTTTTCCTTAAGAAATTCCCCCTCCTTAAGAAGGCAAACATTTTAATTTTGATTATACCTGTGAGGTCATGACAAATATATTTCCCTATTAGCCACACTGCAAAAGAATACACATACAAAACAAAATGATAAAAATAAAGAAAGTTAAATAAAAAGTATGCTTCAATCCGAACTCAAAATTCATCAGTTCTCTGGAGTTGGATAGCATTTTTCATCATGGGCTCTTTGGAATTGTCTGGGATCACTGTACTGCTGAGAATAGCTAAGTTATTCGCAGTAGATCATCATTACAACATTGCTATTACTGTATACAATATTCTCCTTGTTCTGCTCACTTCACTTTGCATTAATTCATATAGGTCTTCCCAAGTTTTTCTGAAGCCATCCTGTTTGTCATTATTTATATCACAATAGTATTTCATCACAAACATATAACACAACTAGCTTAACACTGCTCAACTGATGCGCCTCCCCTCAATTTCTAATTCTTTGCCTCCACAAAAAGAACTGCTATAAATATTATTGTATAAATAGGTCCTTTTCCCTTTACTTTGATCTTTTTGGGATACAACAAACCTTATAGTGGTATTTCCTGGGTTAAAGGATATGCATACTTTCATCGTTTTTTGGGTATAGTTCCAAATTATTCTCCAGAATGGCTGGACTCTTTCATAAACCCACTAACAATGCACTGTGTTCCAATTTTCCGCATCCCTGCCATTTCTCCATTTCCTGTGATATTCTAGTACTTTTGTTTCTCCAAATATGTTTTGATATTATTTATATACTTCTAAAGAGTAATCCCTTGGTTGTCTGATGGAAATAGTATTACATCTATAAGTTCTTAGGTAATATTAATTAATTTTACTGTCCATACTCTTCCAATAATGCCTTCCTGTGTTTCTATTTTTTTTTTTAAGCAAATGGGGTTAAGTAACTTGCTCAAGGTTAAACGGCCAGTTTTTTTTGTGTGTGTGTGGGTGTTAAGTATCTGAGGCCAGAACCAATCCTGGGTCCTCCTGACTCCAAGGCCGGAGCTCTTACTCACTGCGCCACCTAGCCACCCCTGTATTTCTATTTTAAAAAAAAGTCTTGAAACTTGTTTCTATATAGGTGTTGAGTGTGTCTTATTATACTGATTCTCAGATATTTTACATATCTTATAGTTATTTTGATGACTTTTTTCCCATCTCTTCCTGGTTTTTGTTATTGCAAATTAGAATTTCTAATGATAATTGTAGAATTATTTTTTTGTTCTGTTACTTTAACGAATACAAAGATCTCAAATAATTTCTTTCCTGTGACGATTAAAATAATTAAGAGAGACAAAGTTTGGGGGTAAATTATAATCAATTTTTTCAATCACAGCCAGCAGATGATTAGCAAAAGAAGCTCATTACACTCTAGTTCTGTCAGAGAATGCATGACTACTTTTTTAGGCTATATATCTTTGGACAAGAGGTATTCCATCAAACAGCAATGGACTGTATTGGTTAACAAACAGTGTAATTAGAGGTAGATGTTACAAAGAGAAATAGGTTTACTCCAATGAGGAGCTGAGAGGAGTATCATGTCGCTCCTGGATACAAAGACCATTCCTATACCCAGATCACCCAAACATGGGCAATCTAGACAAAAGGGTCTGTCTACACCAAGCTTGACTGAATGGAATTCACCACAGACTAGATATTCCTTCTAAGGTTGGGTTCTTTTTTTTTTTTAAAGCAAGTGGGGTTAAGTAACTTGCTCAAGGTTACACAGCCAGTTATTTTTGGGTGTGGTGCTAAGTATCTGAGCCCAGAGTTGATCCCCAGGTCATCCTGACACTGGAGCTGGTGCTCTTACTCGCTGAGCCACCTGGCCGCCCCTAAGCAATTGGGTTTAAGTAACTTGATCAAGGTTACACGGCCAGGTGTTTCTGGGTGGATGCTAAGGGTCTGAGCCCAGGATTTGATCCCCAGGTCATCCTGACACTGGAGCCAGTGCTCTCACTCTCTGTGCTAACTGGCCGCCCCCTGTGGAGTTTTTAATGCATAAAATAACATAAAATATGTAAGATTGAAAAGAAAATGAATTACATTGAAATCCAATCATCAAAACAAAATATTTTTTAAGTTCACAGAACTCAGGAAAAGAATGCTCTTGAGAACTATGCACTAATGCTTACAAACTTGAGTGCTGGTCATCCCTCAAGATACATACATCCCACCTCCTTGGGCTAGAGATAGTTCTGGAAAGCACAACCCTGCCTCACAGATAATAGTTTCCTAAGATTCCCATTCCCACAAAGAAGTCCATTATGAGACCTCTCTCCACTCCTCAACCAACATGAGAGCATGCCACAGTGACACCACTTCATTTCCCCTTCCCCACTTGAGTACCTTGATTCTTCCTATCTCATGCTCCTCTCCCACAGAGCCCCAGCCTTATTGAGAGACTGAAAACATTATCATCCTTTTGCTGATCACATTCAGGTCAGTTAAGATTACATTTGCAGCTCTCCTTTGTCTCTTACTTCCACTCTCTCCAGTCAAATGATTTTCATTGTGTTATTCTCCTGATCAAGAAAAATACTGGTTCACTTAGACAGAAGGATGGGGTTTTAATCCATGGAATATTAATTCAGTTCTTCCTTCCCTGACTTTAAATTCTCCTCCAATTTTTAGTCCCTTAACTCCTGTGCTCCTTGATTCCTCTATCTTTTAACTCAATCAGATTTTTTTAACAGTCCATGAACAGGTGAGAATTTCTTTTTCAGGAATGCCTCAGATACTTCTGTCTTGAAAGTTTATCTTATTTTCAATGAAGATTAGGTTCAGTTCTTCAGGGTATATTTTTAGGAGTACGTTCTTTTCTCTTCTGCTGTTTTGAAATATACTATTCCAGCAGCACTACATCTTAAACTACACGGCAGTAATTATCAAAATTATCTGGTACTGGCTATGAAATAGAAAGGTGGATCAGTGGAATAGAGTAGACACACAATACACATTAGTAAATTATTATAGTAATCTTGTGCTTGACAAATGTAAATATTTAAGCTTTTAGGATAAGAATACACTATTTGGTAAAAAGTTGTTGGGAAAATTGGAAAGCAGTCTCGCAGAAATTAGGTATAGATCAATATCTTACTCCATTTACTAAGACATAGTCAAATTGGATACATGACCTAGAAATAAAGGGAGATATTACAAGAAAACTAGAAGAACATGGAACACATTGCTTATCAGACTTATGGATAGGATAAAGAATTTATGAATAAATAAGAGACAGCATTTTGAGATGTGAAAGGTATAATCTTGACTACATTAAATTAAAAAGAGCTTGTACAAATAAAATCAATGTAGTCAAGATCAGAAGGAAAGCAGAAAAGTGGGGGAAAAATTTATAGACAATTTCTCAGATATATAGAGAATTTTGTCAACTTAGTAGGAATATGAGTCATTTCCCAGTTGATAAATGGTCAAAGGATATGAACAGGCAGTTTTTTTGATGAAGAAATCAAAACTATATATAGCATATGAAAAAATGCTCAAAATCACCATTGATTAGAAATGCAAATTAAAATAACTATGAGGTATCATCTCACATCTATCAGATTTACTAAAATGACAGAAGGGGAAAATGACAAATGTTGGAGGGGATGAGGAAAAATAGGGACATTAACACACTGTTGGCAGAGATGTGAACTGATGCAACCATTGTGGAGAGCAATCTGGAATTATGCACAAAATGTTATAAAACTGTGTATACTCTTTGACCCAGCAATAACACTATTATGTCTGTTTCCCAAGGTCATGAAGGAAAAAGGAAAAGAACCTATAGTTCTAAAATATTTATAGCGGCTCTTTTTGTGGTGGCAAAAAACTGGAAATTGAGGGGATATCGATCAATTAGGCTAAACAAGTTGTAGCATACAATTGTCAGGGAATATTACTGTTATAAAAAGTGATGAACTGGTAGATTTTATAAAAACATGGAAAGACTTTCGTGAAATAATGAAAGGTGAAGTGAGCAGAACCAAGAGAATGTTGTATACAGTAACAGCAATATTGTTCAAGGCATAAGTTATTCTGAATAGCATAAATATTCAAATCAACTAGATAGGTCCTTACCTACAAAGGAAGATGCTTTCTACCTCCAGAGAAATAACTGATAAACAGAAGTATGCATAGTCTGGTTTTAAATATATTTATAAATCTTCATCAAATGGTGGTCTGATCTAATGTGAGGTGGAGTGGGAGGGAGGGAGATAACTTGGAACTTAAAATGTAAACCCAAAAAATAAAAAAGAAAAAAAGAAACATCGTACTTCATTGATATTTCTTCAAAGCTGAAATTTTTTTCCTTGATTGCTTTCCAAATTTATTATTTGGCATAAAAATTCTGAAATTTACCATTACATACCTTGGAATTTCGATCTTGCAGTTCTTCTCTGCTGGCAATCTGTAGAATTAATCAAATGATGGATAAAAAAAAAGTATGAAATCATGAGTAATTGAAGCTACACCAAAAAAAAAAAAAATAAGAAAATGGAAACACCATTATGGTTTTAACGAGGCTCGCTTTTTTTTAAGGAACTTTTCTTCTCACCTCACTTCAATTAGTCAAGAAAATTATAATGTTTCTCCACTATATTCAGGGTTCTATACTAAGGACATTGGAAAGTTAGGAAAGAATAGCAGTAACTATCCTTGACAACTTGTGATAAATGAGTCATCAAGAGAAAAAAGTTTCTATCTCTATTGCAAACTGGGGTCTATGTATCCACAACCTGCCCATGGATGTTTCAAGGAATCTGTGGATTTGAATAGGAAAAAAAACTACAGATTTATTTTTAACCTATAACTGAAATTTTAATATTAAAAAAATTCCTAAGGGGGGATCCACAGGATTCTCCAGAATACCAAAAGGGTCCATGATTCAAAAAAGGTTAAGGACTCCTGCTCTCAATTCACTGCCAAGTAGGAAAATTTCTTAATATTCATATTGAAATATTTTTCTTATTATTTGGATTTTGTGGGGTTTTTATGTTAAAAACTTCTATATTCCAGGGCGGCTAGGTGGCGCAGTGAATAGAGCACCGGCCCTGGAGTCAGGAGAACCTGAGTTCAAATCTGGCCCCAGACACTTAACACAAAAACTAGCCATGTGACGTTGGGCAAGTCACTTAACCCCAACTGCCCTCCAAAAAAAAAAAAAAGAAAAAAAACTTCTATATTTATAAATTTGTATGAAATGGTGGCCTTCTCTAGTGCAAGGTGGAGTCTACTGCGAGGTAGAGCGAGACAGCTTGGAATTTAAAATGTAAAACCAAAAAATTTTAGAACAAAAAGAAACATCCTACTTCAAGCTCTTCTCATGGATGCAGGATAATCCTTTGCTATTTGAATTGACATTTCTTCAAAGCTGAAGTCTTTTTCCTAACTGCTTTCCAAATTTGTTATTTGGCATAAAAATTCTGAAATTTACCATTACATACCTTGAAATTTCGATCTTGGACAGCTTCCTACGTATATAAGGTTTCTCCAGCCTAATCATAAAAGCCATTGGTTTCCAAGGAATACTATATAACTCTATCCCGTGTATCCAAATTTGGCAAAGGAAGAAAAACACTTAACATGGAGAAATTGTCAACTGAAGCATAAAATTTAAATTCTTTATTAAAATATTTATAATGGGCAAAAAAATAATAATCAAAATCACTTACTTCTACAAAGAAGCCCCTATATTAGTAAATAAAGAAATATTGTACTATATTTCTATAAAATTTCTATAAATTTTATATAAATTTCTATAAAATCTACCTGATTTTAGGTGTCTTCAGAGGAGTATACAGATGTCTTTTAAGCACGTCTAATGGAACCTCTGTATTTGCTCTGTATCTTTGAACTTCTGGTAGAGATGGAATTTTATGCACTTCCTTGAAATCTTTCAGACCAAATATTGAGGTATATTCTAATTTAAAAATTTTTAAAGAAATGCATGTTATTGATTGATCATAAGCATAATACTTCTTGTATTCAAAATAATATATTAGGGCAGCTAGGTGGCACAGTGAATAGAGCACCAACCTTGAAGTCAGGGAGACCTGAGTTCAAATCCAAACTCAGACATGTGACACACTAGCTATATGACCGTGGGCAAGTCACTTAACCCCAAATGCCCTGCCTTCCCTCCTCCAAAAAAAAATAATATATTAAACACAAAAAATATTTTAAATTACTCATTTAAAAGTAAAGAATATCTTGAACTCATATAGGACCTTTACTTGGAAAATTTTTATTTCCACTTATCACAATTTTGCTTTTTTTTTGGAGGGCAACTGGAGTCAAGCCCACAATTTTGTTAAAATAATTTTGATTTTATCATTTTAGTGCTTCTAACCCATTCCTGCCCCAGACAAGTATATGTAAAGCTTCAGAATCCCAAATAATAGCTGAGAGTTAGGTATAAAGACAATTCAATAGTCTCCAATTTCAATTACTATCAAGGCTAACTCTGATCCACCAGAAGGATATTAGGAAAAAAACAACTACGCTCCAAAGAAGTCTCTTTATCTTTTCATTTTCTTAAAGAGACTGCTCCTGTGGCTACAGTTTTAACACTACTCATTCTCCACCCAATTTTCACTAAAGGCACAGACAATACGTAAAGAGGAGTGAACAATTCCAAAACTGAAGAGGGAGGTGGTGGCTAGGTGGTGCAATAAGTAGAGTGCCAGCCCTGAAGTCAGGAGGACCTGAGTTCGGATGTGAACTCAGATACTTAACACAAAAAACCTTAGCCATGTGACCTTGGGCAAATTTAACCCCAATTGCCCTCCAAAAAAAAAAAAAAAAGCAAAAAACAAAAAAAAACTGAAGAGGGAGAAAATTTTAAAACCATCCCTGAAACTCATATAATACACCAGATATCCTGTGGGTGCTCAAATTTTGAAATAAAACTGTAGGAATAAAGACCCAATAGCTATAGTCTCACAAAGCTACATTTAATAAGTACTATGTTTAATAAGTAGGGTGCCTTTTAAAGCCTTCTTAACTTTTTTGGTCCGATGTGTTGGTTTTCAATGGACTAAATATTCCTCCTCTGAATGACATTTGAGTCACCTCAACAGTATACATTATCTTTGTCATTTTTATCTTCTCATGTATTATGTCCTGTCTCCCTAACTAAAGTATAACTTCTTTGAGGGCAGGGATGATGTCCTTGTATCTTGTAAGGGTTATGGGATTTAAAGATCTCCCATGCCCCATGGATGTGCTGACATAGCAGAGCAAGAAAAAAAAAAAAAGCTGAGCTAACGGTCCTGTGGTTGGCAGTTGGCGGCAGTTGCCTTTTTTTTTTTTTTTTTGAGTTAGAACTCCGGCTGAGCACTGCCAGGGGCCGGAGCTGCTGGGAGCGCTCTTCCAGGACACTGGGTGGTTGCTGTGAGTGGGGAGAGGAGGACCTTTGCCTGAGGTAGCCTGTTCTGTTTTAAAGGCTTGAAAATGTGGGTGCTTTCTACTTTATCTACCTGTGCCAATGTCATAACTACTCTGATGGCTTTCACTTTCTGGTTTTGGGACTCAGTCTTTTGGTATCTTAATAAATTTTCTAGTCTATTTCCCCAAATGGCAAACCTGACGTATTTTGTGATGGATAATTATATCAGCATATTTATAATCTCTATAGGCATTGTGAATATGGCATTGCTGATACATATCTCTAAACCTAATATGGTTCTTCTTATATATGAGGCATTCAATAAGTATTTGTTGATGGTGATGATCATAGATTTAGAACTGGAAAGGACTATAATCCAGGGGTTCTCAAACTGTAGTCTGTGAACTTTTAAAAAAATTTTAATAACTGTATTTCAATATAATTTGTTCCTTTGCAATCCTAGGTGTTTGATTTTATTATGCATGTACAAACTTTATTCTGAGAAGGGGTCCATTAGCTTCGTCAGACTAAGAGATCCAATGCACACAAAAAAACATTAAGAACTCCTGCTCTAGTTGAATCTCTTCATTTTACAGATGTGGAAAATGAGGCCCAGGTTAAGTGATTTGACTAAGGTCACAGAATTAGCAGTCATTAGGGGTTAGGATTTGAGACAGGTCCCCTGAATCCATATCGAGTGCTTTTTCCCCCCTCAGCTAAATATGAAATTATATTTAATGTAAATTAAGGGAATATCCAACTTAAGTTTTGTTTTGGTGAATTGAATTTCCTATAGTCCCACTTCTAGCTGTAACACAGTCATCTATGATTTCTTTCTCTCCATGGATGCATATATAATCCTTACCATTCCCTTGGTCACCCCACTAATTCAGGCTCTTATTACCTCTTGCATGGATTATTCTAAGTGCCTATTTCCAGGACTTCAGGCTCTCCTTACTCCAACCTACACACATCTGATCAGGTCTCTCCACTATTCAAAAACCTTGTAGGGCCTCTTAAAGACTAGACATCATCTAGCATCCAAGGCCCTTTATAATTTGGCTTCAGTCTTTTTTCTATCCTTATCTCATATTACCTCTACTTCATATTTTCTATGATGAAACTAAATTTAATTATCCACTAAAAACATACTATACTCTCTCCTGCCTCTGTCCTTTTGTTTGTGCCCATCTCTTCATTCTGATACCCTTTACCTGGGCATGTAAATTCTACGGCTAAACATCTCTTCTGTGCAGCCTTCCATAATTATGCAACAGCTGAAAGTGATCTCTCTATCCTCAGTTTTTAGCATTTTTTATTTCTCTTATACAGTGGGGTTTGATGTTGTTATTGCTTTTGTTCCAGATTTCTGATTTCACTGGCATTTTCCCAATGAGAAAATCCTTCTACTGATGAAGACCAGCAACTGCTCTGCATTCTCTAGTCTTTGAGAGTAGCCTAGTGCTGAGAGGTTAACTGTACTGCTCAGCATCATACAGCCTGTATATGTCAGAGGCAGGACTTGATTCTGCTTCCTTTAGACATTAAGGCCAACTTTGTACTCATGATGCCATGATGGCTTTCATACATTTGTATCATAATTATGCAAGTCCATGCCTAATCAGTCCTACTATACTATATATTTCAGAATGAAGGCAGGAATTGTGTCTTATTTACATTTTTATCCTTGCCATCCCCAATGCTCCCCCGATCTAGTATGGTCCACTATACATAGTTGGTGCTTCTCCATTTGTAACCAAGAACAGGCATTAAATAGGAACTTTTCCCAAGGATTAAATATTATAGAAGCCAGTCCTAGCTGTGCATGAAGGTGAGTTTTTATAATGTTTGGTGAACTTGTCTGGTTGTTAGCTGGAAGGGTAGATAGGATCAATGATGTAAACAGGGCATGTACACATTTTGGCTAAAATTATGGAGGATCTAACCCCTGTCTCAAATTTTTATAACTATACATAGTTACTTCGATGTTTCAATCCATCTATGATTTTTATTGATGTGGCTAGTTCTTTCACTGTCATAGCTTGCAACCAATCCATGCGTTCTCATCCTGTTTAATTCTTATTCATGTCTTTTCATGAATCCTTCCTAGATAACATATACATATGCTGAAAATTTTCCTCTATACGTCTTAATATAACACTTTTCTTATCTAAAACCAATCTGGTTCCTTTTTGATCATATATATATTTAATGATGATTTTTTTTGCCATTTTTCATGGAAAGTTATTACTGGTAATATGCTTCAATATACTTATACTTCCATCATAGTTTTCCTTTGCATGATTCTTCTGAAACTGTCATGATCCAGAATTTGCAGCCATTATAAGATAACTGGTATTAAAAAAAATGTGTTTCTATGGCAAGGATCAGCTTGGGATCACTGAAAGTACTGCACAGTTTTCCAAATTCAATCCAGCCCATTCTCCTCCTATTCAACACTGGGCCCAGCTTACTTTCTATCTACAGTGTCTGGACTAATTCAATTGATTGCATATTCAACAGCATGTCATAATCTAGTTAATATATATTCATTCATTTAGTTTTACTTGTGAAGATTCTAGGCTAGTCTTTTTTGAGTGGCTGTAGATCTTGTAGGAGAGGCATTTTAGTTTTCTGGGTTTCAATATAATCAACAAAATGTTTTCCACAAATGCAAGATCTAGAGAGCTTCATCATCAATAAAACATTTCTTCCATTTGTATTTGTTCCAAGACATCTCCATAAACTGTCAAACATAGCTGATAGGGTGGCTCTGGCGTCAAATCTCAATGTTATACACACCATGTATGTATGTGACCCTGTACAAGACACTTCACCTCCCTGGGCTTCAGGGAGGATTTCATTTGTAAAATGAGGAGGTTGGAATAGATGATCCCTTCCAGCTCCCGCTGATGACACTGGGCAGGTATGTTTTCCTGTTTTATGCTTCAATTTGAGGAGCAACACGGTTATTATAGATAGAAAATTGGCCAGTTAGTCAGGAAGAACAGGCTTCAGGTCCTGCCTCTGATATGTACCTTATGACTCTAGGCATATCACTTCACCATTCAGTGTTCGGAGTAATTTCCTAAGTTTAAATTGCAAAGTCGGTGTTAATCTGCATGATGCATGGAATTTTGTAATCAAAAGCTCCTTATAACCAAGAAAACCATAGGTTTGAGATTCTCCCAAAAGCTTTTTTTTTAATTGCTATGTAGACCATGATATGTGTTTTATTCCTTTTATTCCTTGACTGATACAGATAAGACTTTAGGCCACTATTACTACTACTATCATATAAATCACTTCTTCTTTACAAGGCTAATCTACTTGAGAAAGCTATCTACAATTGGGGCCTCCACTTCCTTTCCTCTCATTGTCTTAACCCTCTTCAGTCTGACTTCTGACCTCATCATTCAACTGAAATTGCTTTCTCCAAAGTTATCAAATGAACTCTTAATTGCCAAATTTAGTGGACTTCCCTCAATCCTTATCCTTCTTGACCACTTTGCAGCCTTTGCCGCTACAGATCACACTCTCCTTGACATCTTCTCTCTAGGTTTCTATGACATGGCTCTCTCCTGGTTCTCCTCCTACCCGTCCAATCATTCCTTCTCAGTCTCCTTTGAGGGGTGTTCATCCAGGTCAAGCTTGATAACCTTGGGGGTTCTCCAGGGTTCTGTCTTCTCCATTTTGTTTGCTATTTTGTTTGGTGATTCCAGCAGCCACCATGGTTTTCTCTATACAAATGACTTTAATATTTATCCATGCAGCCCTAACTTTGCTCCACACTTTCAGTCTTGCATCTCTAACTGCCTATTAGACATCTCAAACTGTTTGTCCCATAGATATCTCAAACTCAAATTGTCTAGAACTGAGTTCATTTTCTTTTCCCTCTTCTTAACTTTCTAACTACTGTCAAAGGCACAGTATCCTTCCAAGTTCAAAACCTAGGTGTCATCCTTGATTCCTCACTCTCTTTTATCCCACCCTAATATCCAATATATTTCCAGATTCTATTGATTCTATCTTCAAAACATGTCTAATATGCACCCCCTCCTCTCCTCTGACATTATCACTACCCTAGTGCATGCCCTCATCACCGCCCACCTTCTGATTGATCTACCTGATTAAAGTTTCTCTGCACTCTAAACTATCCTCCATTCAGCTGTCCAAGTGATCTTCCTAAAGCATAAATTTGACCATCTCACCTCACTACTCAATAAGTTCCAGTAGCTTCCTATTACCTCTAGGATCAAATACAAAGCCCTCTGTTTGGCTTTTAAAACTCTTCACAACCTTGGTCACTTCCTACCTTTCCAGGCTTCTCATACTTTACTCCCCTCCACATACTCTGTGATTCAGAGAAGCTAGCCTTCTTGCCATTCTTTACCCACAATACTTCATCTCCCAACTCTTTGCCTTTTAACTGGCTGTCTTCCATGTCTGAAAACCTCTCGCTTCTCATCTCTATCTCCCAACTTTCATCAAGACTCAGCTCCAATCCAACCTTCATCAAGGTCGCCCTTAATGCTAACACCTTCCTTCTGCAATTTTCCCCAGTTTATCATGTGTATATTTTATTTTTATACATCTGTTTGCATGTTGTCTCCCCGACTAGACTGTGAGCTCACTCTTTGCACCCCTGGTGCTCTGTACGCTACCTGGCACATGGTAGGAACTTAATGTGTGCTTGTGGACTCATCTTCTACCTTTACCAGGTTCCCCCACCCCCCAGCTATAGCTTCACCTCTTTTCTTCTGTGATTACCTACCAAGATAACCTGTGTATGTGAATATGGGTGTGTATGTCTGAACGTGTCTATCTCTTTATCTATCTGTTGTTTGCACATTGTCTTCCCATTCTAATGTGAGTTTTTTGAGGGTAGGCACTATGATTCTGCCTTTCTCAATACATAGTAAGTGCTTAATAAATGCTTGCTGATGATGATGTTGATTTTGTCTAACTCCTATTCTTCCAATATTATCTGTCTATGCTATTAGGGTAACCTATTTTAGTTGGGCCTCAAACTAAGCATTACATATACTCATTTCCTCCTCTGATCATTTTCACACTTTGTGACATATAACCCACTCTTATCCTTTCATCATTCTCTTCCTCTGTAAACTAAAATTGCCCTTGACTGCCACATCTCTCAGTTCAACAAAAACAAGTGTTTCCTGGTTGAGGTGGTTTCTGGGTTTCTTTTATTTTGGGGGCAACTTTTTAAATGGTTAAACATCTTTTTAAAATAGTGAAAGAGGGGGCGGCTAGGTGGCGCAGTGAGTAGAGCATTGGCCCGGAGTCAGGAGGACCGGAGTTCAGTTCTGGCCTCAGACACTTAACACCCACACAAAAATACTAGCTGTGTGAACTTGGGCAAGTTACTTAACCCCAATTGCCCTCCAAAAAGCAAAAAAATTTAAAAAATAAAATAACATAGTGAAAGAATCATTCTTTATTTTTATCCATTTCCCATTTCCAGAGTCAACAATTTACTTAAATTAGACAAAATTGTAGGTACTGTACTTGCACACAACATATGCATCTTTATCTTGTCTTCTAAATGTAACACTGATTTTGGTCTTTGATATGATGATCTGATTGTAAGTAGGCTAATTATCTTTAATAACTTCCTTGTTGGTAACTAGGTGCTTCTTAGTCTGATAAAAAACAGTAAATCATGATTTTTGTGATGTTTGATGTTCACCAAGTCCAGCCTTTAACCTCTTTCATTTCTTAATATCAAATGATATTTTCCAATAATTTTCATTTCATCTTTTTCTATGACTATCAATACGTTAAGTATCAAGATATATTTTTACTTGGTTTTTTTTTAAAGCAATCGGGGTTAAGTAACTTGCTCAAGGTTACACGGCCAGTTATTTCTGGGTGCGGTGCTAAGTATCTGAGCCCAGATTTGATCCCCAGGTCATCCCGACACTGGAGCCGGCGCTCTTACTTGCTGAGCCACCTGGCCACCCCTAAGCAATTGGGGTTAAGTAACTTGCTCAAGGTTACACGGCCAGGTGTTTCTGGGTGCGGTGCTAAGTATCTGAGCCCAGATTTGATCCCCAGGTCATCCCGACACTGGAGCCGGCGCTCTTACTCGCTGAGCCACCTGGCCACCCCTAAGCAATTGGGGTTAAGTAACTTGCTCAAGGTTACACGGCCAGATGTTTCTGGGTGGGTGCTAAGTGTCTGAGCCCAGATTCGATCCCCAGGTCATCCCGACACTGGAGCCGGTGCTCTTACTCGCTGTGATACCTGGCCACCCCTTTTACTTGGTTTTTAAAGATCCAGTCAAATTCTTATAAGATTCCTCTACTGCAGCAGATGATTGGCTCATAAACTTATTTTATGGTAGTCTTTTGGGTTGTACTCATCTTGGGCATTACAAAAAGCGATGACCAAATGAAATGAGCAAAAAACTGTTTTTGCCCTCAAGAAGCCTACATTCCAATGGTGAGACTATGTAAATAACAGTTCATACAAGATATAAACAAAATAGATAGAAAGTATTAGCAACTGGGAGACCAACTGGCATCCTGATGACTGTAGGATTTGGGCTGAATTTTGAAAAAGTCAGGAAAACTAAAAGGCATATTAAGAGGGCAGAGTATGTCAGGAATGAGGGACTCCTGATGCAAGGAATGGTAGAGATAGAGTATTCTTTTCTGGGAATTGTAAGGCCAGTGTATCTAGATTATAGAGTATATGGATAGGAGTAAAGGGTTAGAAGGAAAGAAAGGGCCAGGTTATGAAGAACTTAAAATCTTCTCACTTCCTCTAGGACTTTGCACCACTACTAATCCCTTCTCTTTCTTTCTTCTTCTCTGTCTCTCTCTAAATTTTCTCTTTTTCCTCTATTAATTTCTGCTAACAAAGGAAAAAACCTTTTCTCAAACTTATTGCCCCTCCTCCAACAAGATACCATACCATGTGTCTTTTCCCTTCTCAGACAAATGTTTAGTCTCCATTTCCTGCCTTCACTTCCTCACTATCCAGTCGACCTTTTGCATTTTGGCTTCTATCTCCACTACTGTTTTGAAACTACTTTGTTAATACTCCACCATGACCTAATTGCAAAATACAAGAATCTATTCTCAATCCTGATCTTCTATTATCCCACTGTGATATCGGAGACTGCTAGTTACTTCTTCCTTGATACTCTTTATTTCCTTGGTTTCCACAAGATTATATCCTCCTGGATCTTCTGCTTCTCTGATGACTCTTCCATTTCTTTCAATAATGCCTGTTCTTCCCGTAGCTCCAGGCACCTCCTCTTCCCAAGACGCCCTTCAAGGCTTTTTCCTTGGCCAGGTCCTCTTCTATCTACACTGTAGATTACAAATAGTACTAGACACTTGAGAAAAAAGTTTCTGTTTCTGATTCTATCACAGACTTATTGAGTAACCAAAATACATAACCTCTATTCACTTCATATTTTTTCTCTAAAATAAAGGTTACCCTTACTGGAAGGTCATAGGGTAAATTATGAAGTCTTATAAAGATTTTAAAAATTCATTTTGTAAATTCAAGATGTTTTAAGTATTTCTTTTGAAACATAAAAAAATAATAAAGTAGCATTACCTTTTTTCATCTTTTGAGTTTCAACAGCTGCTTTCTTCCAGCTATTTTCAAAGAAAAAACAGCCATCAAGTGAACTTTTGGTGACTCTTGAAGTTAAGTATCTGTTTTCAGGAGTAAGTACTGGCATTTTATTTTCTTCTTTTGAAAATGAAGATATGTTCCTAATGTCAAGCACAAAATAAAAAGGAAAATGCAAGAATTTTAGGAATTGTTTTCTAATTTCTACTTCCAACTGAAGAATAAATACTAATCTTACATTAAAAGAAAAATGTGTTTGTATATGCATTTTTTAAGATTTTAAAGCAAAAGAACTTTAGGAATATAGATAATATGTATAGACAATGATTTTTTTTTTCAATCCTTTTCACCTTTGTCCCAACCAGGGTCAATCAAGAGTCTATCATTTATGGTTTGGCAAGGCATAGTGCTGTGGCCTTGGGTTTAGTCAGTCAATTAATACTTATTAAGTGGCTACTCTGGGTCAGATACATAGAGATGTGGGATACAAGGAAAAGTAAAAAGAAAGTCTCTACTCTCAAAGAGCTCACAGTCTAACACAAGACAGCACCTGGCCATAATGGGTCAAGGAAAAGTTGGGTTTTGTAGGTATCAAAGTACTCAATAGGAAAAGACCAATAATAAGTCCATCATGTAAAAGAGGAAAAGAAATGATCCATACAATGAAGAGATGAACGTGGATTTTCAACAGAATACAAGCAAAACAACACAAGGGGCTTGTCTGAATATTTTAGAAAAAGTCAGTAGAAATGAGGCAATAAGAATTTTCCATTTGGGAGGTCATGGGTCAAATCTGACAGCCTCAGTAAGTACATATCCATGCAAAAGCCATATGAAGTACCACACATTTAGAGATTCCTCAATGGTCTATGGCACTTGGACCTCCCTTGATGAACTGTACTGTTTCCTAGAGGCTGGCATGGGCTAGTTTGGGTTCCTCCAGGTAGTCACCTACTATTGGTAAAACAGTATAAATGGCTAATTCAGGTAATAAAATGGGATTGGACTCTGTCTCTCTTTGTTTCTCTGATCTTTAGTCTGTCCCTATCAGTATAATCATTATGGCCTAGAAACAGGTTCAGGTCTCCTTCTCCCTAATAAATCACTGTCCTATTCTGTTCTCCATTTTACTGAACATTTTACTAAAAAGAACTGTTTAAACTCACTTCACCATTACCCATTTACTTCTTAAAACTACAATCCAGTTTCTGACCTCACCATTACACTGAAATAGCCCTCTCAATCTCTTTTGACCAGACTTTAGTATTTGACATTTGACCCTCTCATGCTTCTTCTCACCACTTACTCCTAGCGACTTTCTTCCTTTGGGGGTGTTATAGGAATGTAAATTTTTAAGATCTTCCCTGCTCCTAGGTTAAGTGCACCTGGAGCCTGTGGTGGGAGGCTTGTTTTTCAGGAACACCCATGCCTTGGTGCTTTGTGATTGGGCAGCGGGTCAAGAGGATTGTTACATTCTCTGACCCAAGAGAAGGCGATATAAATCCTAATGTGAGACTTTGTTTTGGGGACTCACTTTGAGAAGTGTTGTGTGAGTTGACCAGACGGGCAACTGTTGAGAGCCCCCCGGACTTGAAAAACCCAGATGTGGATGCTTCCCTCTCTGGTAACTGTGATTTGGTAGGGATGTAAGGGTTGGACAGTTTGGAAGCCTGTCTGCTTGATCTGTTTCTCTGTCTTGTAACTTCTGTCTGTATACTCTAAAGTTCGGGGTGCTGACCTTTTCCCCCCGAACTAGGTAAACGACATATGTTTGACGGATTAAAGTGAGCTTGTGAACCCATTTTGAGTTGCTTTCCTTTAGAAAAGCAGACCTAAGACCCTGTGTTGGCCGCCACGCTGGCGATGCTGGGGTGCTTGCCGCTACAGGGGCCCTCTTCTCTTCTCCCCTACACTACTTCTCTGGTGATCCTGCCAACTCCCAGGGATCACATTACTATCTCTGTGCTCATGATTTGCAAATATATCTTTCTTGCCCCAAACTCTCTGCTATCTTGGGCTAGAACGTCTATTAGACATATTATAATCAAAGTTGAACTCATTATCTTCCACCCTAAAACTTCCCACCCACCTTCCTGACCATTATGGAGGACAACACCATCTTCCCTCAAGCTCATGACCTAGGAGTCATCCTGGATTCCTCACTACCCCTCACCCCCATATCGAATCTCCTAGGTCAAGGCCTGCTGATTTCATCTTTGCAGCATCTCTTCTGTATTCCCTTCTCTTCTCTGATATTTCCATCACTGTAGTGCAGGCCCTCTTCATCTCATGCCTAGATTATTGCAATAGCCTGCTGGTGAGTCTGCCTATCTCAAGTCTCCCCCCACTCCAATTCATCCTCCATCCAGTCAATAAAGTGATTTTCCTAAAACACAGGCCTGATCATGTCTGTTCCTACTCAATAAACTCCAATAGCTTCCTATTGCCTCCAGGATCAAATACAAAATGCAACTGATATTCGTAGTCCTTCATAATCTTGGCCCTTCCTACCTTTCATTTTTTTTTTATCCCACTTATTCCCTCCAACAATTACTCTTAGATACAGTGACTCTGGCCTTCTAGCTATTCTACAAACAAGACACTCCATCTCTTGGCTCCAGGCATTTTCTCTGTGCCCCAATGGTCTTTTTCCTCTGCTCTAACTTCCTTAAATACCCATTTGAATCTTACCTTCTACAGGAAGTCTTCTCCAACCCTTCTTGATTCTAGTGCCTTCACCGTTAATTATTTCCTATTTATCCTGTATATAGCTTGCTT
Source organism: Petaurus breviceps papuanus (assembly GCF_028583685.1). NCBI lineage: Eukaryota > Metazoa > Chordata > Mammalia > Diprotodontia > Petauridae > Petaurus > Petaurus breviceps. The sequence goes on from NW_027186304.1 coordinate 84,967,564, forward strand.
TCTATATATTTGTTTGTATGTTGTCTCTACACACACACACACACACACACACACACACACACACACACCATTAGATTGCAAGCTCCTTGAGGGCAGGGACTGTCCTTTGTTTCTTTATGTATCCCCAGCACTTAGCTCAGTTAGTGCCTGGCACATACTAAATGTTTATTGATTGACTGACTGACTGATCCTTGAAACTGCTCCCTATTGGTTCTCTTCAAATCCATTTGAGCTCATTTCCCCCCTGGCTTAATATACTCCTCCTATCCTCTAAATGTAGATTACCACCCCCAACCCCACCAAGCTTCTTTCCTGAACTACCTTCTATTCCCTTTCAACACCTACTGATCTCAATCACTTTCATGGTTTCAAATATTATGGATAACTCTCAAATTGACAGATACAGCACTAATGTCTCTAATGAGTGATAGTCACACATCTTTCAACTCATATTGAACCTGGATATCCTACTATTATTTTAAACACAATATATCCAAAATGAAACTAATCATCCCCTTTCAACCTGCCTCCCTCCTAACTTCCATATTTATATTAAGGGTACTGGCATACTTCCAGTCACCTAAGCTCAAAACCTTCCTATCATCTTTGACTTTTCCCTCTCCTTCATCTCCAATATGCAATCAGTTCCCAAGATTCTACAGCCATAGCATCTCTTTCATCTACCTCCTTTTCTGTGCTTACCCTGCTACCACCCTATTTCAGGCCCTCATCACTCAGATGGACTACTGCACTACCCTCTAAATTGAACTCCCTGCTTCCTTCCAGTCTCTTCCCTCTCCAATTTATCTTCCACACAGCTGCAAAAATAATCTTCATAATGGATAGGTCTGGCCCTGTCAATTACACACACAAAAACTGTCATTACTCTTTACTATATAGAGGATAAAATGCAATCTTCTTAGCCTCGTATCTCAAGCCCTTTACAATCTTACTTGATCTTCCAGCCTTATTTCATATTACTCTATTTCACATACTCTCCATTCCAATCAAATTGGACTACAACTTCTGCTGCTGTTCCTCAAACTCGGCCAAACTCCTGCTTCCATGTATCCATACAAGTCACCTACTAAGCCTGGAATGTACTTCCTCTTCTTTGAATTGTAAGTTCCTTCTCTTCTTTAAATCACCTGACCAGTTGCCACCTCCTCTGTGAAACCTCTGATTCTCCGATTCTAAGTAACCCCCACCAAGACACAGCTGAAAGTCTTCTCTCTCACTCCAAATTTTCCTAGACAGTACTCTTTGTTCTGCTTACTCCCTGTATCACCAGTGCCTACCATAGTATTTTACATATTGGAACTGCTTAATAAATGCTTGTTCAACTGAATTAAATAGGTTGATGGCCCACCGGGAGTACTGAAGGGTGTTAGGATTGCAGACATTTCTGAGATTTCCTTTACTGGGGTAGTAGGTATATTTTAGTAGTGGAGGGTCCCCTAAAAATCTTTTGGGACCTTGTCACCAAGTGATCCGTCATCAGAGTTGTGCTTGTTTGTCCAGAGGGCCTTTGCCAGGGAGGGACAGCCAGGCTATTTATTGTGTCTGTGTACTGTTAAGGATGGCATTCCTGCAGTGGCCTCAGCAAGGGCCTTTTCCTACTTACCTTTTTAATCTCACCCCCTTTCTCTTCCTTTCTCAAGCAGCCCTGCCCTGAACTTTAGATATCAGGCACAACTCTGGCTGTAGGTGTGGGCCTGGTTCTTTAAAGGGGTGGAGAAGGTATAAAAAGGATTAGCATATGGAGAAGCTAGAAGCTTTATTTGAGCTATTGCTGCCCTCAAGGTACATTTTCCTGATCTAGCTGATGGTCTGCTATGCCGATTCTGCAGGAGTAGTGATTTATTTTGACGTTTTTAAAAATGGATTCTTTTGATCTATTATTAGTGAGGTTGGTTTTAATTTTATTTTATAATCCGTAAGAGCTTTTTATTACATCTTAGCCCTTGAGCCTGAAATTATTGAACCAGTTTATCTTCGGCCAAGCCTAGAATAACTTGGAGGTAAACTTCACAGGATTATACAGGTCAGCTATCGTTGTGCCTAAAATGGAGCTATCAGAATTCCCCAAAATCTACAAGTAATATCTTGAGTAGCCCTATATGTGACCCACTAAGCTATTGTGACAAAAATGTGTCATAGTTCACTGTCCATTTATAGGAAAAATATATAGTTTAGAAAATAAGTAGAACTGCCCACCTAATAAGAAAGTGTAAAATCTTAAAAGAATTAAAAAACAAATGTCACAAGTACAAGTTAGGGCAGGGGTGGGGAACCTGCAGCCTCAAGGTCACATGTGACCCTCTAGGTTCTCAAGTGTGGCCCTTTGACTAAATCCAGTCAAATCCACTTGAGGACCTAGAAGGCCACATATGGCCTCAAGGCCATAGGTTCCCCATCTCTGAGTTAGGAGAAGATAGGGTTAGACATCAATTCACATTTTTTTAAAAAGGAAGTTTTAGCATACTGCAATCCAATGAATGACAGCTAAAATAGCTAATGATATTATGAGCTGAATAAGTAATATTCATTTTGGTATTTTACTAAACATTAAAAATATATAATTATCTTAAATTCTTGACTTTCTCTCTTTTTTTTTTAATTTGCCAATGGACAAGATCAACTTCACCATCCAATCTTTAAAGATATCAACTCTTCTCTCTTCCAAAATAATAGTAATTGGCCTGGGGTATCTTAGTATGGCTCTTAATCTCCTAGATTTAATGAAGCTTTCTAGAAAAAGGCTTAATCTAAGTGGTAGGGCAAAGATATCAGAATAAAGGTAGGGACTCACCAGAGTTCTCCCCCAAACCCTTCCAAATAACTTTTTTCTTTGGTCTTTATTAAATATTTGTTCGTTTACTTTGAGTTTACAAGATTCAGTTCCCCAGTTCTTTGAGTTTCAAATTTTCTTCCCCTTCCCCCCATAGCAGCATACAATCAGGTATAGGATCTGCAGATACTTTCACATTAGACATTGGTCAGGTTATAAAGAAGGATTGTATCAGATAGAATGAACAATGGGAAAGGGGAAACCAAACCAAACAAGAAAAAGAAAGAAAGCAGGTAATTTGCTTCAATCTGCATTCAAACTGTTCTTTCTGGTTCTTTTTCTGAATGTAGACATCTCTCTCCATCATGAGTCTTTTGGAGTTTACTTATAGCCCTGCATTTCTGAGAAGAGTCTGGTCTATCAAAGTTGGTCGTCACACATACGTTGTATCTGTAATTGTGTACAAATTTTTCCTGGTTCTGCTCTTCTCACTCAGCATCAGTTCATATCCACCTTTGAAAATTACTCTAAACAAATTCTAGAGCAGTAGAACCCATAAAAAGACAGACTGGAACAAATTTCCAGCCTAAGATAACTTGATAGTTTGCAGGAAAGATCTGTTGCATCTAGGTGAGAGTGGAGCACAGTCCAGCATAGGCCATAACAGCATAGCTTGGGCCCCAGCAAACCAGAAGCAGGCCTTAGGACTGAATAAATCAGCAGCCACAGCAGCAGTGGCAGCAGCTGCTGCCAGAGTTCTCAACCCAAAGACAGTAAGGGGGTTAAACAACTGGTTAGAAGGAAATTTCAGGAGTCTTTCTGCTAGCACTGAGGCAATACTCTGTTGCTTTGCCCATACTCAGATCTGAGTTGCAGTCCTAGGTGGCAGTTCCAGAGTAAGGAGGAACACAAGCATACCAGAGCTTGTAGCTGCAGTGGAGCAGGACCCTCCTCAAAGTTCCAGAGCAGAAAAGAGTGCTTGTGGTCACTCACAGACCAGAGAACAGGCCAGGAGAGTAGTAAACACCTCTCCTTAGATCATACCATCTTGGAAGAACTAAAAATTTACAGGACCCTAGAAGTATCTCTAAACACAGCTACACAAAACACTTGAAGTTTGGGACAGTATGCCCTCAACTCTAGAAATAGAGCCCTATTTTAGCAAAAAGTTAAAATTTAAGTAATAGGCTGGGAAACAGAAAACAACTGGAAAAAAAATTCTGTCGACAGAAAGTTACTATGGTCACAAGGAAGATCAAAACACAAACTCAGAAGACAGCAAAATTAAAGCTCCATTATCCAAAGCCTCCAAGAAAAATATAAATTGGTCTCAGGCCATTGAAGAACTCATAAAGGATTTTTTTTAAGAGAGGTAGAGGAAAAACTAGGAAGGGAAATGAGACTGATGTAAGAAAATCATGAGAAAAGAGTCAAAAGCCTGGTAAAGGAGACACAAAAAAAAAATTTAAAAAATAGCACCTTAAAAAACAGAATTGATCGAATGGAAAAGAAAATCCAAAAGCTTACTGAAGAAAATAATTCCTTAAAAATTAAAATGGTAGGGGCAGCCAGGTGGCTCAGTGAGTAAGAGCACCGGCTCCAGTGTCAGGATGACCTGGATCAAATTCGGGCTCAGATACTCAACAACCACACCCAGAAATAACTGGCCGTGTAACCTTGAGCAAGTTACTTAACCCCAATTGCTTTTAAAAAAAAAATTAGAATGGTGTGGGGCGGCTAGGTGGCACAGTAAATAGAGCACTGGCCCTGGAGTCAGGAGGACCTGAGTTCAAATCCAGCCTCAAACACTTAACAAACAAAAAGCTAGCCATGTGACCTTAGGCAAGTCACTTAACCCCAAATTCCCTCCAAAAAAAAAATTTAGAATGGTGCAAATGAAAGTTAATGACTTTATGAGAACTCAAGAAATAAAACAAAAAATAAAGAATGAAAAAAACAGAAGACAATGTGAAATACATACCTCACTGGAGAAACAACCGACCTGGAAAATAGAACCTGGAGAGATCATTTTAAAATTATTGGACTATCTAAAAGCCATAATCAAAAAAAGAGCCTCCCTTTTCAAGAAATTATCAAGGAAAACTGACCTGATAGTCTAGAACTGGAAGGTAAAACAGAAACTGAAAGAATTCACCAATTACCTCCTGAAAGAGATCCCAAAATGAAAACTGCCAGGAATATTATAGCCAAAATCCAGAGTTCCTTGGGTCAAGATGAAAATATTGCAGGCAGCCAGAAAGAAACAATTCAAGTACAGTGTAGCCACAGTTTCTACATTAAAAGGATCAGAGGGCTTGGAATATGATATTCTAGAGGGCAAAGGAGCTAGGACTACAACCAAGAATCACCTACTCAATAAAACTGAGGATAATCCTTCAGGGGGAAATGGATATTCAGTGACATAGAGGACTTTCAAGCATTCTTTATTTTTTTTCAAATGCTTTATTAACTTCTGATTTACATCATTCATTTCTGCCAGATTTTGAGTTCCAAATTTTCTCCCCATTTTTCCCCTACCAACCGCCCCAAAATAGCAGTCCCACAGGATATCCACTCCTCCTATCTGCTCTCTCCCATATTTTCTCCCATACCCCTTTCGACTTTTCCAGTGGATCTCCACACCCCAGTGCCTGTATATCTTATTTCCCAATTACATGTAAAATAGTATTAATAATAGTACATGTATATTTGAGTATTTGATTTTAAAACTTTGAATTCCAGATTCATTCCTGTCCTCCCTTGTCACCCACCCTTACTGGGAAGATAAGCAGTTCGGTATAGGTTGTACATATGTGGCTCATGCAAAAGAATAACATAGTAGATATATTGTAAAAGATTAACTATAGTTCCCTCCCTCCTATCCCACCTCCCACTTGTTCTATTCTCTACTTTGATCCCATCCCTTTTCAAAAGTGGGTGCTTCCAACTTCCCTTTCCCCCAGCCTGCCCTCCCTTCCATCATTCCCCTCTCATCCTCTTCCCCCCATACTCTCCTGGAGGGTGAGATACCCTATTTAATGTGTATTTCATTCCCTCCTCAAGACAAATTCCATGGGAATAAGGTTGACCCATTCCCTTTTGCCTTCCTATTATTCCCCGCCATTGTAACCATTTTCCCTTGCCTCTTCTATATGAGAGTTTACCCAATTCTGTCTCTCCCCATCTCCTCTCATTATATTCCTCTCTCACCTCTTAATTTCACCTTTTAAGTATCGTCCCTATCTGTTAAATTGGTCCTGTGCCCTCTATCTATGTATACCTGTAAACATATATATATATACACATTCACATACGTATTCATATGCCCATATACCCTCATATATAGACACACACACACACACACACACACACACACACACATATATATATATATTCCCTTCAACTACTGAGAAAAGTTTCATAAGTTACAATTATTGTTTTTCCATGTAAGAATGTTAATAGTTCACCTTTGATAAGTTCCTTATGATTTCTTTTCCCTTTTTACCTTCTCATACTTCCCTTACTTCTTGTATCTGAATGTGAAATTTTCTATTCAACTCTGGTTTTTTCAGCAAGAATGCTTGAAAGTCCTCTATTCCACTGAATGACCATATTTTCCCCTGAAACATGATACTCAGTTTTGCTGGGCAAGTGACTCTTGGTTTTAATCCCAGCTCCTTTGACCTCCAGAATATTATATTCCAAGCCCTTCGATCCCTCAGTGTAGAAGCTGCCAGATCCTGGGTTATCCTGATTGTGTTTCCATAATATTCAAATTGTTTCTTCCTGGCTGCTTGTAATATTCTCTCCTTAATCTGGGAATTCCAGAACCTGGCTATAATATTCCTAGGAGTTTTCTTTTTGGGATCTTTTTTAGGAGGTGATTGGTGGATTCTTTCAACCTCTATTTTGCCCTCTAATTCTAAAACATCAGGGCAGTTTTCTTTGAGAACTTCCTAGAGGATGATTTCTAGGTTCTTACTTTGATCATGGGTTTCAGGAGTCCAATAATTTTTAAATTCTCTCTCCTGGATCTATTTTCCATGTCAGTGGTTTTTCCAATGAGATATTTCACATTGCCTTCTATTCTTTCATTTGTTTGGATCTGTTTAACAGCATCTTGATTTCTCATAAAGTCATTAGCTTCCATTTGCTCCAATCTAATTCTGAAGCAATGATTTTCCTCATTGAGCTTTTGAGATTCTTTTTCCATCTGGCAAATTCGTCTTTTTAAGGCATTCTTCTCCTCATTGCCTTTTTGAGCCTCTTTTGCCATTTGAGTTAGTCTATTTTTTAAGATAGTATTTTCCTCAGTCAGACTGTTGACTCTCACTTTGTAATTTTCTTGCATTGTTCTCATTTCTCTTCCTAATTTTTCCTCCACTTCTCTTATCTGCTTCTTAAGGTCCTCTATGGCCTGTAACTATCTCATATTTTCCTTTGAAGCTTTTGGTGCAGGAGTTCTAACTTCACTATCTTCCTCCTGTTCCATGCTTTGCTCCTTTTTGTCCCCAAAATAGGAGTCTAATGTTGGAATCTTCTGTCTGCTTTGTTTCCTTTGCCTGGTCATGTTGCCCCTCAGTCACTTGACCCCTGGGCTTTTTGCCACAGTAGGACTCTGCCACCAGACAGGGGAGCTTTCGTCCCAAACACTGGGGTTTTCTCAGCTGCCAGAGGTATTACGTGGGTGCCCTCTCTGAGGTCTCCACATGCTCTGGCAAGCTGGACACACACCCCAGGACCTCCACCCTAGACTGCAATCCAGATCCAAGAAGGTTAAAGCAAGAGTGATTACCCCTCAGACTAATGCTTGGTCCCCCTACACTCTGCAGGCCAGGAGCTGAAGCTGCCACGTGGCGCTGGCTGGCTGTGCCAGGCATCTCAGTGGCTTCTAGCCCCAGGGATAAAAGCCAAGCACTCCCACTTACTGGGTCCCAAAGTCCAGACTGCATTGACCTCTCACTTTGTACTTCACATCTATGTGTTGATAAATCTGGAAACGGCCACAGCTGCTACTGATCTGGAGTCCCTCTGGCCAGCAGCTCGTCAGGCCTGCCCTGGGGCTAAAGCCCTGGTGTGGGGCTGAGCTCGGCTCCCAGAGCGCTGAGCTGGCCGATTCCTGCCGGCCTGCTGGGCTGTCCTCAGCGGGAGGTTAGCTTCTTTGTGTCATTTTGTGGGTTCTGCAGCTCCAAAGTTTGTTTAGAGTTTCCTTTTCACGTGGATTGGGGAAGGTGGGAGCCGGAACAGCAGGGAGGTCCTGCTTTTACTCCGCCATCTTGATTCTGCCCAACTTTCAAGCATTCTTGATGAAGAGACCAAAGCTGAATAAAAAGTTTGCCTTTCAAATACAAGACTCAAGAGAAGCATAAAAAGGTAAACAAGAAAGGGAAACCAAAAGGAATTTAATAGTTTTAAACTGTTTACATTCCTACATAGGAAGATGATATTTGTAACTCATAAGACTTTTCTCATTATTAGGATAGTTAAGAGTAAATATAGACAGAGGACACAGGTCTGAGTTGAGAGGACGATACCTAAAAAATAAAATTAAGGGGTGAGAGAGGAATGTACTGGGAGAAAGAGAAAGGGAGAGGCAGAATTTGATAAATTATCTCACCACAAGAAAAAGCTTTTACAGTAGAGGGGGAAGAGAGGGGAGCTGAGGTGAACCTTACTCTCATCAGAATTGGCTCAAAGAGGAAAGAGTATACATACTCAATTGGATATAGAAATTTATCTTACCCACAGGAAAGTAGGAGGAGAAGAGAATAAAAGAAGAGGGAGAGGTGATAGGAAGAGAGGGCAGATTGGGGGAGAGGGTAGGCAGAAGCAAAACATTTTTGAGGAGGAACAGGGTAAAAGGAGAGAGAATAGAATAAATGGGGGAGGGAACAGGATGGAGGGAAATAGCAGTAGTAACTGTGAAAAAAAATTGAAGCAAGTTTCTTTGATAAAGGTCTCATTTCTCAAACAGAGAAATGAATCAAATTTATAAAAATAAGACATTCCCCAACTGATAAATGATCAAAAGATATGACCAGTTTTCAGATGAAGTAATCAAAGCTATCTCTAGTTATATGAAAATATACTCTAACACTACTGATTGGAGAAATGCAAATTAAAACAATTCTAAGGTACTACCCCATATCTAAGGAACTGGCTAACAGGACAGAAAAGGTAAATGACAAATGTTGGAGGGGATATGGAGAAAATGAGACATTAATGCATTGTTGATAGAGTTGTGAACTGATTCAACCATTTGTAATGGTAATGTAATTTGAATTTGAAGACCCCTTTTTATATTGGCAAGGTAGCAGGTACTTAGCACTTAGTAATTGATCAAGCCTCTGTTGGGGAAACAGAAGGTATGAACTCCTGTATCCTGTTACTGATGTAACAGGAAGGGGTTGCCTGAAACAGGAAGCTAATGCTACGTGTATTTAAGGAAAAGCCCCAGAGAGGCACAGTCAGAATTTCTTGGGACCAGCATCTGGTGGCAGAGCAGCGACAGAAGAGAGAATCGAGAACTGAGGCAGAATATCCTGAGAACTTGTAGTGGTGGAGCTTCATCTGAACAGGAGCCCAGGAGCCAGAAGCCCAGGAGCCCGGAGCCAGGAGCAAACTGAGGAAGCAGAAGACTGAGAAAGCATGACCAGGATGCTGAGACTTTGTTTATGGCTTGGTTAAGTCTTGAATTCCTGGGAGTAGAAATTATGAAGGATTTGAGATGGACTGGACCTTGTGAATTTCAGTGTGGAGCAGGACTTACCCAGAGAGCTGGACAAGGAACTGAGAGCTGTCTGCCACTGAACCCAGGTGACAGTCTGGTGAATCCAGGTAGAATCTGGGACCGTAGAAGGGGATCCAGGGAATCTGAGAACTAGCCCTAAGTCCAAGATGAAAAGACATCTCCAAGGGTACTGAGTAATGATGAAATTGTAATTTACTAGTGACCTAGGGGTGGAGGGGTTTGTGTATGATACTTAGTAATTGATTGATAAGTGACTGATTGAGTTAACTTAGTTGCTCCATGAGTGGAAGACTTTGAATAAGTGATTCAGTTAATATATTTTGCCCCATGAGTGGAAGACTTTGAAAAAGTGATTGATTGAGTTAACCTATTGTGCCTCATGAGTGGAAGACTTTGACTATTATACTTTGAGATTATTCTTCTTTGTTCTAAATATTGTGACCACTTTGGTGAAAACCATGTGGCCATTTTAATGACAAGCTGTTGTGAATATTCTACTGTGATTTTCTGTGATAAGTTGTAATATTGTGAAAGCTGTACCTTGATTTTCTGTGAATGTTTTGCTTTGATTTGTTATGGAATAAATAGGGTATTCACTATACCGTGTAATCAGAACCTTAAAAGCTGTTCACAGTAACATTCTTCTGGAAAGCAGCTCATGCATGGCATTACACCATTCTGTACAGCAATTTGGAACTATATCCAAAGGACTATAAAACCATGCATACCCTTTGACCTAGCAATACCACTACTAGGTCTGTGTCCCCAAAAAATTTTAAAAAAAAACAAAAAGGGACTAAATGTACAAAAATATTTATAGCAGTTCTTTTCTGGGGGCAAAGAATTAGAAATTGAGGGGATGCCCTTCAATTGGGGAATGGCTGAACAGGTTGTGATGTGATTATGATGGAACACCATTGCACTCTAAAAAATGATGAGGTAGAATGCTCTCAGAAAAAATATTTTCATGGGATAATATAAAATGAAATGTTCTATGTACAAAGTAACAGTAATACTGTAAGATGATCAGTTGTGAATAACTTAGCTCTTCTCAGCAATACAATGATCCAAGACAATTCTGAAGGACTTATTATGAAAACTGCTATTTATCCCCAGAGAAAAAACTATTGGTGTCTGAATGCAGATTGAAGCATACTTTTTTAAACTCTATTTTCCTTGAGTGTTTTTTGTCTACATTTTCTTTCATAACATGACTATCATGGATAAGTTTTTCATGACAACACATGTATAACCTATATCAAATTGCTTGCCTTCTCAATAGGGGGGAGGGAGAGAGGAAGGGAGAGAATTTGGAACTCTAAGTTATAAAAACAAATGTTGAAAATTATTTTTACATGTAACTGGAGAGAAATAGAATACTAAATAAATAAGAAATAAAAGTTTTTCAAAAAAGAAAAAGGCTTAATCCATTATTGTCATTAAATCCAGAATTCTTGGATACTTTCATGTGACCCATAATCCTAACTCTAGTAGGAGCCATGCAAAAATTGTTAATCAGAATGCCTCTTGCACAAATGTAAGATAAAGGCACTAAGTTTTCAGTATAAAAACTATTTAGCCTTGGTTCAAACTAGTGCTAAATATTACATTTACATACACAATATAGGTTAAAATTTGATATTTTTGTGATCAAGAACAATTTTTATATGATATAATTTAATAAGTCTTAAGATTCTTGTGAGATAAATAAGCAATACTACTTATTTAAGTAAATGGGTATATAAAGGTATGAGTAAACAATATATTCATATATAAAGCAAAGAAAATTGGAATAGAACTCAGGGACTCTAGTCTCTCTTGAGTTCTAACCCTCAGACTACAATAAATTCAATAATTATGATCTTTAGAAGTTTACTATGACTAAAAGTTTTTGCCCACTGGTTCCTTTACACTTGCATATTAGTAAATATAAGACTGCTTTTAAAAATCTGGTCCCTTCTCCTAAATAATGTCATCAATCACTGCCATCAAGGTAGAATTCCATCTGAGTACATATCAAATTAAGACATCTAGTGAAAATTAAAACTATGCATGGTAATTTATTTTAAAACTGCAATAAAAGAGCCTAAAATTGCCTTATCAAATGGGATAGGTGATCATTTTTAGTGAAGGAGTGCATGATTCCACAAAGAGAATGAAAGATGCATTTGGTTTTGGTTTTTTATTCTAGAAAACTTTTTATTGTAGGTGGAATGGGACACAGCTGGACACAGTAAGTTAGATAATTCCAATTTTTTTGGCAACATCTAAAGCATCATAGTCTGGAGCAAGACGTACATAGGCCTTCTTCTCTCCATCAAGCCAGATCAGTCTGCTGACCTTGGCCACGTCGATGTCATACAGCTTCTTTACGGCCTGCTTGATCTGATGCTTGTTGGCCTTGATGTCCACAATGAAGACTAGAATGGTGTTGTCCTCAGTCTTCTTCATAGCACACTCAGTGGTCAAAGGAAACTTAATGTCTATAGTGATCAAGCTTCTTTCTCTGAGGGGCACTTTTCCTAGGGTATTTGGGCTGCCTTGGCAGTCTTAGTATCTTGGGTTGCCAGAAGGTGGGGGATATTCGGATGTTCTTCTTTTTGTGGCTATGGACAACCTTTAGCACCTTCAAAGCCTTGGACTTGGTTTCTGTCTTGGGGTGGACAACAGCTTCCTTCTTCACCTTTGGGGAAAGGGTCTTCCGTGGTGCTTCTCATGAGCTTATAGAGCTAGTGTGTGTGTGGTTTTTTTTTAATATTAGTTTGAATGTAATGGACAAAACTCTTAAGTTGACTCTACATTCTGAAAATATAAGATTTTATTCAACCCAGTGGTAAACAGTAATCTTAATATGATTGTTCATTTGTAGATCACAGTCACATTAAAATACTAAATCCATAAGCATGAAGAGTTATGAAGATTAGATGTGATCTTGCAGCTAGGTGGTACAGTGGATAGAGCACTGGACTTGGGGTCAATAAGACCTAAATTCAAATCCAGCCTCAGACACATTAGCTGTATGATCCTGGAAAAGTCACTTAACCTCTGTTTGCCTCAGGTTCCTCAAAATAAATTCCAAAATCTGTAAAATTGGGGACAATAACAGCATTTATAGGGTTTCTATAAGGATCAAAAGAGATATTTGCAAAACATTTTGCAAACCAAAAGAGATTATATAAATACTATTATTGTCACTATTGCTATTATACTCAAGTATGTATTGTTTGCTAGTAAATACAAGTTACTGCAGCTGGGAAATACATAATTCACAACTGTGAACATGGATATAACCATGAAACAGGAGAGGACAGAAAAATAGATTAAAAACCAGAATTCAACAATATGTTGGTTATAACAAACACACTTAAAACAAAAAATGCACACAGAATTAAAAATAAGGGGCTACAGCAATATTTATATGCTTCAACTGAAGTAAAAAAGGCAGGAGTAGTAATCATGATTTTGAACAGAGTAGTAAAGAAAGAAACTACATTTAGCTGAAATGTACCATAGACAATCAATTAATATCAACACTAAACATATATGTGCCAAATGGCATAGCATTTAAATACTTAAAGGAAAAGTTAAATGAGGTAAAGGAAGAAGTAGATAGCAAAACTATAATAGTAGGAGGCTTCAATTTACCATTTACATGACTAGAAAAAAATATAACTAAAAAATAAATAAGAAAGAAGTTAAGGACCTGAAAAGAATTTTGAAAAGTTAGATATGATAGACCTCTAGACATGGTTGAATGGGAAAATAAAGGAGTATGCATATTTCCAAATATCTATTGCACCTTCACAAAAAGTAACCATGTATTAGAGTATAAAAACTTCACAAATACATGGAGAGAAAAGAGAACCCCTAAATACATCTTTTATGATCTATAATATGTTAAATTATATTCAACAAAAAAGTATTAATGAAATAATTAACTGGAGACTAAATAACTTAATCCTAAAGAATGGATGGGTCAAAGAACAATCAATTTAATTAAGGATACTGACAATAATACAAAAATATACCAAAATTTTGGCAATGGGGAAAATATATATCTCTAAATACTTCCATCAATAAAAGGAAGAACACATAAATAAAATGAGTATGTAACTTGAAAAACTAGAAAACCAACAAATTAAAAGCCCTAATTATGCACCAGGCTAGAAATTCAGGATATTAAAGAAGAGGTTAACACTGAAAGCAAGACCAAAACAAAACCACATTGAATTAATAAATAAAGCTTGGAGTGGTTTTGAAGAGAGGGGGGAAAAAACCAAATAAATAAACCATTAGCTAACTTGATTTTGAAGCTGTAAAAGAAATTAGTAAGAATTATTTTGCCCAATTACATGCTCCCAAAACCTGATGCTAAAATAAATGAATGCATGAAAAAATATGTAATGCCCAATTTAAGAGAAAAATAGAAGATTCAATCTTAGGAAAATAAATTGAACAAGCCATAAATGAACTTCAAAAGAAAATAACCTCAGGACCAGATGAACTGACAAGCAAATTTTGTTAAATATTTTTTTAAAAAATAATTTAAAACTACATAAGCTACATGAAAAAAAAATAGTGAAAGGTACCATGAAATCCCTTGTATGATACAAATATGATCTTGATACAAATCAGGGAAAATCAAAACAGAGGTTTTTCAGTATTAAAAAAAAACAATAAAAATAATTGGCTATATTAACAAGAACATCAAAAAAATCACATGGTGTATAAAAAAGCAAAGCTTATCCCATTAAAAACACTAGGAAGTATAGAAATAGAGCTTCTTTTTAACATGATAAATAGTATCTATCTAAAACCAAATGTCATTATTATATAATGGGGATAAATTAGAGACCTTTTACAATAAAAGCAGGGGTAAAGCAAGGATGTCCATTATCACCATTACTATTCAATACAGAACTAAAAACTAGCTATAACAATAAAATGAGGAAATTGAAGGAATAAACATAGGCAAAGAAGAAGCAAAATGATCACTTTTTCTAAGTGATGGCTTCCTTAGATAATCCTAGAGAGTCCACTAAAACATTAACTGAAACAATTAACTAGGTATAGATCAATACTATATATCAAGATAAGCTCTAAACAGCTACATGACTTGCAACATACAGGGTGACCTCAAAACAAAACAAAACAATTAAGAGGAGAAAGGAATAAGTTACCTGTCAGATCTATGAAGAGGGGTAGAGTTAATGACCAAAGAGAGATACAGAGTCACAGAAGGTAAAATGGACAATTTTGATCACATAAAATTTAAAAGGTTTTGCACAAGTAAAACAAATGCAGATAAAATTAAAAGAAAGGTAAACAAATAGAAAATCTTTGCAGCAAGTTTCTCTGATAAAGGTCTCATCTCTTTTTTTTTTTTTAAAGCAATTGGGGTTAAGTAACTTGCTCAAGGTTACACGACCAGTTATTTCTGGGTGTGGTGCTAAGTATCAGAGCCCGGATTCAATCCCAGGTCATCCCGACTCTGGGGCTGGTGCTCTTACTCACTGAGCCACCTGGCCACCCCTAAAGGTCTCATTTCTAATATGGAAGTGATTCAAATTTATATAAATAGGAGCCATTACCTAATTAATAAATGGTTATTGGAAATGACTAGGTAATTTTTAGATAAAAATAATGTAAGTCATCAATAACTGTGAAAAAATGCTTTAAGGGACTTAATACATTGTATTCAGCTGGAAGAAAATCATACTATTAAAATAATAGGTGGAATGTACTAGTATTTTGAACTGGTTTTAAATATTCATTTTTTTTCCTCTTTTAAATAAAATTTTTACTCGATTCTACCAGGTAAATATAAAAACATAAGGCTGCAAATGAATAATAGTTATATTTAGGTAGGCTATTACAGTAAGGCAATACTCAAGGTCACATGCACACCACTTCACTGCTGCTTGTATTCTGCTGAGTTTTGATTTTTATTCAGGTCATATTCTGGATCATTTTCCTCATCTTTCCACAATCCACATTCCTTCTTTCTTAGAAAAAGTTAGGAGGCAAAGTGCTGGACCTGTTGTCAGTTAGGCTTGAATTGAAATGCGGCCTTAGACTTACTAGCTATGTGACCCTGGGCAAGTCACTTAACCTCTTTGTCTCAGTTTCCTCAACCATAAAATGTGGACAATAATAGCACCCACCTTCCAAGGTTGTTGTGAAGATCAAATGAGAGAATATCTGTAAAATGTTTAGCACAATGCTTGAAAAATAGTAGGCACTTCCTAAATGCTTGCTTCCTTCTTCCTCTTTCTCATAATCAGCCTCTTTACTTTTCTTCATCATCTTCAGTATCTTCTTCTGTGAAGTATAACACTAATCTTGGGACAATATATATCCATGTAAAAAGGGACCAGTTTCAAAGTCTACAAGCTTGTCCATCATCAGTCAAGGCTCAACTTTCAGGAACTTCAGGAGGAAAAAAGAAATTGAAAAAAGAATCTTCAGAAAATATTTGACCAGAGTTCAACCTGATCCCATATGGTTTTTTCTTCTTCTTTTTTTAATATTTTTTTTCTCCAATTACAAGTTAAAATAACTTAAACTTTTTTCTATTTTTGGAAAAATTCTATGGAATTTTTGAATTCCAAATTTTATCTGTCCTTCCCTCCTTCCTCTCCCTGAGAGGATAAGCAATTTGATATGTTGCAAAACATTTCCACATTATTTATTTTGTACAAGAAGACCTGAACAAAAAAAGAAAAAAAAAAGGAAGAAAAAGATGAAAAAAAAGAAGGAAAAGAGGAAGGGAAAAAGGAAGGAATGAAGGAAGGAAGGAAAAAAATAGTATGCTTCGGCCTGTGTGCAGACAACATCAGGTCTTTTTCTGGGACTGGATAGCATGTTTCATCATGAGTCCTTTCAGACTTTGCTGGATCACTGTATTGCTGAGAATAGCTAAGCCAATCATAGTTCTTCAAAGTACAATATTGAAGTCACTATATACAAAGTTCTTCTTGTTCTGCTCACTTCACTTTGCATCAGTTCATATAAGTCTTTCTAGGTTTTTCTGAAACCATCCTGCTTGTCACTTTTTATACCATAATAACATTCCATCACCATCATATACCACAACTTGTTCAGTTATTCCTCAATTGATGAGCATCCCCTCAATGTCCAACTCTTTGCCACCACAAAAAGAGTTGCTATAAATATTTTTCTACAAGGAGATCAGTCCTTTTCCCTTAAAAAAAAAAAAACCGTCAGGGCAGAGGCCCAGAAGATGACCCCGGGCAGCACAGAGGCCCAGACGCCCAGATGAGGCCTGATCAACGTGGTGGCAAGTTGAACCACCAATCACAACGGCTGGGACTGGATGGAGCAGGGTAAGAGTCAAATGCAGGTCCCCTGGCAGGGCCAGCAACTACTCCTGCGACTACCAATCCACAGCTCAGAAATTGAAAAAGCCCCTATTTGGTCCTCTAGGGACCAGGATGGCAGAGGGAACCCTGGCTGCTCCAATCGCCCCACCTCTGACCTTGAAAATAGTAATTATTGCCCAAGGGCAAAACCTTAAACAGTAAACTTGGGAACCCTACAGGAAGGGTGTGGCTAGGGCCCTGACTCAAAATGGGTAGAAAGCAGACTGCAAAGACAAAAACTCCGGACTCCTTACTATAGTGAGAGGGAGGAACCAAATTCAAAGGGAGACAGTGTTGACTCCACACCCACAGATGAAGCCTTAACCGGGAACTGGTCTCAAACACAGAAAAGCATTCTTAGATGAGCTCAAAAGGAACTTTGAAAACCAAATAAGAGAGATAGAAGATAAAATGAATAATTCTTTTAAAATCAAAATTGCAAAATTAGAAAAACATTACAATGAAGAAAACAGCTCAATAAAAAGAAAAATGTGTGATATGGAAAAGGAGCTCCAAAAACTAACCGAGGAAAATAATTCACTAAAAACTGGAATCAACCAAACTGAAGCAAATAACTCTATAAGGAACCAAGAATTAGTCAAACAAACATCAAGAATGAAAAATTAGAAAAAGCGGTAAAATATCTCAATGGAAAAATAACTGACCTGGAAAACAGATCCAGGAGAGATAATCTGAGAATCATAGGCCTACCAGAAAATCATAATTAAAAAATGAACCTGGACAACATCTTCCAAGAGCTCATCAAGGAAAACTGTCCTGAGATCCAGAGTGTAAAACAGAAATCGAGAAATACCAACGGTCACCTCCTGAAAGAGATCCCAAATTGAAAAGTCCTCAAAATGTTATGGCCAAACTCCAGAACTACCAGGTAAAGGAGACAATACTACAAGTGGCCAGAAAGAAACAATTTAAATATCGCAGAACCACAGTGAG
Organism: Petaurus breviceps papuanus; assembly: GCF_028583685.1. Lineage (NCBI taxonomy): Eukaryota > Metazoa > Chordata > Mammalia > Diprotodontia > Petauridae > Petaurus > Petaurus breviceps. The sequence continues at coordinate 84,985,442 of NW_027186304.1, forward strand.
GAATGCACAGGATCTGGCAGCCTCTACACTGAAAGATCAGAGGAAGTGGAATACAATTTTTCACAAGGCAAAAGAGCTTGGGTTACAACCAAGGATCACCTACCCAGTGAAACTGAACATATTCTTCCAGGCAAGGAGATGGTCATTAAACAATATAACAGATTTCCAGACCTTCCTGATGAAAAAGCCAGAGCTCAATGGAAAATTCAACCTCCAATTAAGAGATGCAAGAGAGACACAGAAAGGTAAACAAGGAAAACACACACACAGACACACACACACACACACCCTGTTATTTAATAAGAGCAAACTGTTTATAGACAAGTAGAGGGTATGGGTATAAATTACACAAAATGAGGATAAAAAAAAAACCTTATTAAGGTCTACAAAGGGACTGCAATGGAAGAAGAGGAAAGAATAAAGTGGAAAAGGGTAAATTATGCCACACAAAGAGGCATAAAAACAATATAGTAGAGGGAAAGAAGGGAGGGAGATGAGCATTATATGAGCTTTTCCCTCATTGGCTCTGATGCAAGGAGGGAATAACACAACCAGTTAAGCATAGGCCTCTATCAAGAAGAGACACAAAAAGCATCATAATAGAGGGAAAGAGGGGAGGGAGAGGAGCTTTGCATGAGATCTGTTCTTGTCAATCTTGGTTCAAAGAATAACATACTACATTAAGTATAAAAATCTATCATATCCTACAGGCAGTAGGAGGGGGAAGGGCTATGAAAGGGGGGGTGGTAAGAAGAGAGGGAAGAAGTAAGGGGGAAGGGGAGGAAAAGGGAGGGGGGCTGATAAGAAGGGAATACTGAGGGAGGTGGTGGTCAAAAGGAAAACTCTTAAGGAAAGGAAGGGAGAAGGAGAGAAAAATAAAAGCATAAACAGGGGAAGGAATAGGATGGAGGGAAAGAGACAGATAGTAATCATAACTGTGGAAGTGAATGGGATGAACTCTCCCATGAAACGGAGGCAGATAGAAGAATGGATTAAAAACCATAATCCTACAATATGCTGTTTACAAGAAACACATCTGGTAAAGCGTCAGCCCCAGAGTCAGGAGGACCCAAGTTCGGTTCCAGCCTTAGACACTTAACAGCCACACAAAAAAAAAACTAGCTGTGTAACCTTGGGCAGGTTACTTAACCCCAACTGCCCTCCAAAAGGCAAAAAAACAAAAAAAACAAAAAACAAGAAACACATCTGAAACAGAGGGACACACACAGGGTAAAGGTAAAAGGCTGGAGTAAAATATATCATGCCTCAGCTAAAGTAAAAAAAGCAGGGGTAGCAATCCTTATCTCAGATAAAGAAAAAGCAAAAACTGACATAGTTAAAAGAGATAAGAAAGGTAACTATATCCTGCTAAAAGGCACCATTGAGAATTAAGCAATATCATTACTTAACATATATGCACCAAGTAGTATAGCATCCAAATTCCTAGAGAAGGTAAGGGAATTAGAGGAAGAAATAGATAGCAAAACTATACTAGTGGGGGACCTTAATCTCCCCCCTCTGACCTGATAAATCCAACCTCAAAACAAACGAGAAAGAAGTTAAGGAGGTGAATAGAATTTTAGAGAGGGTAGGTATGACAGATCTCTGGAGAAAACTGAATGGGGATAAAAAGGAATATACCTTCTTCTCAACAGTACATGGCACATACACAAAAATCAACCATTTACTAGGACATAAAAACCTTGCAATTCAGTGCAGAAAGGCAGAAATAATAAATGCATCATTCTCAGATCGTGATGCAATAAAAATCATATGCAATAAAGGGCATGGAAAGACAAACTAAAAACTAATTGGAAAGTAAACAATTTAATCCTAAAGAATGAGTGGGTCAAACAAGAAATCATAGAAACAATCAGTAACTTCATTCAAGAGAATGACAACAATGAGACAACATACCAAAATGTGTGGGATACAGCAAAGGCAGTTCTTAGGGGAAGTTTTATATCCCTGAGTGCATACATGAATAAATTAGAGAAAAGGGAGGTCAATGAATTGGGCATGCAATTGAAATAGCTAGAAAAAGAACAAACTGAAAATGCCCAATTAAATACTAAATTAGAAATAATGAAAACCAAAGAAGAGATTAATAAAATTGAAAGTAAGAAAACTATTGAATTAATAAATAAAACTAAGAGCTGGTTTTATGAAAAAAACAATAAAACTGATTGACCATTAACCAATATGATAAAAAAAAAGAAAGAAGAAAACCAAATTATGAGTATCAAAAATGAACAGGGTGATTCTACCTCCAACGAAGAGGAAATTAAAACAATAATTAGGAATTATCTTGCCAAATTATATGCACATAAATTTGACAATCTTAGGGAAATGGATGAATATTTACAAAAATATAAGCTGCCCAGATTAACTGAAGAGGAAGTAAATCACTTAAATAACCCCATCTCAGAAAAAGATGAACAAGCCATCAGTAAACTCTCTAGGAAAAAATCTCCAGGGCCAGATGGATTTACTAGTGAATTCTATCAAACATTTAAAGAACAATTGATTCCAATGCTCTACAAACTATTTGGAAAAATCAGTGAAGAAGGAGTCCTACCAGATTCTTTTTATGACACAAACATGGTACTGATACCTAAATCAGGAAGAGACAAAATGGAAAAAGAAAATTATAGATCAATTTCCCTCATGAATATAGATGCAAAAACTGTAAATAAAATATTAGCAAAAAGACTACAGCAACTTATCACAAGAATAATACACTTTGATCAGGTAGGATTTATTCCAGGAACTTAAGGATGGTTTAATATCAGGAAAACCATCAGTATAATTGATCATATCAACAACAAAACTAGCAGAAACCACATGATTATCTCAATAGATGCAGAAAAGGCTTTTGACAACGTACAACATCCATTCCTATTAAAAACACTAGAAAGTATAGGAATAAATGGAGCCTTCCTGAAAATAATAAGTAGCATCTATTTAAAGCCATCAGCAAGTATTATATGTAATGGGGATAAGCTAGAAGCATTTCCAATAAGATCAGGAGTGAAACAAGGATGTCCACTATCACCCATCTTATTCAATCTGGTAATAGAAATGTTAGCAGTAGCAATTAGAGAAGAAAAAGAAATCAAAGGAATCAAATTAGGCAAAGAAGAGACCAAGTTATCACTCTTTGTGGATGATATGACGATATACTTAGAGAATCCTAAAGAATCAAGTAAAAAACTACTTGAGACAATAAATAAATTTGGCAAAGTTGCAGGATATAAAATAAACCCACATAAATCCTTGGTATTCCTATATATTTCTTTTTTTAAAAGCAATTGGGGTTAAGTAACTTGCTCAAGGTTACATGGCCAGTTATTATTATTTTTGTGTGGGTGCCTAGTATCAGAGGCCAGAACCAATCCCAGGTCTCCCAACACTGGGGCAGGCGCTCTTACTCACTGCACCACCTGGCCTCCCCTAAGCAATTGGGGTTAAGTAACTTTCTCAAAGTTACATGGTCAGTTATTTTGTGTGGGTGTTAAGTATCTGAACCAGGAACCGAACCCAGGTCTTCCGACTCTGGGGCCGGTGCTCTTACTTACTGCACCACCTGGCAGCCCCATTCCTGTATATTTCTAATGAAATCCAACAACAAGAGATAGAGAAATCCCATTTAAAGTTACAGTAGACATTATAAAGTATTTGGGAATCTACCTGCCAAAACAAACCCAGGACCTATATGAACACAACTACAAAACACTTTTCACACAAATAAAGTCAGATCTAACTAATTGGAAAGACGTCAATTGCTCATGGCTGGGTCAAGCTAATATAATAAAAAAATGACAATTTTACCTAAATTAAACTACATATTTAGTGCCATACCAATCAATTTACCAAAAAATTACTTTACAGACCTAGAAAAAATTGTAACAAAATTCATTTGGAAGAACAAACAGTCCACAATATCAAGGGTATTAATGAAAAGAAATGCTAGGGAAGGTGGCCAGATTTTAATCTGTATTATAAAGCAGCAGTCATCAAAACTACTTAGTACTTGTTGAGGAATAGAGCAGTGGAACAATGGAATAGATTGGGTACACGAGACTCAGCAGTCAATGACTATAATAATGTATTCTTTGATAAACCCAGAGAACCCAGTTTTTGTGATAAGAACTCACTATTTGACAAAAACTGCTGGGAAAACTGGAATATAGTATGGCAGAAACTGGGCATAGACTACTACCTAACACTATATACCAAAATTAAGTCTAAATGGGTGCGTGATCTAGGTATAAAGGATGATACAGTAAGCGATTTGGGAAAGCAAGGAATAGTCTATTTGTCAGATCTATGGAGAGGGAAAGACTTCATGACCAAACAAGAATTAGAGGGCATTATAAAATGCAAAATGGATAACTTTGATTACATTAAATTGAAAAGCTTCTGTACAAACAAAGCCAATATAACCAAGATTAAGAGAGAAGTGGGAAATTGGGAAAGAATTTCTACAACCCATGTCTCTGATAAAGTCCTCATTTCTAAAATATACAGAGAATTGAGTCAAATCTATAAGAATACAAGCCATTGCCCAATTGGTAAATGGTCAAAGGATATGAACAGGCAGTTCTCAGAGGAAGAAATTAAAGATATCTATAAGCATATGAAAAAATGCTCTAAATCACTACTGATTAGAAAAATGCAAATCAAAACAACTCTGAGGTACCACATCTCACCGGTCAGATTGGCTAAGATGACAAAACAGGAAAATGACAAATGCTGGAGAGGATGTGGAAAAATTGGAACACTAATACATTGCTGGTGGAGTTGTGAACTGATCCAACCATTCTGGAGAGCAATCTGGAACTATGCCCAAAGGGCTATAAATAATTTCATATTCTTTGTCCCAGCAATACCACTTCTAGGGTTGTATCCCAAAGAGATCATAGAAGTGGGAGGAAGACCCATATGTACAAAAATATTTATAGCAGCTCTTTTTGTGGTAGCAAAGAATTGGAAATTAAAGGGATGCCCATCAACTGGAGAATGGTTAAACAAGTTTTTGTATATGAATGTAATGGAATACTATTGCACCATAAGAAACAAAGAGCAGATGGACTTCATATTTACCTGGAGAGGCTTATATGAACTGATATTGAGTGAGAAGAGCAGAACCAGGAAAAATTTGTACACAATTACAGATACAATGTATGTAATGACCAACTTTGATAGACTGAACTCTTCTCAGAAATGCAGGGCTATAAGTAAACTCCAAAAGATTCATGATGGGGAGAGATGTCTACATTCAGAGAAAGAACTAGAAAGAACAGTTTGAATGCAGATTGAAGCAAATTACCTACTCTCTTTCTTTTTCTTATTTGGTTTTGTTTCCTCTTTCCCATAGTTTATTCCATCCGATACAATCCTTCTTTATAACCTGATTAATGTCTAATGTGAAACTATTTGCAGATCCTATATTTGATTGTATGCCGCCATGGGGGGAGGGGGGGAAGGGGAAGGAGGGGGAGAAAATTTGAAACTCAAAGAACTGGGGAACTGAATTTTGTAAACTCAAAGTAAATGAACAAATTAATAAAGACAAAAAAAAAAAAAAAGGTTCCCGCCTTTAAAGGGAAGGAATTAATTTTAAAAAAAAAAAAAAGAAAGAAAAAATCTGTCGGGGATATAATAATTACTGCATCAAAGGGTTTGCACAGTTTGATTGCCCTTTAGGCATAGTTCTGAATTGCTCCACAGAATGGTTGGATCAGTTCATAATTCCAACAATAATGCATTCGTGTCCCCGTTTCCCCACATCCCCTCCAGCATTTATCATTTTCCCTTTTTTGTCCTTTTAGTGGTACCTCAAAGTTGTTTTGTGTTTGTCTAATCAATGGTGATTTAGAGTATTTAGTCATATAACTATAGATAGCTTTGATTTCTTCATCTGAAAACTGCCTGTTTATAACTGCTGACCATTTATCAATTGGTGAATGACTTGTATTCTCATAAATTTAATTGAGTTGTCTTGCTGCAAAAATTTTCCTGTTTTTAGTTTTCCTTCTAATTTTGGTTGCACTGGTTTTGTTTGTGCTAAAACTTTTTAATTTTATATAATCAAAATTATCTAATTTACATTTCATAATACTCTCTTTTTCTTGTTTGGTCCTAAATTCTTCCCTTAGGGGAGGCTAGGTGGCGCAGTGAATGGTGGAGCACTGGCCCTGGAGTCAGGAGGACCTGAGTTCAAATCCAACTTCAGACACTTAACACTTACCAGCCGTGTGACCTTGGGCAAGTCACTTAACCCCAATTGCCCTGCCTTCCCCCCTCCAAAATAAAAGCAAAAACAAAAACTAAATGTTTCCCTTATCCATAGAAATGACAAGTAAACTATTCCATGCTCTCTTAATCCACTTATAGTATCACCCTTTATGACTAAATCATGTCCCCTTGATCTTATCTTGAGATGTTGATCTATACCTAGTTTCTGTCATTTTATTTTCTACTTTTCCCAGCAGTTTTTGTCCCCAAAATGTAGATCTTTGAGTTTATCATTTATGAGATTACTATGGTCATTTACTATAATGTATTGTGTACCTAATCTATTCCACTGATCCACCACTCAATTTCTTAGCCAATACCAGATTGTTTTGATAATTACTGCTTTATAATGCAATTAGATCTCTTTTAGGGCCACCTTCCTTTGCATTTTTAAAAATTGATTCCTTTGATATTCTTGGCCTTATTCCAGAAGAATTTTGTTATTTTTCCCTAGCTCTATAAGATAATTTTTGGTAGTTTGATTGGTATGTCACTGAATAATTTTGGTGGAATTATCATTTTTATTATACTGGCTTGGCCTACTGAATAATTTTTTTCAATTGTTTAGATCTGGTTTTGTGTGAAAAGTGTTTTGTAATTATGTTCATATAGTTCCTGAGTTTGTCTTGGCAGGTAGACTCCCAGGCATTTTATATTGTCTACAATTATCTTTTTTTGTTTTGTTTTGTTTTGTTTTGCCTTTTGGAGGGCAATTGGGGTTAAGTAACTTGCCCATGGTTACATGGCTAGTTTTGTGTGTGTGTGTGTGTGTGGGTGGGTGTTAAGTGTCTAAGGCTGGAACTGAACTTGGGTCTTCCTGATTCCAGGGCCGGCGTTTTACTCACCATGCCACCTAGCCGCCCCTTGTCTACAGTTATCTTAAATGGAATTTCTCTATCTCTTGCTGTTGGACTTTGTTGGTAATATACAGAAATGTTGATGATTTATGTGGGTTTATTTTGTATCCTGCAACTTTGCTAAAGTTGTTCATTATTTCAAATCACATTTTAGTTGATTCTCTAGGATTGTCTAAGTATGCCATCATACCATTTGCAAAGAGTTATAGTTCTATTTCCTCATTGCCTATTCTAATCCCTTCAATTTCTTTTCTTCTATAGCTAGCATTTTCAGTACAATATAGAATCATAGTGGTGATAATGGGCATCCTTGCTTCACCCCTGATTGTAATGTGAAGGCTTCTAGCTTAACCCCATTACAGATAATGCTGTCTGATGGTTTTAGATAAATATTATTTATTGTTTTAAGATAAGCTTCATTTATTCTTATGCTCTCTAGTGTTTTTAATAAGAATGTTTTATTTTGTCACAGGCTTTTTCTGCACTATTGAGATAATTATATGATTTGATGGTTTTGTTACTGATATGGTCAATTATTCTGATAGTTTCCTAATATTGAACCAGCCCTGCATTCCTGATATAAATCCCACCTAGTAATAGCGTATGATTCTTCTGATATATTACTATAGTCTCCTTGCTAGTATTTTATTTAAAATTTTGGCATCAACATTCATTAGGGAAATTGGTCTATAATATTCTTCCTCTGTGCTCTTCTTGGTTTAAGTATCAGCACCATATTTGTGCCATAAAAGGAATATGGCAGGACTCTTTCTTGGCTGATTTTTCCAAATAGTTTACATAGTATTGGGATCAAATTTTCTTTAAATGTTTGGTAGAATTCACTTGTGACTACATCTGGTCCTGGGGATTTTTTCTTAGAAAGTTCACTAGTTCAATTTCTTTTCCTAAGATTGGGTTATTTAAGTATTCTTGTTTCCTCTTCTGTTAATCAGGGCAACTTATGTTTTTGTAGATATTCATCCATTTCATTTAGATCATCAAATTTATTGGCATATAATTGGGCAAAATAGCTCCTAATAATTGTTTTAATTTCCTCTTCATTTGGTAGTGAATTCACCCCTTTCATTTTTTATACTGCTAATTTAGTTTTTTTTAACCTAATTAACCAATAGTTAATTTATTTTTTTTTCATAAAATCAAGCTTCTAGTTTTATTAGTTTGATAGTTTTCTTACTTTCAATTTTTATTCATCTCTCCTTTGATTTTTCAGGCTTTCTAAATTGGTGTTTAGTTGGGGATTTTTAATTTGTTCTTCTAGTGTTTTTTTTTCAGTTGCATGCCCAATTCATTGACTTTCTCTATCTCTATTTTATTGATATAGCAATCAGAGATATATTGTCCCCTAAATACCACTTTGGCTATATCCCATACATTTTCGTATGCTGTCTCACTGTCATCATTCTCTTTAATGAAATTATCAATTGTTTATATGATTTGTTCTTTGACTCACTCATTTTTTGGGATTAGATTATTTAGTTTCCAATTAATTTTTTATCTATCTTTACTCTGCCCATTATTGAATGTAATTTTTAATGCATTATGATCTGAATAGGATTCATTTAATATTTTTGCATTTGGTTGTTAAGTTTCTATGTCCTAATACAGTCAATTTTTGTTTAGGTGCCATGTGCTGCTGAGAAAAAGTATTTTTCTATTCTGATTCAATTTTCCCCAGAGATTTGTCATATCTAACTTTTCCACAATTCTATTTACCTCAAACTTCTTCCTTGCTTATTTATTAGATTTATCTAATTTTGAGAGGGGAAAGTTGAAGTCCTCCACTAGTATAGTTTTATGGTTTATTTCCTCCTGTAATTCATTCTAATTCTTCAAAAATTTAGATGCTCTGCCATTTAGTGTATCTATGTTTAATATTGATATTACTTCATTGTCTGTGGTACCTATTTCAGCAAGATACAGTTTCCTTCCCTATCTCTTTTAATTAGATCTGTTTTTGCTTTTGCAATCATGAATGCTATCTGCTTTTTTTTTTTGCTTCAGCTGAAGCATAACAGATTTTTCTCTAGACCCTTACCTTTACTCTGTGTGTCTCTGTGCTTCAAATGTGTTTCTTGTAAATTATATATCGTAAGATTTTGGTTTTAAATTTATTCTGTTACTTCCATTTTATGTGTGAGTTCATCACATTCATATTTATAGTTATGGTAACTATGTATTTCTCTCTATTCTATTTTTTCTCCTTGTTTATTCTTCTTTCTCTCTTGCCTCCACCCTGTCTCTCCTCACAAGTGTTTTATTTCTATCACTACCTCCCCCAATCCACCCTCCCTTCTATCAGTCCATACCTCCCCTTTCTCTTATCTATGTCCCTATTTGCTTCCCTATAGAGTAAGATAGATTTTCATATCCAATTTAGTGTGTATGTTATTTCCTCTTCGAGCCAATTCTTTTGATAGTAAGGTTTAACTTTTGTCCACCTCCCCACCCCATCTTTCCCTCCATTATAAAAACTCTTTCAGTCCTCTTTTACGTAATTTACCTCATTCTGTATTTTCCTCTTTCTTCTTCCAGTGCAATCTTGCTTCTCACCCCTTTATTTAGTTTTTTGGTGGTATTATCCCATCAAAGTCATCTTATATCCATACCCTCTATCTATGTATAAACCTTATAACTTTCCTTATAGTAATAAAGTTCTTAAGAGTTACAAATATTATCTTGCCATATAGGAATATAAACAGTTTAAATTTATTGAAGCTCTTAAGTTTTCTTTCTTTCTTTTTTACCTTTTTATGCTTCTCTTGAGTCTTGTATTTGAAGATGAAAATTTTCATTCAGCTCTGGTCTTTTAATTATGAATGCTTGAAAGTCCTCTATTTTAATTAAGAATCCATTCACCTCCCCCCCCCAAAAAAAAAGGATTATACTTAGTTTTGCTGGGTAGGTGATTCCTGATTGTAATCCTAACTCCTTTGCTTTTCAAAATATCATATTCCAAGCACTCTGGTTCTTTAATGTGGAACCTGCTAAATCTTATATAATCCTTACTGTAGCTCCATTGTATCTAAATTGTTTTTTGGCTACTTGCAGTATTTTCTCTTTGACCTAGGAGCTCTGGAATTTGGCTATGACATTCCTGGAAGTTTTCATTTTGGGATATCTTTCAGGTAGTGATTGGTAGATTCTTTCTATTTCTATTCTACCCTCTGGTTCTATGATATCAGGGCACTTTTCCTCAATAATTTCTTGAAAAATGTTATCCAGGTTTTGGTTTTTGCTTCATTTTGTTTTTTTGGATCATGACTTTCAGGTAGTCCAATGATTCTTAAATTATCTGTCCTGGATCTATTTTCCAAGTCAGTTGTTTTCCCATGAGAAAATTTACATTTTTCTTCTATTTTTTATTTTATTTTGTCCTATCTTGATTTCTCATGAATTCATTAGCTTCCACTTACCCAATTCTAATTTCTGAGTAATTATTTTCTTCAATGAGCTTTTGTACTTCCTTTAGTCAATTCTATTTTTTAAGGTGTTATTTCCTTCAGTGAATTTTTACATATATTTTTCCACTTTTTGATGTTTCTTTTACCAAGCTATTGACTCTTTTTTCTCTTATATTACTCTCCTTCTTCCTCCCCAATTTTTCTTCTACTTCTCTAATTTGCTTTTTCAAATCTTTTTTAAGCTCTGCCACTTCTTTCTGGGCCTGAGACCAAATGCCATTTTCCTTTGAGGCTTCATATGTAGCCATTATGGCATTGTTGTTCTCTTCTAGATTTATACTTTGATCCTCCCTGTCATCACAGTAACTTCCTATAGTCAAGATTTTGGTTTTTGCTCATGTGTGTATGCGTGTGTACACACACACACACACACACACTTTTGCCTATTTTGTTATTTGGCATTTTTATGTGAGAGTTGGGCTCTGCTCTTTCACTGTCCCAAGCTTCATGTGCCAGGCTTTGCTGCTGGATTGTTTTGGAGGCAGGGACTCTTTGCTGACCAATCCTGGGGACAGAATCTTGATGTTGGCTAGCCCTGGGGCATGATCTGGCTGCTGGTCAGTCATAGGGGTGAGGCCTCACTGGGGGCCTGTGCTGGGGATGGGACTGCTGAGGTAGGATCTGGCTGTGCTGCAGACTTCTGGCTTACACCAGGGTAGGGCCTCACTAGTGGACTGCCCAGGGGCTTAGAGCTTTGCTGCAGAATCCTGCAGTAATGCCTGCAGCTGCTGCCCTCCACTTCAATCCCCTCCTACCCCAGTGAGAAACACCTTTCCTGATGTGCTGGTAAGCTGCTTCACCACTGTAATGGTAATGGGATTTGAAGATCTTCCATGCCCTTTTAACCCGCTGACATAGCAGGAAGGGGTGGGGCAGGAGGGAGCTAGAGCCAATGAGGAGCTGGCCTGGAGCCAGCATAGTGACTAGAAGAGGTGGTGATGCCAGCGGACAGAACACAACACCAGAACTTCTGCTAAGGACTCCTGCTGAGGACTGTCAGAGACGGGAGCTGCATGGGGCCAGAGCTGCTGGGAACGAGCCGTGTGGAGGCTGAGCAGTTACTATGAATGAGGCGAGGAGATTCTTTGCCTGAGGTAGCCTGTTTTGTTTTGAAGGCTTGAGAATGTGGGTGTTTACTGCATTAACTATGTGTGCCAACTCCATGGCTACTGTGATGGTTTTGACTTTCTGGTTTTGGGTCTGTTTTCTGGTATTTGAATAAATGTTCTAGCTATGTTCCTCCATGTAGAGAGCCTGTCACATTTTGTGATCAATAACCATATCAGCATACTTATAGTCACCATAGGCATCATGAATACTGTATTGTTGTTACACCCACTCCTAAATCAATCCTGAGGGGGTTTCAATGTTATTTGGAGGGGAATTTGGGAGAGGTCCAGGGGGTTCCTGTCGTACTCCACCATCTTGCCATTGGAAGTTCATATCCTTTCTAAAAGTTTTCAAAGTAGTATTTTTTTACCTCCCCCTGCCCCAATCTACTTGATAACCTGTGCACCTCATAATTTCTGGTTCACCACATTAGAAGAGATCTGAATCATCTATCTGGCTCCGACTACATGCAATATATCTTTGTCAACACCTCATTACTGAAATATTCATTGGGTTCAGAGTGAAATTCTAACATGAAACTCATAGGCTGGCCAGCAGCTGAGAACTTCATTTCATCTTTCAAGAGCTTTGGAATAGGTTCATCATGTTCTTGAACCATATCATTGAGCAAATCAGCATTTTTTAAAAAGCCAAAATTCAGGAATTCCTTTAGGGTGTTCTTTTTCTTTATCTTTTTTTCTCCTCTTCAAACCTAGCCTTCTCTTTTATCTTTTTTTTATGAAATTTCTTCATTATCATCTGGTTTCTATGCATATTTTGCTTCTGTAGGTTCATAAATTGCATTAATTTCACTTCTTCTATCAAAAAGTAGCTGTAAAGAAGAGCATACTTTGAAGGGCATGAACTCCCCATAGACTGTGGCTTCTATCTGCACATTTAACTTAAAGGTTTCTGCGGGCACTGACACATTGCTTAATTAGTTTTGTCAAGTTTTCAGTGCAACAGTTCATGTTCCCACCCAACCATACAATATTTCTTAGAGGGCTGCAAGAATTTGAGGATTCTAAATCACCTGAACAACAAGCTGTTGAACTTTGCTATTTATATCTTCACCAGTTTCTTTTTCTCCCACTTTAACTTTCTGGTCAAGTTCAGATGGTTCTCTGTCATCAATGTTTGCCACAGTTGATATTTATAGCTGCTAATGGGGATCAAGGAACCAGAACAGCCCAGGGTAACTCAGAGCAATGGTGTCAAGGGAAGAGAAAGAAGAGAAAAAAGAAGAGGTGAAGGAAGATGCAGTATCCTGGGCAAATAGTGCCTTTAAAAGGGTGATAGCCCCCTTCTCCTGTTCAAACCTCATCTGGAACAGTCTACTCCAATCTAAGTGCCATTCTGAGTTTGAAAGGATGTTGATAAACTGGAGAATGCCCAGAAGAGGATTATCATGATGGTAAAGGGTACAGAGTAAAATCATATGAGTGTCAATTGAAGAAACTGGGCATTTTTAGCCTGGAAAAGACTCAGAGAGAACACATAGCTGTCTTCAAGTAAATAGGATTAGATAGATAGCATTTATATGGTAATTTAGGTTTTCAAAGTGCTGTGCATATGTAATCTCATTTGTTCTTCACAACAACCCTGGGAAGTTAATGCTATTATTACCTCATTTTACAGCTGAGGAAACTGAAGCACAGAGAAGTTAGGTGATGTTCCCTGAGTGACACAGCTAGTAACTGGGACAAGATCTGAACTCAGGTCTTTCTGAGTTCAAATCCACTGTTCTTACCCAGGATAATACCTAGCTGCTTTGTGAAAGCTGTCATATGGAAGAGGTACTATACTTGTTCAGTATGGCTCCAGATGCTAGAATTAGAAACAATGGGTAGAAGTTGTATAGAGGCAAATGTGAGGAAGCTACATGGTACAGTGAATAAAGCACTGAACTTGAAGTCAAGATGATCTGGGTTTGACTCTCCCCTGTGCCATTTAGTTACTGCGTAACCCTGGATAAGTCATTTAACCTCTGTCTACCTCAGTTTCCTCACCTGTAAAATGGGGATAATAATAGGACCTCCTTCATGGATTACTGTGAGGATCAAATGAATAATGCTGTATATTACATACATATTGTAAAGTTTGACCAAGGTGCAGTTTTCTCCTGCTTCTGATGAATTTGCAAGTCTGCTTTCACTGCTTCTGGAGCCCTGTTATGTCAGAGGGAAAAAAAAGCTGGCGGTAGACAAAACATTATTTGGGGTACACAGCTGCACCAACTGTCAAAAATGCTATTGTCAGTATTTTTCTATAAGTATGTTCTATAAGCTTAAAGCCTCCATCAAGGAGAAACTGTCACAGCGGTCCCAAGACCACCAGGTCTAATCTTGTAATGGACGGAGATACAGACTGATGGCTGTAGGTGAGGAAACTGCTATCCAAAGAGCTGGCTACAGAGTGTGCTTCTTGGGAATCCACCTCCTCCTGCCCCCACCACTGCCTTGCATCCTTTTTTAAACAGTTTTTACAACCTCTGCCCACTCATTTCAAGTTCAAGGAATTATCAGCTTCTTGGTCTTACAATCAGAGAATCACCTTCTAGCTTCTATGCCCTTAGAGGGAATTTTGGAGATGAATAGGAATTTAGTGATCTTAGGGCATAATTGCTATCCATAATGTAAATCAAATATTTTCTTTTCTGATATTATCTATCCTTAAACTGAGCCTCTCTAAGACTCAGTTTCCTCATCTATAAAACAAGGCAGTTGGACTAGATAACTGCTAAAGTGTCTTTTAGCTCTCAATCTATGATACTATCATCTTCAAACTTTAAGGGATGCCTCTAATTTAGTATGTCAGAAAGCATTTTTTTTTTTTGCTTTTTAGAGGGGGGAAGGCAGGGCAATTGGGGTTTAGTGACTTGCCCAAGGTCACACGGCTAGTAAGTGTTAAGTGTCTGAGGCCATATTTGAACTCAGGTCCTCCTGACTCCAGGATCAGTGCTCCACCTAGCCACCCCTCAGAAAGCATGTATCAAGCAGTTACAATGTACCAGGCAGGCAGCTAGGGGGTGAAGTAGATAGAGTGCCAGGCCTGGAGTCTATAAAAATTCCTCTTCCTAAGTTCAAATCTGGCTTTAGACACTTACTAGCTGTATGACCCTGGGTAAGTCACTTAGCCTTGTTTGCCTCCGTTTCCTCACCTCCTTATAGGTTTGGAAATGAGACCTTGATCAGAGAAACTTCTTGTAAATTTTTTTTTCACAATTATCTGTTTCCTTTCGATTTTAACTACATTAGATTTCTTTGTGCAACAACTTTCAATCTATTTTTTTCAGCAAAATTGTCCATTTTATCTTCTGTGATCCTATCAGGCTTAGTCATGAATACTTCCTCTATCCATAAATCTGAAAAGCAATTTCTTCCTTGGCTTCTCTAATTTATTTATGACGTGACTTCTTACATCTAACATATATGCATGTGGAGGTTATCTTGATTTATGGTATGAAGTATGGTGCTAAACCTGATTTCTGCCAGAATACTGTCCAATTTTCCTGGTAATTTTTGTCAAATAGCAAGTCCTTCCCCCAGGAACTATGATATTTGGGCTTATCAAACAATATGTTACTTTTTGCTTCTATACATTAATACGTGAGATTTTTTAAACCAGTATCAAATAATTTTAATTAGTGATTTGTAGTATAGTTTGAGATCTGACACTGATACTCTAGTCCTTCCCACTTTTTTTCATGATTATCTTTGAGATTATTGACTTTTTATGCCTCCATATGAGGCATTATTTTGGGGGGTCTATCAAATATTCTTTTGGGAGTATGGTACAACACTGGATAATCAAATTAATTTCAGTAGTATTGTCATTTTTATTATAATGGTTTGATCTACCTATGAGTAATTAATATTGCTCTAATTATTTCAGTCTGTCTTATTTTGCAAATGGTGTTTTGTAATTAGATTCATATAGTCCCTGGGTGAAGCTTGGAAGATACACTTCCAAGTATTTTATAGCTTCTACAATTATCATTAATGGAATTTCTCTTTCTTGTTCTTCTTGCTGAGCTGTTGGTTATGTACAGGAATGCTGATGATTTATGTGGATCTATGTGATAGCCTTCAACTTTGCTGAAGTTATTAATTATTCCAACAAATGTCAGTTGAATTTCTTTCCATGTACCTTCATATCATCTGAATAAATCTTTTTTCTTTTGTTTATGCTTATTTCCTCATTTTTTTCATTATAGCTACTATTTCTAGCAATATATTAAAATAGTAGTGATGATGATGGTCATCCTTGCTTTACCCTTGATCTTAGCTAGAAAAGCCTCTAACTTTTCTCTATTACCAATAATGTTTGCTTTTGGATTTAGGTTAATGCTATTTACTATATTAAGGGAAGGTCTATTTATTCTTACTTCTAGAATTGTACTAGAATTAAGAGCTGGATTTTGTTGAAAGTTTTTTTCAGCATTTATATAATCATATGATTTTTGTTATTTATGTTATTAGCATGGCTTATTATATTTATAAGTCTTCCTTACACTGAACCAACCCTACATTTCCATTATAAACCCAATTCACTCATAGTATATATATTTCCAATATAGTTTTAGCCTACTTGATAAAATTTTATTTAAAATATTTGCATCAATGTTCTTTAGGGAAGACTCTCCGCTTTGTCTCTCCTTGGTTTAAATATCAAGACCATATTTGTACCATAGGAATAAAAATGGAAGAATGCCTTATTACTATCATCATCATCATTATTATTATTATGAATAGTCTATGTAATATTAGAATGACTTGTTTGTTGAAAGGTTGATAGAATTCACTTGTGAATCCATCTGGTCTTGTCTTAGAGGGCTTTTTGAGAGTTCATTTATGTCTTGTTCAATTTCTTTTTCTGATACTGATATATATATATATATTTGCTTTTTGGAGGGGGGAAGGCAGGGCAATTGGGGTTAAGTAACTTGCCCAAGGTCACACAGCTAGTAAATGTTAAGTGTCTGAGGCCAGATTTGAACTCAGGTCCTCCTGACTCCAGGCCCATGCTCTATTCACTGTGCCACCTAGCCGCTCTGGTATTTTATATTTTTCTAAGTATTCATCTATTCCTTTAAATGATCAGTTTTGTTAGCATATAATTGAGCAAAATTTTATTTTTATTTAAAACAAGTTTATTGATATTTTGCTTTTTACATTACCTTCATTTCCCAGGTTATCCCTGCCCCCTAGCCTGAGCCATTTCTCATAAGAACTTTTTTAAAAGAGAGAGAAAAAGTTCTGTAAAACTACCCAATACAATAACTGAATCTGATAGTATCTGCATTGTTTCACATCCATAGTCCATCACCTATTCAAAGACAAGAGGGACATGAAGTTTCATTTCTCTTATTTGGAGCCAAGCCTAGTTAGCTATTATAATTATTCACGGGGGGGCGGGGAAGGAGACAGAAGTAGAGGGGGGGAGTTTAGAAGTCTTTTCACTTATATTTCTGTAGCCATTTTGAATATTGTTCTTACCTCACTTTGCTTCAGTTTGCATAAATCTTCTCATGCTTCTCTGTACTCTTTACATTTATAATTTCTTCCAGCATAGGAGTATTACATTCATTCACTTTAATTTGTTTAGTTATTTCGCAATCAATGGGAATCTACTTTGTTTCTGAACTATATATTTAAGGTACTTTCAGCACTGACATGGGTTTAGAATCTTATGGAATTTGTTGCAAAAGTAATGGCAGAAGGGTAGTACAAAAGAGATAATCTATACCTTCCCTCGATTAATGGGAGTTGCAAAGCACCCACTCAGAAGGTTAACTTCAGCAAGGAAAGGTAGCTTCTAAATTGAATGTTGTCAAGTGTAACCAAAAAGTAACTTAAAGGAGCAAATGAACTTAGCTACAATTAAAAGGAGAAGAGAGGAAAAATAACTCATAGTGATATTTAAAGTGTGGATCTCCAGTACTACTTTAAATATTACTTCATAACCTATATATGTTTTAATATAGTACTCAAATGATAACTGCTAGGGACAACATTCTGTGGTAACCTAAACTACGTTAACTCATTCTCTAGTCAATATAGAGTCCTGTTTCAGAGGCTGGAAAAGTTTCATTCATTGTGAAAGTTCAAACTAGGGGATTAGAATGATTTTATCAGACTTAGTACTCTGGACTCCTCAGGAGGAAAAAAAAAAAAAAGGCAAATGTGCTTTAGGAGCCAAGGGCTGAAGTGAATATACTATTGACTCTTAACCTATAAAGATATATGGGTTAGAAGTACTAATAAATTAATTCCTACAAAAGCAGGTTAACAGTGATTTGAAGAAGACTGTTAATTCTGCTTTAAGCAAAAGCAAATTTTCTTTATCAAAAAAATAAAATCTTAATAAATTTGTTAAAATCTTTAATTCATAAGGCTCCAAGGCTGAGTAAATCTAAGTCCACATTTCTGATAGTACTAAAAAGATTAAAAAGGTTGATCAGTTCATGTCTAGAGACTGAACACAATAAAGTAATACTGGTATGTTAATGGAAAGTTGTTTAGGTTAATGTAAGAACATTAAAAAAAACATAGCATCAAGAAAGTTTTTAAGATCTCACTGAGGAGTAACAGAATCATTAAATGGAATTCAAATAAATAAAATAAAAACACCTAAGTTTCTGAAAGTAATCTCCATCAAATTATCATGCAAACTCTTACTTATTGGAAAGTCCTTGAATCAAAAGTGCTAAGACTCTCCCCATCTCAATTCTCAAATTTAAAAGGAGGGAAAGACAAAAGTGGAAAGTCGGGTGGCTAGGTGGCACAGTGAATAGAGCACCGGCCCTGGAGTCAGGAGAACCTGAGTTCAAATCCATCCTCAGACACTTAACACACACACACACACAAAAAACCCTAGCCGTGTGACCTTGGGCAAGTCACTTAACCCCAATTGTCTTCCAAAAAGCAAAAAAAGTTGAAAGTCAATGAAACTTAGCAGAGAGATGAAACTTGTCTGACAAAACACAGCCTACCTTTTTTTTCCTTCCTAAATTTTAGAGGAAAAAATATTCAGTGCTGCTGTTTGCTCTGCGGTCCTTGATTGTAGCCTTGAATGAAGACTAGAAAATCAAAAAACTTTCAAGTTGGAAACTTGAAATTCTCCGATTTTTCAGATTAGTAAAGTGAGGTACATAGAAATTAACTGACTTAATCTAGATCACAAACAAAAGTCACTAATATTATATGAACATTGACAGAGGCTTTCAAATATTTTGAGGGAATGGACAAAGTAGAATAAGTGTTAATCAAATGAAGATCTAAGACAAGAAACTAAAAATAAGTAGTGAAAAATAGATTAATAAGAAGGTCAAAGAAGTCATCAAAGAGGAGGTAGCATATGAGTTAAGCCTTGAAGAATGGTGTTTCAACAGACATGGGGACACAGAGGAATTCATTTTTGGTATGGACAATGGCATGAGCAAGAGTGACAGAGACCAAAATAAGGCCCAAAAGTAATGCTGTTTCGCTAGAAGATAAGGAAGGCAGTGTGGTATAATGGAAAGATTTGGAGCCAGAGGACAAAGATTATCCCAGCCTTGGCATTTACTACTTTTTTGAGACCTTAAGCAACTTAGCTAACCTCTCTAGAAGTCAGTTTCAGACAAGAGGTTCGACCAAC
Organism: Petaurus breviceps papuanus; assembly: GCF_028583685.1. NCBI lineage: Eukaryota > Metazoa > Chordata > Mammalia > Diprotodontia > Petauridae > Petaurus > Petaurus breviceps. The sequence continues at coordinate 85,004,832 of NW_027186304.1, forward strand.
AGTTCATTCTAGATACTATGGTCTTCAGGGGGAGGAATACGAAATATGCCTGGATAGGTAGGTTGAAACTAAATTGTGGCGGTTCTACAACAACAGTGACACCTGGTGCCTGGGGAATTACTTGTCCTAAAGCCCTTTCCCAACCACCTCCTGGAAGATTTTGTAAATAACCAGTTTTCCTTTCTCTTGCAGCACTCACACCTAAATTAATTCTAATAAAGCTAATTTCTTTCTCCACAAGCACTCTGAAAACCCCCCTTTCTTCTTTTCCTTTGCCTGTTACCTCAAAGCCATCTGTCTCCCTCTTATACCTTTTGTGGATCCAAATATAACCTTAAATGTGGTTCTCATTAAAGTCCTATTCTAATGCTTCACTACAGCATGTGGGTGATCCTGAGTTCTCAAAGGCTTTCTCTGGCAAGCCCAAACTCTGGAAGGTCCTTCCTGACACTTGGAAAAGCTTGAAGTATAGGTTGAGAGGAGCCTTCATGTCTACTGTGGGAAAACTGGCCCTGGTCAGAAAGCCTCATCATTGGGTTGGTCACATAGCGATAGATTTTTTGGCTATAAAAATTCTCAAAGACTATTCACTTAAGAGAGATGAGACTGAACAGTGGAAGAAATACCTACACAGACAAAATCATAGCTTTTAGGGTATTTAAGAAATCATGTAAAAATTAATGATAGTATATGCTTGTCTTTAAAAGTACACATTTTTTAAAATGAAATTAGATCTACTAAAGAGTAAATACTATAAATTTCTAGTTTTTGGAAGTACACAAAAAGTCCCTTGCAAATATCCACAAAAATCCCCATCTATCTCCTTACTCTCCCTTATAATTCAACCTGCTTTTCCTCAAGCACTAATACCAAGATGAAGAATATCAAATATTTTTTTCAATTTGTTGTTTAACAATATTGAAACTATTGTTTTCCTTTTTTCTTTGCAAAAAATTTTCCAGTTTTTGCAATTCTAGAAACCTGCATATGGCAATCCTTTCCTAGTTCTAAACATGTAATGTACAGATGATATAATTACCTGTTTGCAAGAAGGAGACATCTGTATAGGGAATTAGCTTTGCAATAGTGTATGTAGTAAATCTTTAGAAGCAGTATATATAAAATCTGCAGAGGTTTGAACAATTTTTTCTTACACAAATGCCTGATTTATATTACTACTTCGTTTGACAAGTTTTCACTTGGTTTTGCTTGAATGTTGGTAGACATAAGGGTTGATCTAGCTGGCTTAAATCAAAAGCACAGAAATTTATTTTGAAAATTTGAAGAATTATTAAATATGCTCATTTAATTTGAAACTTATATGGATATATATAGTAATATTATATATATATGTAGATATATCTGTATACTTATTTTTTAATGAATGAACTGTCTTTATTTAACTTGTTATAAAATGTTTTCCTAAAATTTTGGTGTCTTAAAAAAAAGTTCATTACCTTTTCTTAAGAATTTAAAAACATGGCAAGTAAGTTTTCTTTTCCTTCCTTACTGAAAAAAAAAAATTACACCTATCAATTAAATAGTATGACTTTAAAAGGCAGTGTGCTGTAGTGCACAGTGCTAGACTTAGAGTTAGGAAAATCTGAGTCCAAATTCCAATTCAAAAACAGATATATTGAGACAGTGAGACATACACGTTTGTTATTCTTGTTCAATTGTTTTACTTATGTCTGATTCTTCAGGATCCCATTTGGAGTTTTCTTGGCAAAGATCCTAGAGTGGTTTGCCATTTCCTTCTCCAGTTCATTTTACAAGTGAGGAAACAGGCAAACAAGGGTAAGTGACTTGCCCAGGGTCACACAGCCATTAAGTGTCTGAAGCCATATTTGAAATCAAGTCTTTCTGATTCTAGGCCTAGCACTTTATCCACTGTGCCACCTGGTTGTAGATATAGTAAAACTTCATAAATATACTCATGTCTAAAGATATGTAAACTATGAGACTTGGGCAAAATACTGAACCTCACTTTCCTCTTCCATAAAATGGTGATGATAATAATAGCACCTACCTCACACAGTTGTTATGAAGTTAATATGAAAATTGCTTTGCAAACCTTACAGAGCTATAACAATATCAGCTGAGGGCAGCTAGGTAGTGCAGTGGATATAGTACAGAGTCTAAAGTCAAGAAGATTCATCTTCCTGAGTTCATATCTGGCCTCAGATACATCCTAGCTCAGTGGCCCTGAGCAAGTCATTTAACCCTGTTTGTCTCAGTTTCCTCATCTGTAAAAGGAGCTGGAGAAGGAAAAGGCAAACCACTTCAGTATCTCTGCCAATAAACCCCCAAATGGAGTCATGAAGAGTTGGATACAACTGAAAATGACTGAACAACAATTACTGTGAGATCCCATTAGATTGTGGGCTTCCTGAGGGCAGGAACTGTCTTTTCACTCTTTTTGTATTTCCAGCACTTAGCATAGTGGCTATCATATATAATGCTTAATAAATGTTTACTGACTATTATGCTCCATTTGAGGTTGTACCAAGTGAAGTAAAGTGCTGAAGCAAATGTCTTTCTGATTAATAGGTGCAGGTGAAGAAATAATACTTTGACTGCCTTTTTGTTTCAGATAGGAGTAGTTTTAATAATGAATCATCTAACACTGAAATGTCATTTTATATACTAGAGAAGTAATGTTCTAGATGGTGCCTAAATAGACTGAAAAATTTAATTACAAATGTCAAATGTAGAGGCAAGAAATAGTTTACTTACCTTTGAGAATCTATAACATTATACTGCAGTAAACTCAATCTGAATTTCCTGTATAAAGGAATCAATCAATTAATAGATACTTAGGGACCACCTACCATATATAAAGCACTGTAGAGAACTAGATTGAGCTATGGATAGAACACAGGACTTGGAGTTAAGAAATTCTGAGTTCAATTCCTTCCCCAGATACTTACTAACTATATGAGCTTAGTTATTTAACTTCTCTATGCCTTAGTTTCCCCGTCTGTAAAATGGAATAAAGATAGTACTTACCTTGCAGGGTCACTGTGAAAATGACTTAACGTATGTACAGCATTTTAAACAATCAAATTACTCTACAGATACAAATAATATTAATTATTGTTGTTACTACTATTATTATTACACTTAGCTTTATGGAACAAATTTGTAGAAGACTATGCCTTATTGCTTAGAGGAGAGCTGAGACATCTATCTATGAATGAATATATTACAAAGTAGTATCACAATGCCAGATGAGTGGTAGACTATGCACATCATGGAACACAGAATCAACAAGCAGCGAGTCTATAAAACAACATCTTATCAATGTTCTAACAATCCTATTGCCCAAAGTAATGTGAAAACTTTGCATTTAAACACTAAACATAAAAAACATCTTATGAGAAACAAATAATTGAGTCAGTGGGTATCATGCTCAAAGAAAGTCAAAACTTCTTTTCTTGGATCTGGGAAATAGAGTTTTTTCTACTTAACTGAACACTAAACAATAAAATACAAACCATAGATGTTAAATGGTTTTCATATTAATCAAATGACAGACTCAACACACCACCAAATGAATATAATGTTCTGATAGAGCTAGCTGTCTAATGTACTGAGAAAGTAAATTTTCATTTTTGAAAAGACTAAAACCCCAGATGGGGGTTTTGTTTACTAAAAGTGTACTACATTCCAATTGATGGTCTATTTGTTGAAATACTCACTTTTGGACTTTCCCATAGCAAGTGCAGAGTTTACAGTTTACTATTTAAATCATTTAGTGTACTACATACTTTATTAGTTATCTAGTCTTATCCACTGATGCATTAAATAATGGGATATGTATTTTGGCAACTTCCCAAAATACTGTTTCCTACAGTAAGGACCTAAAAGTATAGTGTAATGAATAACACCTTCTCTTCTCTGTTCCCTTGTAATGTGTATACATATTATGTGTAGATATGAGCAATCATATATGTGTTAAATGTTTGTCAATACTGCATTCAAAAGTGGAAAGAAGAAAATTGAAAGATGAGAGAATTTTGAACAAAGAAATGACTGGTGACAGAAGAAACCCAAGGGGAAAGAACTTGTACCCAAAAGGAATGAATGTATCAGTGTAGGAGCTGAAATTCCATTTAATACAATTCAATAAGTATTTATTAAGCATCTACTATATGCAAAGTACCAGGAACACAAAATTTAAAAAAAAAATAAATAGTTCCAGCCTTCAATGAACTTACATTATTATAGTGAATATAGATACACATATTTATGAACATACAGAGATAAGTAAAGGCAAAATATATCCAAAATAAATACAAGATAGCAGAGGGAAAGAACTAATAACTGAGATGATCAAGAAAGGCCTAATGTAGGAAGGAACACTTGAGCTGTGCCTTGAGGGGAGCTAGGGATTCCAAGAGTCAGGTAAGAAGTGAAATGATTAAAATCATGGCAGCCAGCCTGTGAAAAGTCACAGAAGTAGAAGGTGAAATATTGTATACAGTGTAAGTGGGTCACTTTGGCTGGAAATAGTATATGAAGGAAAAAAATGTGTTGTGATCAGTCCAGAAAGACTGAATGGAGTCATATTGTAAAGTTTAGTAAATGTCACACAGAGGAATTTCATCCTAGAAGCAACAGGAAACCACTGAAGCTTCTTGACCAAAAGGATGACAGGAAGATCAATTTTAGGAAGATCAATCTGGCAGCTGTGTGGAGGGCACACTGACAAGGGGAGATATTGGAAGCAGGCAGACCAATTAGGGGGCTATCACAATAGTCCAGGCCACAGCTAATGAGAGCCCCAAGTAGGGTGGTGATTGTGTATTCAGAAAAAAAGGGACAGATACAAGAAGTGTTACAGAAGAAAAGTCAACAGGATTTGGCAACTGACTGGAGAAGCAGATGAAGGAGAAGGAAGAGCTGAGGATAACTCTAAGGCTGTGAACTTGGGTGACTGGAAGAACGATGGTGCCATCACAAAAGTTAGGAAGTTAAAAGAAGTATATTTGTCAAAGAAAGACAAGTTCTGTTTTAAACATTTTAATGCCTATGGGACATTCAGTTAAAAATGTCCAGCAGACATCTAAGAACGAACCATTTCCTCTGCCATTTCTTGTAGCACAAGAGTATTTCATCACAATTCTATACAACTTGTTCATTCGTCAACTGATAAGCAACCTCTCAGTTTCCAATTCTTTGCCACCACAAAAAAGCTGCTATAAATATTTGCATAACTATGGGTCCTTCTTTTTTTTTTTATCTTTTTGGAGCAGACCCCAAGCAGCATTGCTAGGTCAAAGGAAAACACAGTTTGGTGGAGTATTTTCCCATATGATTATTGATGGCTTTGATTTCTTCCTCTGAAAACTTCCTGTTCATAGCCTTTGATCATTTATCAATTGGGAAATAGCTCTTATTTTTATAAATTTGCTTCAGTTCCCTATATGTTTGAGAAATGACACTTTAATCAGAAAAATTTGCCATAAATTCCCCCCCAATTTCCTGCTTTCCTTCTAATTTTGGTTGCATTGGTTTTGTGTAAAAAACTTTTAAATGTTATATAATCAAAATTATCTATTTTACCTCTTGTAAACCCATCTGTCTCTTGTTTGGTCCTGAACTCTTCACCTAGCCAAACATCTGACAGATAACTTTTTTTCCTTGACCACCTAATTTGCTTGCAACATCACCCTTTATTTATTTATTTTTAAAGCAATCGGGGTTAAGTAACTTGCTCAAGGTTACACAGCCAGTTATTTCTGGGTTTGGTGCTGAGTATCTGAGCCCGGATTTGATCCAGGTCATCCTGACACTGGAGCTGGTGCTCTTATTCGCTGAGCCACCTGGCCACCCCTAAGCAATTGGGGTTAAGTAACTTGCTCAAGGTTACACGGCCAGGTGTTTCTGGGTGGGCACTAAGTTTCTGAGCCCAGGATTCAATCTCCAGGTCATCCAGACAGTGGGGCCGGTGCTCTTACTTGCTGTGCGCTACCTGGCTGCCCCAGCACCCTTTATTTTTAAAGGGTACCCATGTACCCATTTTAAGCAGATTTTGGTATATGGTATGAGATATTGGTCTATGCCTAGTTTCTGGCAGAGTACTATCCAATTTTCCCAGCAGTTTTTGTCAAATACTGAGCTCTTGTAGGGCAAGGGTTCTTAACCATTTTTGTATCAATAGATAATGAATGTTGGTAAAGCCTATCGATCTCTTCTGTAAGAATAATGTTTTTAAATGGAAAAAATATATATATGACTAGAAAGGAAACTAAAGGAATTATACTGAAATACAGTTATCAAATATTATGACTAGAATTGTATTCTCTGTGACTGTGCACTGCAGTCAAGGCATAGTAAAAATCTAAATTCTAGGCTGAAGCAGATTAGGTCTCACTTGGCTTCTTTCAGCTAAAACTAGTTCAGCTGTGGATGGGGTGGGGGTGGGGTTCCGCCATGAGGGTTTTCCCCTTTGTATCTCAATGTCTTTGATGATTTATTGGTTTTTACTGTTTCACTTCAATATTATTGAATATGTTACTGTTTGTTCCCCTACCTTTATTTCAATGCTCCTGAATACTGGTCCACACAGGTAAGGATACAACAATAAAATACTCAAGAACATCCAGATAAAAGAATGAAAAACCATAAAGCAATGAAAAAAACAAGATAACAGAAGTTCTAAAACAGGACAAACCTATCTATTACTTAGTCTAGTAAGGAATACTTGGTTATGCCCAGTCTCTGGGCTGAAGATAAATAATTTGTGCAAATACACAGATACAAAAGATAAAGTATATAGTTCAGCTAGCAGTCTAGTGTTGTAGGAACAGAGGGTTCATGAAGTGAAGTAAGAGGTATAAAATATGGCTACAATGACATGTGGGGGCTAAGTTGTGAAGGTTCTTAAAAGTTAGGCCAAAGAGTCCCTATCTTATCTTAGAAGCAATAGGGAACACCTAAAGGTTTCTGAGTGGACAATTGATATGGTCAGACTTTTCCTCATAAAGATTATATTGGAAGATGGCGGAGTAAAAACAGGGACTTACTTGAGCTCTCCCCCAAACTCCTCCAAATACCTGTAAAAAGTGACTCCAAATAAATTCTAGTGCAGGAGAAACCACAAAATGAGAGAGTGAAACAAATTCCTGCCCAAGACAACCTGGAAGGTAGACAGGAAGGGTCTGTTGCACCAGTCTGAGACAGAAGCACAGTCCAGCGTGGGCTGCACAGGAACAGACAGGACAGAGCAGGCCTCAGGGCAATGAATCACTGGCAGCTGTGGTGGTTTCCAGACTTCTCAACTCACAAATGCCAAAGACAATTTAGAAGGTCAATAGGAAAGGTCCATGGGACATGGGTGAACAGGAGCATGGTCTGGCCCCAGCCCCAGGGTAGGGGAGGTGGCAGCAGCGGATGTTTCTGGATCTCTCAGCCCACAAACAGTGGGGGATGGAGATGATCAGAGGGGGACTGCATGGATCTTTTGGCTGGCACTGAGGAAGGATTCTCTTGCTTTGCCTATGCCTGGATCTGGGTACCAGACCTGGGTGATGATCCTGGCGCAAGGAAAAGTACTAGCAAGGCAGAGTTTGTGGTGGTAGTGAAGAGGGAATCCTCCTCACAGTTCCAAGGCAGAAAAGAGTGCTTGTGGTCACTCATAGATCAGAGCACAGGCCAGGAGAGGAGTAAACACTTCTCCTTTGATTATACCACCTTTGAAACACTGAAAATTTACAGGTCCCTAGAATTGTCTCTGTAAATAGTTGCACAAAACCCCTTAAGTTTGGGACAGTGTGCCCTCCTTCCTGGAAGCAAAGTCCTACCTTAACAAAGAGTTAAAAAGTCAAGTCATTGACTGGGAAAATGAGCAAAGAGTGTAAAAAAAAAAAAAAAAACTCAGACTATAGAATCTTACTTTGGTGGCAAAGAAGATCAAAATATACAAGCAAAAGAAGACAACAAAGTCAAAGGTCCTACATCCAAAGCTTCCAAGAAAAATATGAATTGGTCTCAGGCCATGAAAGAGCTCAAAAAGGATTTTGAAAAACAAGTAAGAAAAAGTATAGGAAAAATTGGGAAGAGAAATGATAGAGATGCAAGAAAATCATGAAAAACAAGTAAACAGCTTGCTAAAGGAAACCCCCCAAAAAATACTGAAGAAAATAACACCTTAAAAAATAAACTAACCCAAATACCAAAAGAGGTCCAAAAAGCCAGTGAGGAGAAGAATGCTTAAAAAAGTAGAATTGGCCAAATGGAAAAGGAGGTCTAAAAGCTCACTGAAGAAAATAATGCCTTAAAAATTAGAATGGAGCAAATGGAAGCTAATGACTCTATGTGAAGCCAAGCAGTTACAAAACAAAACCAAAAGAATGAAAAAATAGAAGACAATGTGAAACATCTCATTGGAAAAACAACTAACCTAGAAAACAGATCCAGGAGAGATAATTTTAAAATTATTGGATAACTAAAAGCCATGATCAAAAAAAAGAGCCTAGACATCATCTTTCAAGAAATTATCAAGGAAGATTGCCTTGATATTCTAGAACCAGAGGGCAAAATCAAAGATTTAAAGAATCCACTGATCACCTCCTAAAAGAAATCCCAAAAGGAAAACTCCTAGGAATATTGTAGCCAAATTCCATAGCTGTCAGGTCAATAAGAAAATATTAAGAGCAGCCAGAAACAAACAATTCAAGCATGGTGGAAATACAATCAGGATAACACAAGATTTAGCAGCTTCTACTTAAGGGATAGAAGAGTTTGGAATATGATATTCTGGAGGTCAAAGGAGCTAGGATTAAAACCAAGAATCACCTACCCAGCAAAAATTAGCATAATCCTTCAGGGGAAAAATGGAAATTGAATGAAATAGAAGACTTTCAAGCATTCTTTTTTTTTTTTTTAAAGCAATTGGGGTTAAGTAACTTGCCCAAGGTTACACAACCAGTTATTTTGTGTGGGTGTTAAGTATCTGAGGCCAGAACTGATCCTGGGTCCTCCCGACTCCAGGGCTGGCTCTCTTACTCACTTTGCCACCTAGCCACCCCTGACTTTCAAGGATTCTTGATAAAAAGACCAAAGCTGAACAGAAAATTTGACTTTCAAAAACAAGACTCAAGAGAAACATAAAAAGGTAAACAGGAAAAAGAAATCATAAGGGACTTATTAAAGCTGAACTGTTTACATTCCTACATGGAAAGACGATATTTGTAATTCATGAGACCTTTCTCATTATTAAGGAGGAAATAGGTAGGTACATGGATAGGTAGATAGGTAGAGAGATAGATAGATAGATAGATAGATACATACATACATACATACATAGAAAAATAGATGACACAGGGCGAGTTGAATATGAAGGGATGATATCTAAAAAATAAATTTAAGGGGTGAGAGAGGAATATACCAGGAGGAGAAGATAGGGAGAGGTACAATGGGGTAAATCATCTCACATAAAAGTGGCAAGAAAAAGCTTTTACGTGAACTCATTTAGGGGGCAAAACGAGTTCTATTTTAGACATGTTTAGGTTGAGATGCCTACAGGACATCACAACATGTCTGCAAGAATTAAGAGACCTCAGATAACCCGGATTTTCTTAAATAAGTGAGAGATCAGGTCATATGTTTCAAGTGTAGGAGTAAGAGCTTGAAGAGAGGAAAAAGTTTATGACATTGCTATAGGGAATTAAAAAGAAGTTTGGGAAAGACAAAAGTAAGGGATTCAAGAGTGGGAACTAATCAATCATTAAGGTGGCTGCAGAGAGACAAGTGAAGTTGAAATGAAGGAGGCAAACCTGGAGCATAATGGGAGGGTGGGGGTGGAGTCAAGAAATGAGAGATCATCATGCAAGTGAAAAATAGCTTACTATGAATGAAAGGGTAGGAAAAATAGGAGGTTACAGTCAGAAAATAGAAATTCTAATACTCTACCTTGGAGGTCATATAATTCATAAGATGGTGAGGTCATGCAATTTTTAAGTGTGTGACTGCTATTGGTAAGATCAGTCAAGATGGGGGTAAGAATTCCTTGGAATGGTTGAGGACTGTAATGGGAATGTAAATTTTTAAGATCTTCCCTTCCCCTAGGCACCTAATGCACCTGGAGCCTGTGGTGGGAGGCTTGTTTTTCAGGAGATACTTTGTGATTGGGCAGTGGGTCAAGAAAGTTGTTATATTCTCTGAGCCAGGAGAAGGCTATATAAATTCTGTTGTGAGGCATTGTTTTGGGGACTCACTTTGAGAAGTGTGGTGTTATTTGATCAGATGAGACTCTGGGAAGCCATTCAGAGCCCCCCGGCTTTGAAAAACCCAGATGTTGATGTTTCCCTATCTGATAACTGTGATTTGGTATGGATATAATGGTTGGACAGTTTGGAAACCTGTCTGCTTGATCTGTTTCTCTGTCTTGATAATTCTGTCTGTATACTCTGAAGTTAGGGGTGCTGACCTTTTCCCCCTGAACTAGGTAAATGATATGTTTGATTGATTAAAGTAAGCTTGTTAACCCTTTTTGAGTTGTTTTCCTTTAGCAAAGCAGATCCAAGAACCTGTGTTGGCAGCCACCCTGGGAACACTGGGGTGCTTACTGCTACAAGGACTTATGTCACTAGGATGTTAGAAAAGTCAGAACAATACTTCTGAGGAGGGTGGCATGGGCTTGGGGTGGAGAGGAAAATTGTGAGTCAGCTGCTTATGTCAGTGAGGAGGTCAGAAGAATGACCTGGGGGGATCAGTAGATGGTAGCAATAAAGATGGGTAGAGGGTGGTATAATTGAGTTGTTTAAACTTCAAAAGAGGAAAGAGTATTCAAGGAAGATGGCAACAGAATGCTCAAGGGTACGGAGTGGGGGTGGGGAATGAAAAAGTACATTAGTCCCTTTTAGACCAGTGTGTCACTGAATCATAGAATTAGAGGGAGAAAGTACCTCAGAGGTCATTGAACCTAAGGGTCTCATTTTACAGATGAGGAAACTAAAATCCAAAGAGAACAAGTGACTAGGCCAAGGTCATAAAGGTGTGAACCATGTCTTCTGACTCCAAATCCAGGGGTGTTTTTCTCTATGCATTTCCTTCCACTCTCCATTGGCAAAAATAAATGGTAGGACTTATAATATTTGAAAGTAAAAAAAAAAAACAACAAACTGATGACTGGATGTTAAATGTTTTGTTCTAGTTCTTATATCCAATTTATTTGCAGAGTCAGGGCCAGAAGCCAGGTATCCATACTCTTGCCCTTTCCACTGTACAGAGATACAGGACATAGTTAAAATGCTGGCAGCATGACAGCACATCTACCACTATCTGAACTCTGGATAACAGTATCAGTTTATAATTCAAGCTGTCTGAACCTAGAATTGAGATTTTTACCCTCATTTGGGGAGAAAAAAGAATCCTGGTCATACATACTGCAATTATGTAATTCAATGAAAAGGACAAACCTTAAGTTCCTTTTGATTTTAACAACATTGAGAACATAAACATTGAGAATATAAACACAATGTAGACATTTATTCAAAGTATAAGGTGGAAAGAGTTTTATGCAAATAAACTTTTTCAACAATGCAATATTTAATAAGTCACAACATAAATGCTCACCTTCTTAGACTGCATGTGGACAGCAAGTAATTTAATTCTGATGGGTATGATTCTAGAATATAAAAATATTTTTAAAATTTCCAAAAGACATTATAATTATAGTGTGAATTATAATTTCTCTACTTATAGAGACAGACAAAAATTCTGTGCTCAACACCTAGCTTTCACAAATCATTAGCTGGGTATTCCTGTTTATGTTGGTTAATTTCATTCCAGCTCAGTTCACAATCACAGCTGGACAGGTCCTCCAAGTTCATCTAGTCATCTACTCTAACCTGTATCTGAAAAGAAATCTCAGTAGCTTAAACAAATGCTCACCACCTCCAGTGAGGAGGAACCTATTATCCCTTGAATCAACTTATTACATTTTGAACATGTCTGTCACAAAGTTTTTCCTTAAATCAAGACTAAATCTCTCTCCAACTTCTACCCCTTACTCTTAGTCCTGGCCTCTGGAACCAATCAAAACAAATTACTGAAATCACAAAACCAGAACAGAATTCAGTGACCATCTAAGTCTAAAACATATCTGCAAAAGAATCCCCTGCACCTCTAATGAGGGGAGATTCTACCACCTGTCATGGAAACACACTGCCCTCTGAGATAATTGTCATTGTTAGGAAGTCTTTCTTTACACCAGGCCAAAATCTGCATACCCACTGCTCCCCATTCGGGGACAAGCAGAATAAATTTAATTCCTCTTTCATCTGATGGCCCTTCAAATACTTGAATACTATCATATGCCCTTTAAATCTTCTCTTTTTCAGGCTAAATATCTCTAATTACTGCAACCAATCTTTACATGGCATGGTCTCCATACCCCTTTACTATCTTGGTTGTACTCACCTCAGTTCTTTATGAGTGTCCTTCCTAATATGTGATACACCAAATTGAACAAACTCCTGATGTGATCTGGTCAGGACAGTGTATAATGTCACGATCAAGTTTTGTTCAGATACTATGCTTTTTTTAAAATGCTTAAGATCACATTAACTTTTTTGGCTGCCATGCTGTGAAATCATTCTTCAGATTAAGTTTTCTTAGCTTTAAAAAAAATAAAGATGACTTTATTTTCTCTGAATTTATGGGAATTCAGATCAAAGGGATAGAAAATGCCACATATTTACTACTAAGTATTCATGTGTCATTTGAAATTAATAAGTGATTAATTGTAAAGCATTAAATATCTTTTGAAGTCTTCAAATAACAGAACAGATTCCCCAAAAAATAATTTTCTAGCAAAATTGTCTGTTTTTTTTTAAATTGTTGCTTTTTAAAAATGATTAAAAACTGATGAGAATCCTTCATTACTAAAAAAAAAAATAAAAGCTTAATTATTGCCTAATCACAGAGAAATAACAAATTTACTATATTTTTTGCTAGAAGTAATCTTCACCCTATATAAAACAATTCAGAGTTTTATGTTTATTGTTTAAATATATAACTTCACTTTTTTGTGGCTGGAGGCAATAAGCATTAAATGACTTGTCCAGGGTCACACTGCTAATAAGTGTCAAGCATCTGAGGTAGAATTTGAACTTGGATCCTCCTGTCTCCCAGGATCAGTGTTCTATGCACTGGACTGCCTAGCAGTCTCATAATGATGTACTTTTGAGAGTCAGTGGAAAGATCACTGGACTGAGAAGAAGGATACCTGGGGTTTGGGCCTAGATCTACCATTAATTAACTTTGTTATATGACCCTGACCAAGTCATTTCACACCTTTCTGGGTCTCAGCTTCCTTTTCTTCTAAATAGGATAGCTGGACAAGTTGATCTAAGATTCCTCCTAGTTCAAATATTCTAAGATTCTATGGTTATATTCTTTGTGCCCCAATCTCTCAGTTTAGCTTCTGGACAGCAGGCAATATTTGGCTTTTACAAATGTGGATTTACTGGTTAAAGTTACAAAAGTTACAAGGGCATACATTTTTATATCTGCTCCCCACAAAAGCAACATTCCCAAAGTTATACAATTGATTTAATGGGAAGGGTCACCCCTATTGAAAGAAAAAAAAATATATCCATCCCTTTAGCACCCAAGTCTTTATAGGTAGGCCATACATTTAATGACAATATAAATTAGCAACTTAAAAATTAGATAAAACAAGATCTGGGCAGTTCAGGAAACTGCCTGAATCAAATACATCACATCAAAACAAGCTATAAGTTCACTACTTCCCAGTAGTTCTGACTTTCTTAGCTTTTACTCCTGTCTAAAACTTTTCTCAGGCCTTTGTCCAAAAATACCTTTATTTTATTTAGCCCTGAGATAAATGTCTATTTTACATGTTTGTACATGTTTTCCTCATGGCTTTTCCAACCTGCTTCCTCACTTTTATATCTTCCACTCCACCTCTCCAACTATATCTACTTACATCTACTTGTAGATCATCTCTCACCCCCAACTTAAATATATCTGGAAGTGTCTCCTGAAATTCACTATTGGCAAGCTACTCATTCATGCCATACTACTTATACCTTGTGCATATCATCACAGATTTACCCTGCCATACTCATACATCTCCCCTAATTTCTTAAGGGATATATACTGTCATCACCTTAAATGTTATTTCACTGTAATTTACTCACTAATCCTCTCATTCAGTTTGCACACTAATTTATTTTTCTCCTAACTAAATTCACCTTGCCAATTATTTTTGTTTACACTCCTTTTAGACACTTCTAGCTTTGTTTCCCCTCACAGTTTTAATTTGGGTGTCCTCCTCAATGAACTCATTTCTATATGCCAACAGAACCACCTGTATTCTTCCTCCTCATTAACGAATCTAACCTATAAGTACCTAAACTTGAGTTCACTAAATTGTTAGTGTTACCTTTATCAGTGTTTCCCTATTACCTCCTGACATTTCATCTATCTTATCTAGACAGCAGTACTATGCCTTTCTAGAAAAATAATGTATCAAGGAAAGGGTGCTCAATTTTTACTCTGGAGACCGGTGCTGGAATCGCACTTCCAACTCTTAGTGGCTGCGTAACCCTAAACAAGTCACTGGCTTCCCTTCTCCGTAAAACAAGAAGAATACACACCTGTACTTCACAGGGGTGTTAAGAAGAAGACCTTCGTGATTCTTAAAGGATCATATAAATGTAAGGTAGTGTTGTAGAATCTCTTATCAAACTACGTCTGGGTCTTCACTTAAGTTTTAGCAATTCTTGTTTATAATTCAATATATTCCTCCATTCATTCATTACCAAAGGTCATCAAGATGCCAGCACAGCATCTAAAAGCTGCTTCAGCCTTAAGGGCTTCCCCTCATCCAGGGTCTCCTCCCGCCCCACATCTCTTAGTTGGGGGTACAAGTTGGTGAAAGCGGAGCAGGGTTAGCAGGATCACGTGTCCACATCCCATCCAAAGGGACTTGATGCCCGAGCCATCATTACCCATGAACTTGAATCGGACCACCTGCACTTCCAACCCTCGATGCGGAACCCGGCCCGCCTCAGTTTCCTCCTCTGGAAATGAACTGGGGCTAATCTGCTCCGTGCCAGTGAGGGTCACCAGAGTCGCGCCACGCCGCTGCCCCTTCAGGGCTCGGACTCGAGCTCGCCCCGCCCCCTTCGGCTCCCTTTCTCCCCTCCTCGTTCTTCCCCCGCCTCCTCGCCCCGCCCCCGCCCGCACTCACCATCCTCGGGGCTCCACAGGGGGCGGTCGCTCCGTCTCATCCTGGGGCTGTCTCCGGCGGGCCCGGAGCGGCCGGTTCCAGCGGGCAGCCGGGTTCCCGCGGCCAGCGACGAGCACACGCTCACAGTCGCCGCTCCCAGGGCGGGCATGCCCCCGGGCCGGCGGCCCAGGGCCCCATGGGGAGGGCCAAGAGGCCTCCCGGGGCCCGGCTTGTCCTCCCTCACCCCCAGCTGCGCTAGAGCCGACCCCGGTGGGGGCGGAGTCAGCGGGCCCTGCCCGCAGGTGGTGGTTCCGAGGGCAGGCGCCCCCGCCTGCCGCCCTTCCCCCCCCACCCCCACACAGCGCGCGTGTTGCTAGGTGCCCTGGGCGCGAGCGCGGGAGGGGTGGGAAGGCGGGGCCCGAGGCCCCCCCAGAGCAGCTTTAGTCCTCAGGACTGAGGACCAACGAAAAGCAGTCTCTGGGGACCCAGGGAGGGCGGGGGAGAAGAGGGTGGGAGCGGCTAGCGGCTACTTCTTCCGGCGGCTTAGGGATGCAGGGCGAATGAGCCATCTCATTGACCAAATGGCATTAGGTTTAGCGTTCTACTTCAAGCCGAGAAGTGCTCCCCAATATGGGGATAGGCCACTCTCAGTTCTTGGCTCATCCATGAAAAGAGCTGCCAGAAGTTAAGAACCCAAAGCGGAAACAGCATCTGTAATCAGCCAAATGGATGTTCCAGTGGTTGCCAGTGTATTGAAATCTGAACCTGCTTTGGGCTCTTAATAGAAATTGGGCATGATCCTCTTTGTAGATATTGGTCTGATTTTGAGCCACTCGACCAGGATCATTCCGAAATTTAACTGGTTAAAAGCTAGATGACCCTTACCAATAAAGCCAAATAGTCTTTTCCCACTTCTTAGCACCCCGGACTGCTCGGCATTATTACTGCAAATGATGCAAACTTGTCCGTTGACCTGACCCTGGTTTTTGGGTGTTTAGTCCACTAAATGTGGTCTCTTCCCCATTGATTCTGCTTCTTTCTAATCTTCTGGGGTCTTACTCTCACTTCAACTTCGACTCTCACCTCTACAGGTGACTTAGGAATCACACCTCATGCTTCTCTGCCATCAAGGCAGTTCTACTTCAGTGAATCACCACGAATCAAGCAGTTTACTAAGCACCTTATGTCAGGCAGTGAAAAGGCACTTTAAAGTTATTTCCCACTGTGCCAGAATTAACAATTGGGGAGGTAGGGAAGCAGTAAAGATCTTAAAACTTTGCTGAGCTTTTAAGGTAGAGATTGAGATGAATAGTATTATCTAAAAATCTGCTCCCCTCATGTGCTACTCATATAATCTGAATTAAAGCTGCAAGAAACTTTTACAGGTCATTTAGTCCAAACCCCTTTTTTCAGTTGAAAAATGATGCTCAGAAATTACTCGCCCAAGGTCACACAGGTAGCAAATGGAAGAGTTGGATTCTATCCTAGGATAACTCCAAACCCAGCACCTTCTGCCCATAGGGCCCCTGACTGGAAACACAGCCTCCTAGAACCTCCAAGGAGACCCTACACTAGCCAACTTTCATTTCCTACTCCTCTACCATATGGGCCCCTTCCTCAGCCCCATTGGTACCCTTCACCCCTTTCTGAATCCTTTGTTTTCTTCCACCATGGCATTGTAAGCTTCAGGGCATTAAGTCTTGCCTTTGTAATCTCTTAATTCTTAGCACAGGAGATGTTTATTGACTTGTATTCCAGATGATCAACCCCTACTTAAAAGAAATCTGCCCAAATATTCTGCCAGCACCTGTCATTCAACCTATAAGCATACCAGTCCCCAGAGTTAGGTTCATTCTTTTTTAATTGTCCCACTTAGAGAACTTCTATTTAGGGGTTCCAAGCTACATGCCCTCCAATCCATTCTTTCCATGACCAGTCTTCCTAAAGCTAAAACATTGGCTTCTTAATAGTTAAAAAAAAAAAAAAAACCTGGCCATAAGCCTTGTTTCTTCCACTTAAAAGTCTTGCAGCATGTTATTTCACCTTAATTTCCTTAGCTACAAAAAATTTTATCAGTCCAGGCTACAGGATAGGGGTGGGCTTGAGTGACATGTTTAGATCAAAACATTTTGTATACAAAGCCCTATAAAATATGACAGATCTATTAGAGCATAAACCTTATATCACTTCCCATTAACTAGGCATAGTTCCTAATAGGGTAGTCAAAGCCTAACTCTTCTCATAACACATGCTGATATAATCCTTGTGTATTTCATCCTCTCAAATATCCCCCACTCCATTCTTTTAACAATTAGTCTTTGGCTTCTACATTCATTGTTCCCTTTCATCCAATGTTTTCAGAGTACCTATCATACTGAGGTGGGAAGAGCTCCAAAGCAAGGGTCGGAAGTCTAGGTGGTTTAAAGTAAGGGTTGATAATCTGGAATACTTGTCAATAAACATCTACGTAGTGCTAGCCACTGTGCTAAGCAGTTAGAGATAAAAAGGGAAAAAACCATTCCTGTTCTTTTGAAGCTTACAATCTCATGGTGGAAAAAAACATACAAAAGGATTCAGAAAGGGGTGAGGGGCACCTGTTGGGCTGAGGAAGGTGCATGGTAGAGGAGTAGGGATGAGTAGGAAACGTACATAAGTATATAAACTCTGCCAGGTTACAATCCACTTGAGATGATAAACCATGTTGGTCCAATAATGGCCTACTCTTAAAAAAAAAAAAGATTTTAGAAGGCATATTGATGACACAAGTGTAGAGCAGAGACCAAAATGATGGCCCCCAAAAATGTCATGTATGTAAAAGGTGGGGGGGAGAAGGGGTAAGAGTGTGTCTTAGGGATGTGGCACAACTCCTTTTCTAAGATTTGGAAGTTGAAGCTACATAAAGCACAGGGAGCATCCAATTATTGAGTGATTTTATCTTTATCGCTCTTTTGGCCTTCACCAAATTACCTTGTATGGGGTTTGCCAAATGAATCAAAAGCTAAGTGCCTACACAAATGTGAAATAAGACTAAATAAGAGGACTAAGACAGAGACCCAAAATATTATTAAAATTAAGTGTTAAATGTTCAAGGAGGGTACAAAATGCCAGAGGAGATTCCAAGATTGTTTCTGGAAAGTATAAATATTCATTCACTCACATAGTTTCCAGTTTCTAGCATGTCAGTTGGGCCCTGGGTTCTTAACCCTGGAGTCTATAAATTACAAAAAACAAAAACACCAAAAACCCTACTATTGCCATTTAATTGATTTTCTTTGTAATCTTGTATATTTTACTTTATGCATTTACTAAAAAGTCTGACAAAGAAAGTCAACTGCTTTCAGCAGACCACCCAAGGCCCTTGACACAAAAAAGATGAAGATCCCCTTTTCTAGGCAAGGACCATAAAGCAACAATGTGACACAATAGGCTTATGAATGACTCTAATGCCCTGAAATTAAACAAAAAAGTGAAAACTGGTGAAAACCTCTTAAGTTAGACATACACCTACAAGTCCATTTTAATCAAACTTTCTAAATAAATATATCTGTGTCATCAACAATGATGCTGTCAAAACATTCCCTACAAATAAAAAGTTTTCTCCAGTAACAGCTACATATACTTCAGGTAGTTACACAAACTTCTCAATAATCAAATGTTATTTTGTACGGTAATGTCTGAAAGCAACATGCTGATGTGGTCTTAATGGCTTTGATCCATTTGCCACCAAATATACCCTACTCTATTCTCCAGGGTTTCTCTCTCTAGGTCCCTAGACCTGAACTTCATTCAGCTTTAAGGATAAGACCAAACACATAACCTGATTAATCAGAAATGTGTCCAATAAAGCAAATATCAATTCTGTCACAGGCATTTTTATTAACAGACCATTAGAAAAATAATCATGGTGTAGAGACCTGAAAATGAGAAAAAGAAAAAAACATTAAAATTTATTCAAATACATAAACTCAAATCAGCATCAGACTAAATATATCAGATGCAAATGATTTTTAAGGCAATACCCCATCAGAAACGTTTTTCTCTTAAAGTATCCCTTTAAGCATGGGACACTAAACAGGATCCATTAAACAATAATGCAGTAGTCACAACCACCTTGAAATAAGACCATATGACCTAATGATCTCTGCCCAACTAAACAATTAACTTATTCACAGAAACTGAACTAAGAATATTTTTTATTGGTTTTTGCCTTAAAGGTCAAAACATAGCCCTCAAATCCAACGATCAAAATGTAAACCAAAATTTTTCTTCAAAATGCTTGAAACTCACCTTTAGTTCATTCTTCTAATAAGCCTGTTGATCTGGTCTTCCCTGTTACCAGCATCTCCACCTTCCACAAAATGTGTAGTCTTTTTCTTCATTCCACCTCGTGGAGAAGATAATTTGAAGGGCCACAGGAAGTTGTTGGCAGCTTTGAAGTGCTTGCCAACAGTGTAGATCTCATGGATCAAGTCCTCCATGCAGATAATTCCATATTTACCTGAAATTTACTTTACACTATTACTTTTATAAGCTACGATCAATTTATTCAAACATATGCTCGTTATTCGAGTTTTAAAAGTTCAAATATACTAAATTTTCTATGCTTGAAAAATATTGGTAGAATTCACTGGTGAAACCAACTTAAAACATTTTATTTTACTGCAACAGGTAGAGTCCAAATCTTACTCTACTGGGAAAAACACCAGACTTGAAATCAACAGACAAGGGTTAGAATATTGATTCTACTACTATCACCCTGTATAATTAGAGGCAAATGATTTCTTTTGCACATTCTATTAAATGAACCAATCATAATGACCCTTCCTGCTCTAAATTCAACAACAATCTCCCCAAATAGGTCAAACTTACCTAGAGATTTTGCAATAAGGGCATTATCTGTTAGGGCAATTCTCTGTTTCTTGATCTTGCCATAACCACGTTTGTAAATCAAGTCATTCACAGACTTCAGGTTTGGATAACTGAAATAAACAAATGAAAAAATGAGCTGTGTCTATCAGTAAAAGAATTATTTCACTAGCCCGAATGAAATTAAAATAGAACTCTTTACCCCCATGCAATGTATGGTTCCACAATCCTCAGCATGTTAATCGAGGCCTTGTTAAGCTTAACAAAAGTGCCATTGAAGATTTGGCGAAGGCGAAGAAGCTGCAATACTTTTCGGACCTTTGGGCTAACACCATTGATACTGGAGGAGAAAAAAGGATTTAAAAATTTAAAAATTGATCAGGCATTTACTTCCTTATGTGCCCCACAATTATAGAAGAACAGTCACAGAGTCCAAGAGGCAAAGATACATGCTTCAATCCTATGAAGGTTTTTATCTGAATGTTTCCTGAACCAGGGAATCAAATTACCTGGGATTGAGAACTTGGTATTTCACAAATAAAAATTAACCTCCAAAGTCAGGACTCAACTTACCCCCTGATTCTGATCACAAAAGCTAACTTGGGTTCAGCAGGTACGTAGTAGTTGCCAGCTTTGCGTGCCATTCTAGCCAGCCGGATTTCACTTCTGTACATCTGTCTGTACTCCTTATGGTAGGCTTTAGCTTTTTCATAGATAACTTTTCTCCGTATTTTACGGAGCTGAAAAAGAAACATCCAGGTTTCACTAAATATAAATTTAATTCAAACACTATTTCAATCTGTTGGTTGATAATACTATCTATTATCCCAGTATCCAAGTGCTTAAAAAAAAAATCATTTTAGATCATGTCGCTGAAGTCAATCTCAAGGAGATTCCCAACAGTCCAATCCAAAACTGCTGCTCAGGAACTTTGTCTCAACCTAAATAGTAAATATTAGTTCTATCTTCTAGGTGATGAAGCAACCAATGAAATGCCTTCTTTAAAATCCAACAGTGAATCAGAAAACATAATGCACTCATCTTAAAATTCAATCCAAATACCTGTCTATTTATAACATTCAGAGTAAGTTTAATTTTTTTAAAAAATCAAATACCTTTTTTATAGCCATCTTCTTCTTCAAACGTTTGGCTTTCAGTATTGCAAAAGCCTTTCTTTTTTTCAGAAGGGATTCTGGAACAGATGGTAGCTTCTTCTTTTCTCTATTAAAAAAAAAATCCTAACTAGTATTTCTCTTTCAAATAAATGAAATCTAATAATCCAGCTCTAAATACAATTATGCACTAAGGCACACAAGAAGATAGCAGATAAAGTACAGAGTCTGAAGTCAGGAAGACCTGAGTTCAAAAAACCAGACTTTAGACACTTAACTAGCTATGTGATATTGGACCAATCACTTAAACCTCTATTGCCTCAGTTTCCTCTTCAGTAAAATAGGGGTAATATTGGCACCAAACTCCCAAGGTTACTGTATCAACTAAGATAGTACTTGAGAAGAACCTGGCATATAAAAGCACTATATAAACAGGATCTATTATTATATCTACAATATTTTTAAGCCTATTTTAATATCACAGAATTCTGAAGAATTGAGAGGTCAGAAGGCCTCACCTGGAAAGGAATCTATGGTTTGCAAAACACTTTACAGGTATCTCATTTTATCTTTACAAAATGCTGTAAGGTAGGTGTTATTATCATCCCCATTTTATAGTTGAGGAAACTAAGACTGAGAAAGTAAATGGCTTGCCTATGGTATAACAAAATACCTGAACTATTTGAACCAACATTCAGTCTGCAATCCTACCAAAGTGGCAGGCCTTGGAGCCACTGAAGAACTGAGGTCAAGGGCTTCCTTTAAACATCTACAGGTTATGGGCAAGTCACTTAACCTCTCTCTCACTGCTCTAGACAACACACTTAAATCACAAGTCCAGCTCCCCTAATAGGTATGCTTTACCACAGATAATGGAATCCCAAACCAAAGACACATTACTCCTTCAACTTACTAATGTCCAATAAGCATTTATATCACTCATGTGCCAAGCACAAAAAGTTCAAGCACTGCCTTCAATTAGTTATTCATTAAAGGGAATATATGTGTAAGTGTGTATGTCAATGTGTTGCACGTGGGTACAAGAGTAAAAATAGAGAAAGGGGGTAGGGGGCGGGGATGCTTGGAAATTACTGTAACTGAAGGCAAAAAGGCCTATATTCACTAACAGTAGCAAAAGAAGAACCCTGCACTGATTTCTACCTGGATCCCTTGGAAACAAAGAAAAAAAAAGAATTCTGCTTTTAATTTCTGTTTCTCACAGACATTATCTAATGTAGGGAATAACATACTGAGACTGGATCCCAAGTCCACGACTAAGTGGCTACTACGTGCACGGCACTGAACGCCACTCATTCACGGGAACGTCCTGCAGAAAATTAATGGACTTAATACCCTTGGGCTCTGAGGAACGGTCGCTCCGTACTTTAGGAACCGGCCCCTTTCGGCCAAACACGGTCTTCTGGCCACAAGGAGAGAACCACGGAATGACGCCGGCGATCTGAGGCGGCAGGGGCAGAAACGAACGGAGGAGCGCGTGCTCGGGGGGCCTGGCAGAGCTGCGGCCTTTGCCTCCCCAGGCCGGGCCCCCTCCCTGGCTTGTTCCAATTCCTCCCGACACCTTTTCTCCCTCCACCCCAAGGAGGCCTGCATCCCAGCCCGGTTTCGAAGGATCCTACGTCCAAAGGAAACTCAAACTACATGAATAAGAGACATAAAGTCCAGGCTACCGCAAGACTGAGGGAATAAGGGAAGGTAGGTCTCCATTCTCGAGGATGGAAAAGGATTGTCAAGAGGAGCGGCATTTACTTACTCTACGCCCGCCATGATTCCGGCCGGAAAAAGAGGAAGTGCGCGCATGCGTACTGAACACTTAAAGACTTGGCAAGAGTTGGGGTCCTAAAACGTATTGGTGGCTAATGTAGTGCCTGAGTATAGGAGAGAAAGATTAGATAGCTTTTGAAAGCGGAAATCGAAATTCAAGCAATATCTGGTTGGGGACTCTTCTGACCAAACTACGGAAGGAAACAGGTACTGTGGAAAAGAATACAAATAAACTTTTCCATCAAAATGCTAATATTTTTGTGTTATCCTACTTGACAACCTGAGGTCCTAAATCTCCGTCTCGCATTCATTAATCGTGTTTGGGTAGGGAGTTCTCTACCGTAATTACAACTTGCAGAAAAAAGAAAAGAAAAAACCAAAACACTCCCCTTCCTTTGAGCTACCTAGTTCTCGAAGACTACACGTCCCAGTATGCCTGTCTCACGTTCTTGCCCGCCGGACGGGAAGCACAGCATGCTGGGGAATGTAGGCAGATCCAGGATTGGGAAGATTAAGGCCACTACCCAGGTTCCATTTTAGGGATGGCGGCGATTAGGCATTGCTGCAGCGGATGTGCTTGTTACCGCCTCCCCGGCTCTGCCAGTACTAGTTATAGGCTCTGGTGGAGCTCTGCCGAGGCCCTTCCTTCCCTCCTCCCCGGCTGGCTGGGCTGTCCCCCTTAAGAGCCTGACCCGTGGCCGGGGGCAGGAGCGAGTCTGGGCCATGCCTGCCCTGGAAGCTGGTGTGGCTGGAGGGGGTCGGGGCGGGGGGACCACAGAGGGAGATGGCGGTGGTGACTTCCATGTACGGGGCTGCCGGACTGGGCAGGCAAAGGCCGGGGCACCCCCTGGCGCGGGGCGTGAGCGGGGAAGGGAGGTGCGAGCTGGCTGAGCGGCTGCGGCCCGGGCCAGCGAGAGGGGCTGCCCTGGCGCGGCGGCCGCTGTTGCGGGGCTGGCGGGCGGACTGGGGGGTGGGTGGAGGGGGTCGGGGCGGGGGGGGGGGGGGGGGGGGGGGGGGGGGGGGGGGGGGGGGGGGGGGGGGGGGGGGGGGGGGGGGGGGGGGGGGGGGGGGGGAGGGAACGAGGGCTGCCGCCGCAGCCGCCGCCGCCGGCTTTTCCCCCCGTCCCGGTTTATATAGCGCAGAGCGTGGAGCCCGCTCAGTGCGCGCGGGCAATCCTGCGAGTTGCAAGCTGCGCTTTGCTCCGGACTCCCGGTGCCCGAGTGACAGCCGCGGAGCTGAGAGGGGAACGAGGGGGTGGGCGACACGAGACCTCTAGGGGGCTGGCAGGTACTGGGGGTACTTCAAGCCGTTGGGCTGCTCCTGCCTCTGGGGAAGGACTGACCACTTTCTCAGGTCCCCCCTCCATACCCCGCTCTTTAAACTTGGGTTAAGTTGACAACTCCTCCTTCAGCCGGCCTGCAGGTCCGGGCAGTGCACGGCTCTTGCCGGGCCAGGGAGGTGCGGCCGCCGCCGCCGCCGCAGCAGCAGCAGCCACAGCGGCAGCTGGAAGCATGAGGGCAGCTTAACGTGTGGCTGTCACCGCAGCTGGACCCGGCGCCCCGGTAGCGACCGGAGCCTTGCCGAGCGCTCCCAGGCGGGCGGCTAGCCAGCAGGAGGCGGCCCGGGGGCGACTGCACCGCCCTGGGGGGGCAACAGCGCCTAACTGGGCAAGGGGGTGGCACAGCCGAGGGCGTACGGCAGCCTCTGGAGCAGCAGCCGCGCTCCAGTCCCCCCGAAAGTCAGGGAGGCAACTTGGGGGGAGGGGGGAGTTAGGTGTGGGGTCTTTTCTCGAGTCCTTCCTTCCCTCCCCCGGGAGCTTCTCGGGCTCAAAGGAGGGCGGCACTCGGCCACCTCCTGGGGCAAGGAGCCAGGAGGGTCCCTCAGCCGTTCGGCTGCAGGAAAGCAAAAAGGCCAGGGTCGGTCAGTGCGGGTGCTGCTGCTGCCGCCGCCGCTGTCGCTGGACTGGGCGTCGCGATGAATATCGTGGTGGAGTTCTTCGTGGTCACTTTCAAAGTGCTCTGGGCTTTCGTGCTGGCCGCGGCCAAGTGGCTGGTGCGGCCCAAAGAGAAGAGTGTGGCGGGACAGGTGTGCCTAATCACCGGGGCCGGCAGCGGCCTGGGCCGCCTCTTCGCCCTCGAGTTTGCCCGGCGCCGGGCTCTGCTGGTTCTGTGGGACATTAACACCCAGAGCAACGAAGAGACGGCGGGCATGGTGCGCCACATCTACCAGGACCTGGAGGCAGCTGATGCGGCTGCCCTGCAAGGTAACCCGAACGGCACCCCCATCCTCCCCATCACCCCCTCCTAAAGGCTGTGACAGCCCTGTGATGCCTCCCTCCGGGGAGAGAAAATGGATCTGAACCAGAGTCCCTGCTAGTATCCCTGTCCTGAAAAGTGAATATAATTTGCCTAAAGGATAAAGCAACTGCGTATTTGGTCATCTCACAGTATTAAGAAGAAAATGTGCTGCAATCCAAGAACAATACTGGTGTGTTAATTGGATTTCATTTAGTTCCTAAGGAAAGAATAGGGTTAGCAGAGCTCTCCGAAGACTTAAACACTCCTCTCCTCTCCTCTCCTCTCCTCTCCTCTCCTCTCCCTCTCTCCCTCTCTCCCTCTCTCCCTCTCTGTGTCTCTGTCTCTGTCTCTGTCTCTGTCTCTCTCGTTATTACCAAGTGCTTAGGTTCTGTGGGGGGTTTCTCACACCCATCTGCCATGGGAAGGGCACACATTGTTGGGAAGTACTTCTGATTGCAGGTATCTGGTGGCTACAGTGTAGCATCTTGTAATCCTAAAAGGTTGGTCTAAGGGCAGGATTAATTGCATTGCAACTGTCTGCCCAGGAATATGTTCAAATTGTTTCACTGAAGATAATACATACATGTTTGCATATACTTATATACACATGCAATATATATTACCAAGTGATTGAAAATCCCCTTAGATTTGAGCCTCATTTTTGGAATCTCTTTCCTACCTTTGGTAACCTCAGGGACACCACAGCATTGTGTACAATAGCTGTTCTTAAATTTGGTTAGTTTTTGATGGAATTAAAGCCCACCTTAAACTCACTTCTTGGTCTAGAAAACTTGGTATTGATTTTTTTTTAATGAGATAGTTCATTTCAAAGGACATGATCAGATATTCCCCTCTCCCTCAAGGAAATGTACAACATTTAGTCTTTAAAATTAGATACTGCATTTTTCAAAAAGATGAATTGGGCTGCTTTTTATGCCAGAAAACCTAAAGTACAAAATGTAACTTTAAGCATTAAGTTATTAATATTTGGGGGCATAAAATCTAGGTCATATCCTTGTTTGCGGAGAAAACCTAATGAATAAATGAGATTTTTCTAGTAGAGATATTTAGTTTAAATGTCATTTACCCAGAATTTAGCATAAGGGAGCTTCATATTCACCTGAGATGTTGACATTTGCTGGGGTATCTTTTTGAGAGGTTGGTCTCTCTAAGATTAATAAATCTCCCTTATAATGATCAGTTTCTTTGGCACATGTGAGACATTTAGATTACTAAGAATTTTTTTTCTTTTCGATCCTGAAGTGAGTTTCCATTTTGAAGAACTTTGTATTGGTTGTGAGAAGGAAAGGAGAATGCAAAGAGATTTTGTTCCTGACCACCACTAGTTCCCAGAAAAGGGAAGGGAGAGAAACTTTCTGGAATGAAGTCAGTTGTTTCCAGGTGTTTTTAGATCCCAGTAAGCTGTTTTCATATAGTTCAGGGTACTGAACCTTATTGCAGATGGTGTGGGGTTTATTCTGGCTTGTATTGTACTTGTCACAATTATGTTATTTTCTCTTAAGTAAGAGTATCCAGTAAATTGCTGTAATTCTTCAAGACTGTAGGGGGAGAAAAGCAGCTGTAACTTTTAATAATTGGCAAACTTTTTGTTTATAGAAATTGTTGCTTGCTGTAGTATTTTTACTTTGTGTGATCTTTTGTCAGATTACCACTCCAGTCACTTTTTCTCCCTCCTTGTTCTATTCTTTCCCCTCATTTGTGTTCCTGAGAACAGCTGGCAATGGTGAGGAGGAAGTTCTACCTCCCTGCAACTTACAGGTTTTTACCTATACCTGTGATGTGGGAAAAAGAGAGAATGTCTACCTGACAGCTGAAAGAGTTCGGAAGGAAGTTGGAGAGGTGTCAGTCCTGGTTAATAATGCTGGTGTGGTCTCTGGGCATCATCTCTTGGAGTGCCCTGATGAACTTATTGAGAGAACCATGATGGTCAATTGCCACGCACATTTCTGGGTAAATATGAACATGCTTGATTTATATCTTTTTTTTCCTTTTATGGGATGATTGGGAGGGAGGGAAGATTTGGGCACATAGCAACTGTATACCACTTTGTCACCATAAAATATCCTTATAAATAATTATTTGCTTGTAATACTTCTGCTTTAGTGTCGATGTTGAATATTTTATACAAGAATGTTGACTTTGTTTTACAAACTGGTTACCTAATAAGATGAAAGTAGGCTTCATTAACATTGTATATATTTTCAAGGTTGCAATAAAAACAACCAGGTATAAAGGAAATGTTGGTACTATATTTTTCTTCATGCTAAATTTATATAAGAGTAATATTTTTGTTCTTATATACTTCTCAAGTTTGAGTTGAGCCATGTATATTTTCCAGTTGGTCATATATATCAACAATTTGCCTGAGATTTTGAGATCAGTATTTGTGACTCAGTAGGGAATCGTTCTGTCTGTCAGAGCTGTCCTGTCAGTCAGTTACCATTGATTGAGCATCCACAGGGTACATACATGGTGTTGTACAGTATCAGGGGTAGCCCATCGCCTTCTTCTCCTACCCCTGATGATCTGAGGTCACAGCAACTTTGAAAATGCTCCGTGTGTAAGCGTAAAGGTCATCTTAATTCTGGCAGTTAGTCACTACTGCAAGGTAGGGGACAGGACAAGCCAAGGATTTTCAAAGCAGTTGTATCTCTTAACCAACAGGGGGCTGCTGCAGCATCTAAGAAAGTAATAAGAATTCCACTTCCTCAACTTCCCTTAGACGACCCCCGAGTGGTCCTTATTTTCCGAGCATGGTTCACAGGGCACTAAAAGACTTTATCTTTGGTTTCTTTCTGATTCATGCTTTTTCTTGCATCCTTTTCAGATAGTTTTAATTTAGGGAAGAAAAGTGGGGGATGGAGGACTTTGTGCTTCTTTTCCAAGTGGATAAGGCTTATGGTAAAATATGACAAAGAATTTTCTTTCCTAATAGGGCACACATTAAAAATCATTAATTTCTTAAAGTAACTACTTGAAAAAATTATGTCTTTGGAAATGCCTATCCAAGTTCCATTTCACAAAGTGGACTACGCTGGATTCATTTGTCAGTTAAGGGATGTGTGTTTGTGCCTGTGGAAATGTGTATATACATATACACACACTCATACATATATATTTTAGATATATAAGTGTATATATAGTTTGTCTCATAGAGATGAACATAGGTGACTTTTCTACTAATGTTGAAAAAAACTGAGATTCCTTTTTGGTACATTTCTTAAATGGGGCAAGGTAAAATGATTCCTAGTTAAACCATATCTCTAGTCTATAGCATTGCTGGTAATAGAGAAATGATTCTAGGCCAAGATGTAAACTTTAAAGGAAAGTAGCAGGGAGGAGAAGATAAAGAGGCAAAAGACTAATTGAAGAGGTGGTACACAACTAACCAAAAACTGTTAACAGTATGTGCACAGGATTCCCAACAATGTATTTTGTAATCTACTTTTAAGTAAACCAAAGCACTCCCATTTGGGATAAGGGGACTTCATAGACTATGCAAAAATGACAAAAACTTTAAAGAGTAACACATGAAGCTGCTATGATCTCCACTTGAATTTAATTACATGTATTTTCATGCCATAAAGATAGAGTGAATAAATAAATTAGAATAGGACAGGATACTCAATGAGTTAGCAACAAGCCACAGTTAAAATTAGAATTGTTCTTTAACCTTTGAGGTGATGCAAGAATGTTTCATAAACCATTAACTTGAATGACCACTAAAGACTGAAATTCAATCTATCTTTCTGCTGTTTTAGCATGTCATTATATTGTAAAGCTTTAAAAATTTCAAATACATTGTTAAAATACATACCCTAAAGGAACCCCATAAAACCTGCTTAACAGTAGTCAATCTCTCCTAGACTATAAAGCTCATCCTGTTTTTAAGGACTTTCATAGCCTTGACTATGAAAATGCACCTATGTCGAAACACTTGTAATTCTATGTTTCTCTCTGCCTTGTGGAAAAATTGAATCAAATATTTAATTGTAAAAACTATACTTAGATGGAATTTGTGCATTAAGCAGGATAATATTGGCTTTCTGGAGTTCTTGATCTTCTGGATGTTGCTTAACTACAGAATTTAGGGAGTTCTTGGAAGCTTTGTCAATTATGACATCACTTCGTATTAAAATCTGGGAGGCTCCTGAATTCTCCAGCTGTTTTTGCCTTAGGCATCTAAGCTAAATAAATTCTTTTCAATATTGAGTCAGCTCATTATAAAGATGCCCTTTCCAAATTCTTGTAGTCTTTTAATCCTTCAAGTGAAAACTGAGTTCTATCAGTTTAAAATTTTGATACAAAACTTGGCAGTGCATTTGGTTTTAAATGTTAGCAAACTCACTGACACTAGAATTTGACTTAATACAAAAGTCATGATTCCTTTTATAGTACCAAGACATAGATAATCTCTGAACAAAGGTATTTTCAAAGGTACTAGTTTCAATCCAGAATTCTTTCTACTATATTTGGGTATGGGAAGGGAGTTGATACAATTGAAATGGGAAAAGGGGTAGAATTGTAAGAGGCAAGTTTATTTCAAAAAGTGAACCAGCCAGACAAAAGCTGCATATGCCATTTGACCAGGTGATCTTGAACCTACTTCTAAGTATAAGTATGTGCCTTTACAGGGATAACTAATAGTCTGGATCCTGACTCAGAGATCATATACATGTACAGTCATACACAGTAAAACAAAGTCATTATGGAGGCTCATCTGTTCAGTACACAGAACATAGCTATGACTTCCTGGACTGTATACCATGGCTCCCACCATTCCTCCTAGCTGAAATACCTTAAGATGGTTCTTTAAAGGAATTGTATGACCTGGATTAAAAAAGAAAGGAAAAGGAAAGGGTGGGTGTCTTCTATCTCGCTTCTATAGAAGTGCTTCTAGTTTGCATTTCTGTTTATCTTTTTCTGCCTTTCCTGCTTTCCCAATTAGATTGCAAACTACCTGAGACAGAAATTGGGCCCTATGCATCTTTGTATCCTCAATTCTCTAGTAAATTCTCAATATATTTACATTGGCGTGGTCTACTCTAGACCATTGTCCAAATCTTTAAAGGAAAATAATTTTCTATTAGGAGAAAATCTTGTGTATTCCCATATTCTTAAATCTGAAAAGGTAAGCATTTCTTTAGCCCAATAGTCAACAAGCATTTATTAATCTCCTACTGTGTGCTGGGCACTAACAGCTATGTATATGTTAGTGTCTCAAACTAGGGTTCCATGAAAGTCTACCATTAATGGTTATAGAATATGGAACCACTGCAAAAAAAAAATTTGAAATTGTGACTTTGTTTTTTGTTTTTATATCCTTTTGCCATTTCCTTGCCTTACTGCTCCCACCAGTAATAATAGTATACAATTTTTTTGTTATGAATATGCTGTGTTTACTGTGGTAATTGGTATTTAATGCAGCAGTTTAAGTAGCCCAAGTGGTACTACCAGATTGTCTGGGACTTGACTCAACTGCCTAATATCAAGTAGAGGAGTCAGTACTGCAGTTTGTCTCTTACTGGGTCATTCGCAATTTATCTGATGTTGGAAATTTTAAAGATTGATGGTACTAGTCTTTGGGATTCTTACAAGTCTGTTATATGACTTTACATCTGCCAGTGTTATATTACCATTGGCAGCTTTCCCAGTAACCTTCTTTTTGGTCAGCATTCAAAAAGTGATGGATTTTGGGTAGATCCTAGCCAGCATAATCTGTTGGGAAACAATTTAAGGTTATCATGAGACCCTGGACATTGTACATTAGCTAACACTCTTTAACTTCGGTACAAGTATTACTGGAATGTATCACTTTGGGTTTTTCTTTGCTTCATTGTGACACAAATACTTGAAATAAACTTTCACTGTTTTGAATATGGAAAGTTTTCCGAGTATGGGATCTGCAAATCTGTTTTCTTATTCTTCAAATTAGCATTGGTATCTTTGTGAGAGGTAGGAAAATCTTCCTAAGAGTGTTTATCTGAAGATTCTTTTTGGCCAAAGGACAACATCTGGCCTTTATACAAGAGCAAATTGATCCTTGAATAACCAAAAGGGGGAAGCAAAAGCATTTAACTCTAGTCCTTTTATGTTCTGAAGGAATTTTGCATGGTAAAAGACTAAATCTGTCAAAAAGCTAGTCAGTAATTTACTTCTATTGACATGGTAGGCAGACAAGATAATTGGTAGTTAATTAATAGTCCACTTAACTTAAAAGGTTTCACAGTTTTAAAATAGTAATTACTGAATTAGGCATTTATATCCAAATGTCTAAAGCCTATTTAGGTAAAAATCCATTCAGAAAAGTAAAAGCTAGGTCTGAGTAATGAAGCACTTAAGGACATTAGTGCTACTACTGTACCTAGTATTAGATGTATGGTCCCTGGTCATTAATGTTTTCCAAGTTCTTGTGTGATTTACCTGATTTTAATCACAAGTATACTGTTCGATGGTTATAAGGAACCCAGTTTTCTTTAGACTTAAGATAAAAATCCCATTCTATAAGTAATCAAATCAATAATCATTTTAGGTGTTTTGTTGAAGATTTTTTATGCTAATATTAAGGATTTTTAAGGTATGGTATGTTATAGAATTTTACTGCTGAGAGACCCTCAGGAATTATTTAGCTCAACCCTTCCTCATTTTACAGGTGGGAAAATTGAGACTTAGGGAGGTTAAATAATTTTACTGTGGTCATGGTATGTTGCACAGCATTGTTTATCTCTAAGCATAGCTGCTAGGACACTTTGAATGTATGACTTCCTCAAAAGGAGATTAGATGCATCTTTGGAAATTTTAGAGTGCCATTTTCTTCATAGACTTTAATTTTTAAATGCATACTTAAAACAAAATTACAAGACTGTGTCTAAGTTGGACTGAGTTGAGCTGAGGAATAAGACTTTGGTGGTTTACTGGTAAATATTACTGGCTTGTCATGTGAAGTACAGCATTATATGTACAAAGTAACTGAACAGGGAGTTGTTCTCCCTTAAATATACATTTCTATTAATTAGTAGTTTTGTCTTATTGTAGGATGTGCTACTTTTCTAACTTCCTAGAAGGAAGTTTTCTTTATTTCTGATTTTTCTTTGTTTCCCCTTGTTTATAGGTAGTTTGATGTGTGCATTACAGACATTATTCATTCTGTTCTCAAGAAGAAGCTGATCTATAGAAAAAGTCCAAGGAAGCATTCTTGAACTTAGACTAAACATTCCATTGATTGAATAGCTTTTTCAAAGGACTGGTTTGATTACCCCTATATATAGTTCTCAACAGTTCATTAGCAGGATCTAGTAGTGATAAGGGTCTAGTAGATCTCTTAAACCCTATGGTCAGATACTGAGGACTTTCTGACAGTATTCTCATTTTTTTCCCCCTATCTTAAATTTGCTTTTCTAATCGACACAACATCTGATGTTTGTATTTTCTCTTCAGTTAGTATTTGGTCCTATTAATAAATCTAAATATGTATTCTATTAGGCATTTTAGCCCTTCTCAAACTAAAACAATTTGTGATTTGATTTTCCCCCAGTACTAACTCTTCTTTTCTCATTAAGATATATTGTTGAGTTGTTCTGGGCTGAGGTTGTTTGCTTGTTTTTAGAATGTTAGTAGTAGAATTGGAAAATGTTTGCTCTGGGTTTCATTGAAATTTCTAATTTTAGATTCCAAATTAAAATAATATATAGGTCTCTGGGCTCAGATACTTAGCACCACACCCAGAAATAACTGGCCATGTAACCTTGAGCAAGTTACTTAACCCAGATTGCTTTAAAAAAAAATAATATATAGGTCAGCAACCTTCATGTTTGAAAACAATTCAGATAGGGATGGAAGCAAAAATAGTTCATTTGAATGGTTGATGGACGTGTTAGTTTGTTCTGACAGTTATGTGATAGAAGTCAGGTATAGAAAATATATTTCAAACTTGTACTAATGGTAATGTAGCTTGAGTAGTTTTTCGAAAGGAGTAGGAGGATAATGCCCGGAATGCTAGGTCAGGATATAGTCTCGGCTCCCAGCTTGAATCCTACTGAAATTCCACCAGGGGGAGTGTAGTCAGGGTGAATTCATATTTGCATACATTTCCTTCCACTTATGTAGGTACCTGCTGTCTCTCTATGAGACTGTCATTCAGTTTATCTATTTGATTCTAAATGGTTTAATATTCTAGTGGCATTTAAAAGAAAAAGTGAAAATCCTTTCAGAGATGGTCTAATTCAGTTTTTTGAAATTAAAATTCAAAACTGTGCATCTTGATTTTATTCTGTCTAGGTTTAATCAGTGATTTCTTGTAAAAGATAACAATGACTACCAATTAAGTATTCAGTCCTATTCAGAAGGAGTTCTCCTAGTCTTCTTCACAATTCTGTGGAGTTCCTTCTGGCAGGAGGCTGTTTGTTATGATAATATTAGAGTATGTTTGTATACAATTTTAATGTTTGCAAAGTACTTTACATATATTATCTCACTAGATCCTTACAACAACCCAGTGAAATTATGATCCCAAATTTACAGATGAGGAAACTGAGGCTTAGAAAGCTTAAATGATTTACCCATCCTCCTAAAGCTATCTAATAAGCATCTGAGGTAGAATTCAGGTCACTTGAATCCAAGTCTTGTACCCTAACCACAACACAAACTTCTTATTAACACACGTTGTCATAAGCTGTCAGTTAAAAGGGACTTCAGGTTTAGAGTTCATGAACTTTATGGAAATGAAGCACTTGGTGGCAGAGGGAAGATCAGTTAGCTGTATAACTTTCTCTGCATGCAGCTGAAGTGAAATTAGAAGAGTAGACCACTGGAATTGAGCAAATCAAGAAAACAGAAGTTAGGGTAGCTGAGGGGTTATCAGTATATGTTGAAGTTGCCTAGCATGAGGACAGAAGTTGGATGAAGAAACTGATTAAGGCATCGACCTCATTGAGGAAGGTAAAAGAATGTTCTGGAATTTGATAAGTAAAGGTTACAAGGACTTGAATTGTGAGATAAATTTGAATAGCATGAACCTCAGAGGAGAGACAGCAAGTGGCAGTAGGGAGAGCAAAGAGTGTTCTGACTTCTCTACTATGAATATCGGGGAAGAGGAGTATGAGAGAAAATATACTCATTAACCTTTATCAGCATCCTCTGCCTCTTTATCTGAGTAAAAGTTAAGTTGAAGGGATGCTGTTCATTTTAGTATTCATGTTTAAATCCTGATATCTCTTTGCCTTTTGGTAATTTTTCCTAATTATGCTCTTTTTTTCCTCTTTTCTTCTCTAGTTCAACCCAGATAACCTTTCCTTAATATATAGAATGTAGCTACATTTCCTACCAAAAAGGGTCAAAATGGGAAACAAAGGAACAATCTCCCATTTCCTTAAACCAAAAGGTACAGTGTCAGACTTGGTGTCCTTGGTCCTTAGTTCTTGCCTGGACCTTAATGATTCTAGCCCTTTGTGAGTTTAACCTCTTAACCACCATAACAAAAAAGAAAGGAAAGAGAAAAGGAGGCTACTGTAGAAGTCATTTCATCTAATCCATGCCTGAGTGAGAATCCCCTTCTACAACATCTTCACACTCACACTCACTCTCTCTCTCTCTCTCTCACACACACACACACACACACACACACACACACACACACACACACACACACACACACGGCATGCCAAAAGGGTCTCAGGACTGTTTTCAGTCTATGTAAATGTAGATAGGAATTAGGCACATATTTTACCCACAATCAAGTGGCCTTGGAAAGGTACCTTTTGTCATCAATTTACCTAACATATACTGTAATGTTCTACTGTGGAGATTGAGTTAGATTTTACTTTTACATATTCTACTAGCTCACTTTAAATCCCTTTTACTAGTATTTTTTTAAACTTTTTTGAAACAAGATTCTTTAGAGTCTTACATAACTTTATTTTCATCTTAAGAATTCATTTTTCTAACAGCTCTTTTAGAGGGGCATGTTGCCTAACTCTTTTTCATTTTATTCATCTATAGTCTGCCAAAATATCTAGTTTACAACTTTTGGAGACTGCCTTCCTGCAGGCCTAAAGCTTAAATAGCAGAGTACAGGGAAATAATTGAATAATTATCATAAAAACTTTCAACACTTTGCACCAAATGCTCCTAGAATATGTTAACAAATGAAGAAAATTACTGGAGAAGTTTAGAGTTATGTCACAGAATGTGACTCATACTGTTCACCCAATTGACAAGTCACTTATAATGAATTCACATTTGGGAAAAAACATTATTAGATTGTTGAGACTACCAAGAGAATAGAATGTAAAAATGTTTTAACTTTCACAGAAGCATTTTAGGTATGTTTTCCGAAATGCAATGTTAGTAATATTGTTTCACTTCCATTTGTCACAAAGATGTGAATGTCTTATCTTTGCTGCAAATAATTTACTAGTAGGCTCCAAATGGTGAACTACTAAGTTCTTCTGAATATTAACATTATATAACTTAGTATCAGTTTAAATGACAGAGCCCAAAATAACACTTTTCTTCAAATAAATGCAATGGAGAAATACTTGCGTTATAATTTACATAAGTATGTGGGTGCTTTAAGGATATTAAATTCAAACAATTGCCTCCAATTTTGCTTCCTATGAATTGGTAATTAACATACTTCTTCCTGTATTGAAAAGTTTGAATGGGATCTTTTCTGTAGGTGAATTAGATGTAGAGGAAATAGAGAAGTATGAGATATCAGGCCACATTTGAAAATTTTCTTTACTGATTTTTGGATTCCTCAGTCCTTAATAAACAACATAATTTTTGTTCCAGCAATTTTTAATTGCCACCTTTTGACTTTTAAATCACGTTTATTTTCAGATATGTCTCCTGAGAGTCAATTTTTGTAATAAAGAATTAAAAGGATGGGTTGGATGCATCGGGGACAGTTAAGAAAAGATAAATTGCCATTAATGAAATGTCTCTTCTCCCATAGTTATCAAGGTTGTTTCTAGAAGGAGTTTGGAGCTTCTATTCTAGGAGCTTCTAGAAATCTTTTTATAGGCCTCCCACTATAATAGTAAGCTATCCATGCTTCATGCTAGCATAACTACATTTGCCTGTTTCCAAGGAAGGCCCTCCTATTTCTAAATGTGTAATACATTGCTCAGTTAAAACATTAGCCAAAGAATTCTTTTTCATTATAGTGTTCATTTCAGTTTATGTAGTTTCCATTCCTTCTTTCTTTCTTCCTTTTTTGGGGAGTTGGGGAATAGCAGAGACCAGACCTATGATTTGATACAGGAGACAAGCTTGCTCTATTCAAATAGATCTGCACCTTTATCAACAAGCATTTGTTTTGAGTCCTACTATGTGCCAGGTACTGTGCTAAAATTCTGAGAGACTTGCCCCAAACACTCAGAGGTTAAGTAATTTACCCAGGGTCACATAACCAATACATACTAAAACATGCAGTTTGGAAGTTGGAAATGAAAATTACGCAGTCTGCAGAAAAAATATTTAGCTGCTGTCAGGAATCAACCAACAGGCATGCATCGTTCACTTACTTTATGCCAGTTCCTGGGCTAGGTGCTATCAAAAGTAAAACAATCCCTGCCCTTCCTGATATTATAGTCTAGCAAGGGGAGAGAATGTGTATGTAGAAAAGGATATACCAGATTGTTTGGTTGGGGCAGGTGGGAAGCACTGACAGCTGGGAAATCAGGAAAAGCTTCATGTTAAAGCTAGTACTTGAACTGAGCCTTGAAGAAAGCTAGGAATTCTGAAAAATAGAGGTGAAGGAGTGCATTTCAGGGATGAAAGAATGCCAGAGCTAGGGCATTCGGAGAGGCAGTATATGTGAGAAATGGCACAAAGGCTAGTTTGTCTGGATTGTGGAGATCATGGAGGGGAGCAATGTATAATTAGTCTGGAAAGGCGTTCAGTGATTACTATGTGCCAAGCATTCCGCTAAGTGCTGAGGATACAAAGACAGACAAAAACACTATCCCTGCCCTCAAGGAGGCCACATTCTAATGGAAGAGACAACATGTAAAATAGCTGTGCGTTTGGTAACTGACTGGATGTGGGGATAGTGAGGAGCCAATGATGACCCCAAGGCTGGAAATCTGGATGGCTGAAAGAATGGTTGTCCTCTAGATATAGGAAAGTTTGAAGGAGCAATAGGTGTTAGGGGAAAAACATCATGTGTTGGACATGATGAATATGAGATACCCATAAAACATCCAGCATAGTCTAATAGACATATAATAGTCTTAATGGACATAAAGTCTAAAAGACAGTTGATGATACAGGACTAGAACCAAGGAGAGAGTTTAGGATTCAATTTGTGGATCTCAGAATTCTCAGTATAGAGAAACTTAAGGCAAAGGCTTAGGAGGAAGTTTGGGGTACCTCCCCCCAGTTTATGAAGCAGGAAGCAAATGATGATCTAGAAAAGGAGACTGGAACAAAAAGCGATCCAGCAGGTAGGAGGAAGATGAAAGCAGTGTCGCAAAAACCCAGAGAGGAGACAGTATAAGGGAGGGGATGATGGTCAGTAGATCAAAAAGGCTGAAGACTGAAGGATCTTCACATTTGTCTTTAAGAGATTGTTAGTAATTTTGAAGAGACCAATTATAGTTGTGATGAAGTCGGAGGTGAGATTGCACAGGGTTGAGAAGAGATTAAATGAAGGTGATGGGAATATAAACAACTTTTTCTAGGAGTTTGTCTCTGAAAGGCAAGAGAGATAAAGGATGAGAACCTGAAGGAATGAAAGGCCTTAGAAAGTGCTTAGGGTTTTGGTTTTAGTTTTCTTAGGATAGAGCTGACTTCAACGTGTTTGTAGACAGCAGGAGAGGAACCAGTGGCATATAGGCAGAAAACAAAAATGGGAAAAGGTATGGTTGTAAGGGTAGTTTGCTAGAGAAGATTGGTGGGGATGGATCAAGATTACATGTAGAGGAATTGACTTTATAGAGAAGGGCTTCCTCATTATTAAAGACTAGAGAAAAGGAGAGAATGGGGGATTATGCAAAGAAAAGGTTGTGAGATATAGAAAATGGGCAAGAGAAAGCTCTCAGTAAATGGCTTCTTTTTTTTTTTTTTAAAAGCAATCGGGGTTAAGTAACTTGCTCAAGGTTACACAGCCAGTTATTTCTGGGTGTGGTGCTGAGTATCTGAGCCCAGATTTGATCCAGGTCATCCCGACACCTGGTGCTCTTATTCGCTGAGCCACCTGACCGCCCCTAAGCAATTGGGGTTAAGTAACTTGCTCAAGGTTACACGGCCGGGTGTTTCTGGGTGGGTGCTAAGTGTCTGAGCCCGGGATTCGATCTCCAGGTCTTTTCAACCCTGGAGCCCGTGCTCTTACTCGCTGTGCTACCTGGCCGCCCCTAAAATGGCTTCTTTTCACTGTAAAGTACTAACTGAAGTTCTTAGAAATATCTCATTTAGACCCTCATCTAATACATACTGGTTATGTGTGTGACCTTGGGAAAATTACTTCATCTCTTAGTGCCTGAGGCTACTCTCTCAGATTGCCTGGTACATAGTAGGGCTTACAACATGTTTGTTGATGAAGGTATAGATCTGCTTGAGTAGAGCAAGCTTCTGTCCTGGAGATCCCTATAGTAAATCATAGGTCTCATACTCACCCTGCCCCACCGCCCCAAAAAAAAGAAGAAATGGAAATTACATTAACTCAAAAGAACATTATAATAAAAAAGGATTCTTCAGTGTTTAAGAGGGCCTTTCTTGGAAATAGGCAAACATTGTTACACTGGCATATATTAACTTTTAACTTACTAGTTGATTTCAATGTCACTTATTCTTCTGACTTTGAGTACAAAATTGAGTGTCTTTGAATAAATTTTGAGTTTGATTAGCATGGCAAATTTGGCGTTGATTAAATGACAACTTTTAAGTTAATATCGCCAGAAAGTTTTTCCCATAAATTTGGCAATTACTTAACACTATAATCCTAAAGAACCACCACCATGCTGGTATGTATCAAAATCTAATATTCCTTTTTTACTTTTATCTTCCACTTTTTTCTTTTTTTCATTTTCTAGTTCTAATAACAAAGTGTAGCTTTTACCTCAGAGATGGTAGGTTCCATCCCTACCAGTGATCTTATTTTTCCTGCTTAAAGCATTTGAATGTTTCTCCTCTTTGGCAGCTCTGGTAGCCTCCCCTGTAAGCAACTGAGCAGGTAATGCTGAGATTTTCTGTAAGAAAATGTCAGATATGTCACTGTTGTTATCTGACTTTGCTAGGCATGAACTCTAGTTTTACAAAAATTCAGTACGCATGTTGAAGTATGATAAATTGGGCAAGAAAACGTGAAGGATGCAGTAGCTCTTGTTGATTGGGATAGGAAAATTTCAATAAGCAATGAATCTTACATTGGAAGAACTAGGTTATTTCAGTACTTAGCACCAAGGGGTTTTGGTTTTTTTAAGGATTTATTTATTGTAGGAGGGCAGTATGATTTTCAGTCTATCCCTGTCAAAAAAGCTAAGCCTTTAATCTGTTACATAATAAAGTCTTAAGGTACCTTGTTGATAATTCAGCCCTAATTCCCAATAACTACTTATACTTTGTCTTATGAAATCAGATTTATTTTCTTTTGCAAAAACCAAGCGTCACAAGACCACAAATTTCAGAAATTATGACAGTTGTGCCAATAATGAGGTTTATCCTAGCATCTGTTTTAAGAGGATTTTTTTCTTAAAATGAAGGTCATTTGGAGAGTAGGTGTACTTTTCTGTTTCAGAAAAACACCATTAGAGAGTTGAAGTCCTCTAATATTGAAATAGACATTCTCAAGGACCTATCCCTAGAGTAAAATGAATTGGGCAATACTCCAGGAGGCTAAACTGCTTGTGCTAGGATGAGATAGGAGAGGGGCGACAATAAAGAAGAGTTCTACCAGCCAAAAAGAAATGGGGGTAATAGAGGTATGAGTAGGTGCTAAATGTCCTCATCATTTCCAAAAGCTGCCTTTCTATTCTACTCCCAGAGTTGCCTATTATCCTTTTGTGGCTTTTTTTTTCCACTTTAAAGCTATTGATGATTGATTTTAATCTGATTTTTCTCTAGTAGAATTATAGTCTCATCAGTATGATTGATTATTCCCCCAAAGCAATGCAGACCAAAACCCACCCATACCTGCTTGTCTGTTGTGTGTTTTATATGTGTTTTCCCATGTATTTGCTCCAGGGGGAGGGAACAAGTTTTTTCCAACATACTTAAGTACCTTCCTTATCTTCTTGAAGTGTGGATATGAAAAGCATTGTGCACCATCCATTGGATATCCCCATGATATCTTGCCACATGACTGGCTGACCTTTTCTGATTGCTCATCTTTTATACCACTTTTTTGGACTGATTCCTTATTTTTAATGTGCTGCAGCCTGCTCAAACCCTCCATATATCTTATTTCCCTATGAACCATTTTCACTTTAATTCTTAAAATAATTAGTATTCCATGACTTGTAACTATGTGATATCACCAGAAGAATACTGATATTAAAAGGTGAACCTTTACTTCAAGTAGAAGCTTAGGGTCATTAAAGGAATTGTATAACTTCCCAGAACCTGTTTATGCCTATATAAAAACTTTGAAGGAACAGCACATATTACCTTTTCCCCAAGAACAGCCTTTATCCAAACATACTTGTATGTGTGTGTACAAGAGCAAGTACACAACTCTTGAAGTATATAATGTCTTCCCATCTCCCTCCACTTTATTGTAAACCCACCCATTTTCATGTGGTCTTCTATACCAGGGATATTCTAAAACAAGCTACTTGGGCTCACCTGGATCCTCCTAAAAGACACCACAGGTTTCTAAGGATAAGAGATGGGGCTACCCTTCAGATTAGTGTTCATTCGACTGCTTTTTGTTTGGTTGTAGTTTCCCTGGATAAATATGAAGCATCTTACGTGAAAAGTAAAGCCTTCCCCTTAGAGACAAAATAACTAATGGAAATCCTGATGAGAAAATTGTTTGCAGTTTAGACGGGATGAGAAATTTGCTGTTGATGACAAACTGTCTTTGTATTTTATTAACAACATAAAAATATTTTAGCAGTTTATGGTGGTCTTAAATACTGGAATATAGCCACAGTTCTGATTGTTAACTGATTAATATTGATCTTATTTCTTTTTACTGTGGTTTTCCTTTTTGTTTTTAAAGAGACTTATGAAAGCAATGAGCAATCGTGAACATATGAAAACAATACCCATTATTTACCAGACAGACTGAATTTGTATTACTGATTTTTATAAACAAGCTATTATTTTTTTAGTTTAGTAGTAGGATTGTAATTGTATAAATCATATAAACTGAAAATTACGTGCTTCAATCTAGATTTAAATCCAGATTCTTTTGTTAGAGAAGTTCTAAACCCCTGGAAAAATAATGTGGAAAAACTTGGGCTATAAAGGAGAAACTCAAGCTCCTTCACTACTAGTAGGGGTTTGTCTTCTTTGGAATCCTGGGCCAGAGAAATGAAGTAGTAATGAATAGTGTTGGACTTGGAGAGACTTAAGATCTTAGTTTGAATACTGCCTTAGGCACTTACCAGATCTGTGACCCTGGGCAAGTCACTTAATCTCTCCCAGCCTCATTTTCCTCAAATGCAAAATAGGGATAGTAGCATCTACCGCACAGAGTTAGGATTAAATGAGATAAAATTTATGTAAAGTTTTTTGCCATCTTTTAAGTGCTACATAAATACTACCTCAGGTTACAGATGCTTCTGGCAGATAGTATAAATTAAATTGATGTTTTTCTGACTTAAAAAAATAGAAATTAATTTGGGGGGGGCTTTAAGTTTTGCTTATATTTATCACTTCATTGAAACTGGTTATTTTACTCTTTGAAGACCATCAATTAGCCTACTCCCCCACTACCCCTGCCAAAAGGCCCTAAATGTCCAAGGAAGGCACACTTTCTTTTTAAGTCTTGAGAAGGAACTTGTAGACTGATGACTTTTAAAGAGGTAGAAGAAATATAAAAAAAAAAAGTAGTATATAATCATAATAAGGAAACACCTAGTAATTTGCCACTGATTCCAGAGGCAAGGGGAATAGAGAGCAACTTCTGTGGCTTGAACAAAGTTAGCATATATCCATGCCTAAGATAAATGGTTATTTATAATTGGGGTAGTTCCAGTATTTCTACTTTTTTGGAAACCTGATTAAAGTTCTCAAGAGTTGTGTGCTGATTTGGGGTGAAAGAAAAAGGAATCATGATCATCTAAGC
Organism: Petaurus breviceps papuanus; assembly: GCF_028583685.1. NCBI lineage: Eukaryota > Metazoa > Chordata > Mammalia > Diprotodontia > Petauridae > Petaurus > Petaurus breviceps. Next base: position 85,047,351 of record NW_027186304.1, read on the forward strand.
CCTTCTAAGAAGCTATTCGGAGGGTTCAAGAATAGTCCTGAGGTGTATAGGGAGGAAAGCATTAGCTAGAAGGAAAAGAGGTCTGGATGTCCCCCAGATAAAATCATTTTCATAGTTCTTGTATGAAATGATTTAATATAGGAGGAAATAAGCATGAGATCATCCAGGTCCAGCCCTTAAAGTAAATAAAAAGTTAGAAGAATCTGGTATTCTGTTCTTGAGGTACAATGACATTGTTGAAAAGGAAGAGGAAATAAGATTTCATAGTGTTGAGCATTAATAATTTTGGCTGATATAATTACTATGAGCTTTGTAGAGAAAACCAATTCTCAAATTATTAGTGATTTCTAATCTGCAGATTGAATTAATGATCTCTGATGTACCCTGTCTCCTGATTATAAATAGATCTGGGACTAAGTTCTTTAGATAAGTGACTTATCTATTGAGTTATAGTTGATCCTGGTATGCTGTACATAAACTTTCAGCTTCAGAGGAAGATTACCTACTAAGCTAAAAAAGGGTAGGAAGAACATTCATAAAATCTTGAGCTTCTCACCTGAGGGAAAGGACTGTCTTTTCCCTTTCTTTGTATCTCCAGTACTGAACACAGAGCATGGTGCTAGTAGGAAGACTTGTTGACTGAACTGGAAATTTGAATTCTAATTGCCAATATGATGAAAAGAGAGAAATGACTTTTTAAACCGTTAAATATTCTATTTACTGACTGTCAAATGCTAACAGTTACCTTTTTTTTTTTTGGAGGGCAGTTGGGATTAAGTAACTTGCCCAAGGTTACACATCTAGTTTTTTTGTGTGGGTGTTAAGTGTCTGAGGCCAGAGCCACCTAGCCACCCAAAGGAGGACTTCAAGGAACTTTTTTTTTTCTTTTTGGAGAGGGGAAGGTAGGGCAATTGGGGTTAAGTGACTTGCCCAAGGTCACAGGTCTATTTTTTGTGTTAAATGTCTGAGGCCACATTTGAGCTCAGGTCCTCCAGAATCCAAGGATGGTGCTCTATTCACTGTACCACCTAGCCGCCCCACCAACAGTTATCTTAATGGAATTGATACCTCATTAAGTCATCCAAAAAATTACAAGTTTTGCTCTGAACTCCATTTGGTGTTAAATTTTCTCTGTAACTCATTACACTTATGTGTGGAGCCAAGCAGAGCCTCTGGATGTATCTTGTATCATGCACCTCTTTGCCAGTCTGGTGAAACCCAGAGGACTCCCTTTGAGAATGTTTTTAAATGCACAAAAAATAAAATGAATAAACTTTCAAAGAAAACTAATTATATCAAAATACAGTTATCAAAATATTTTTTTTTAAAGTTCATCAACTCTAGGTTAAGAACCCCTGATTTAGTTCAACCACTTAATATTATAAATGAGAGAACAGTTTTAGAGAAAGTTAGTAATTTATCCAAGATGACACAGTTAATGGTAGAACCCAGGTTTCTTGATTACATCCAAGTTCATCATGCTTTCCAGTATAACACATTGCATCCTATAAAAAGCATAAGTCAATTAAAATTTTTAAGTTAACATTTTATTGATTACCTTTTTCACCTCATGGTTATTTCTGGATGTATCTCCCTACCCCACCCCATCTGAGGAACTTTCCTTTGTAACAAAAAAAGTTAAGTAAAATCAGCTAGCAGATCAACCATGTCTGACAATATAATATAATTAATATAATATAATATAGTATTCTTCACTGTAGGATCTCTGCTCCCATCCCCTTCTCCCCTTCACTACCACCCCCCTCCCTACACACACAACCACTTTACAAAAAAAGGAGGAAATGTATTTCTTCCTCTCTTGGGGGGAAAATGTTTATTACAATTAGTGTTCAGATTCACTTAGCATTCTCTTTACATTTACATTATTGTAATCATTATATATATATATATATATATAGTCCTGGTTCTGCTTACCTTGCATTGGATCAGTTCATACAAGTCTTCTCATGCTTCTCTGAATTCCTCTTTTGTCATTTATTGTGGTACAATAATATTGCTTGCATTGCATTAATATGTACACAATTTATTGAGTCACTCCCCAATCAGTTACTTTGTTTCCAGTTATTTGTACCTACCACAAAGAGTAGTGCTATGAATATTTAGTATTTATGAGACCTTTCTTCTTATTTTTTGACTTCCATTGAATATGTGCTTACGGATCTGATGGCCAAAAGTTATGAATAGTTGAGTGATTTCTCTTACATATTTCCAAACATTTCCAGAATGGTTGAGTCAGTTCACAGCACCACCCACAGTGCATTAGTGAACCTGGTTCCTGTAACCCCTTCAGTACTCTTTCCATCTTTCCCCACCTTTTCCAATTTCATGATTGGGAGGGTAAAGCTTTAGAGTTGTTCGAATTTATATCTTTTATTGCTGTCTTTGGACAGTCTTTTATATGTGATTATTGGTGATCTTTTGAAATTGTTTCTTGTTATTTTGTCTCTTATCTATTGGGAAGAGATTGAATTTTAAATATGAGACTTGAATTGGAGCAGTAGATATACTAGTACTGTTGTGAAATTTTTGTACTTCTGAGTCACCATTTGAAGTAACATCATCCCATCCTTTAATAGCAGCAGTCACTGTTTAACGAGCACTTATTTTTGCTGAATTATTAGTATTGCCATCATTCTAATCTTATCCACTTAAAGTCTAGCAGCTTCTTTTATTAGCTTTTTGGCTGCAAGGCAACTATAGAAATGTTCTTGCATATATGTATTAGATATTAACTGCTTCTGCAATTTAATTTGAAATCTCTCTAGCCACAAAAATAATAAATCAAAAGCCATAGGAGGGGTAACTTGGTGAAAATTTGACTCTTGGGCTTTTTCTCTTCCCTTTTCTTTACTTAAATAATAGAGACAGAACTATAGTGTGCCTTATATTTGTAAGGAAAAGATATCTTGCCTTAATTCAGAAATGACCGACCTATGTCTAGGTACCTTAGAGGATGCTTAACCTTTTTTTTGTATTATAGATCCCTTTGGCAAGCTGGCAAAATCTACAGACTTTTTCTCAGAGTAATGTTTTTTTGTTTTTGTTTTCTTTTTGGAGAGGGGAAGGGAGGGTAATTAGGATTACATGACTTGCCTAAGGTTACATGGCTAGTAAGTGTTAAGTGTCTGAGGCTGAATTTGAACTCAGGTCCTCCTGACTCCAGGGCCAGTGATCTATTCACTGCACCACCTAGCTGCCACTTGAGTAATGTTTTTAAATGCATAAAATACAAGATGTAGGATTACAAAGGAAACCAATTATATTGAAATGCAATTTTCAAAGTGTTTTCTTAAAAATGCTCATGGACCCCTACCTTAGAGAGCTACACCTCCATTGTTATCAATCTCGAAAGTCTTGGGAATGTATCACACAATTTGGTTAAGCATCCTTTCTGTCACTCTATATGTCCATTTAGATAACTCTTGATTGCTATCATTCAGTGGTACAAATTTCAAAATAGCTGTTTGCTAGAACTAAAATATGATTTCATAGAGTTTATATATTAATAAAGGTTAGGTTTGTGTTTAGTTAACATTTAAAGGTAACTTCATAATTGAGAAAAGAGATTTTCTAAATAGTTCTATGAGTATAGTAAAGTTTCAAAGTTTTGGTGGTCAGCATCTTAAAACATTAACACTTGCAAATTTAAGAATCCTAGTTCATTTAACCCGTATCTTTTTTCTAGGTTCCCAACTCTCTGATTTCCCTTCCCCCTGTTTAAGCATTTGACTAATTTTTCACCTATTTTTAGAATTTTTGAATTAGTTTTACAAAGTTTTGTATGTCTTAGTGCCTTAAATAGAGTTCTGCACCATCAGTACATTAATTACATAAACTTTTGAAATGGAGAGGAGGGATCTTAAAAAAAAGAACCTCAAAATATCACCTTACTTTCATATAAGAAGATAAAATTTCCTTTTTTACATTTTGTTTATGGATGTTTTTTGTTTTGGTACAAAATGCACTTCTCTAAAAACTCCCCAATAAAATATATTTCTCCAAAACAGATTAACAAACCTTCTAATTACATGATTGCTAATGATTAGAGAAATGCTAATTAAAACCATTCTAAGTATTATCTTACACTAATCAGATTGACTAACATGGTAGAAAAGGAAAATGACACACACTGGAGGGGATGTGAAAAATAAGTATACCATTACACTGTTGATGGAGTTGTGAACTGGTCCAACCATTCTGGAGAACAATTCGGGGCTAAAGAATTAGAAATTGTGGGGATGCCCATCAATTGGGGAATGACTGAACAAGTTGTGGTAATATGATTGTGATGGAATACTTTTGTGCTATAAGAAGTGATGAGGGAGATAATTTCACAAAAACATAGGAAGACGTAGAAGAATTGATGCAAAGTGAAGTGAACAGAATAAAGAAAATATTGTAAACAATAACAGCATTATTGTAAGGGTGAGCAACTGTGAAAGACTTTAGCTACTTTGATTAAGACAGTGATCCAAGACAGTTCTAAAGGACTTATGATGAACAATGAAAAATCTCTACCTCCAGAGAAAGAACTGATGAATTTTGAGTGCATATTGAAGCATGCTTTTTCACTTTCTGTATTTTTCTTGACTTTTTATTTTTTGCAACATGACTAATAAGGAAGTAAGTGTTTTTCATGAGCATCTATATAATGTTATCATATAGCTTGTCTTCTCATGGGGTGGGAGAATTAGAGGGAGGGCAAGAATTTAGAACTCAACATTTAAAAAAATGAATTAGAAAGTAAGAATGGTGGGCTAGAGCCAGATTATGAGAGCTGTAGGGGTTTTATTTTATTCATCCTATAGGCAATAGGGAGCCACTGGAGATTGTTGAACACAGGAGGGATATTATCCTACTTATGCTTAGGAATATTTATCTTGGAGGTTGTGTAGAGGGAATTGTAAAATCGATTGCAGAGGTAAGAGACTCAAAGTTCAGTTAGAAGGCTATTGTCCAGAGGATAGGTGATCGGACCTAAACTAGGAAGATCACTTGGTGGTGAAGAAAAGGAAATGGATACAAGATATGTTTTCCAGGTAATAGTAATGGCAGTAAGATCTAGCAACTCATTAGATGTGGGTGGGTGAGTAAGGGGGAAGAGTGGTAGATACCTAGGTGAACATGGAGCCAGTTAGTGATATCAGACAGAGGAGACCAAACCACGTAGTGGAAGGAATGGTAGGTTTAGTCAGGAGACCTTAGAGCCCTAAATCCAAGTGTCAGAGAAGTGAGGAAACTGGGCCATAATCATAGAACTAGTAAGTGTCATTTCTCATTTATAAAACAGAGGCAGTGTTTGTTACCTATAGGTAACCATGGGGTTGTGGTGAGGAGAAAGGGCTTTGTAAATTAAAAGCACTTCATGTTTTTAATCAGTTAATCAGTCATGTTTGAGTCTTTGTGACCTCATTTGGAGTTTTTTTGGAAAAGATGCTGAAGTGGTTTGACATCTCCTTCTCCAACTCATTTTACAGATGAGGAAATTGAAGCAAGCAAGGGTGAAGTGACTTGCCCAGGGTCACAGAGCTAATAATTTTTGAGGTTGGTTTTGAACTCATGTCTTCCTGACTTCAGGGCTGGTGCTCTATCCATTGCACCTAGTTGCCCTTTAAAAGCACTACTAAACATGTAAGCTAATAACAATCATATTCCTATCCTAGAAGTACTTTATCATCATTCATCACATTTTTTTTGTATTTTTGATTAATAACCTGCCTGCTTCTAACAAGAGTGTGAGGCAGTAAGGTATTTTTTCCTATTCCTATCATAATCTCCATTGTGTTTTTTAGAATATTATGGGCCTAACCTTGAGATTCTTCCTCTGATTAGTATAATAGGGAATTAGAAAAGCTCTGAGGAAGGATGCTTTTTAGAAGTGTTTTCTTGATCAAGAGAATACTATACATATGCGTTAAGAATGTTTCTCTTTTGAGAATTTGAATTTCATTAGTGTCCATTAATTTGATTTATTCACAAATAGAAATTTAAGTATGCTTTTGTCTACATCTTTAAAATGTCATCAGTCTCAGAATTTCAAAGCCACACTTTGCAGATACAGCATTTCTTTGCATTTGTTTAGTTTTCAACTAATTTGTCCTGACACTGCAGCTGCAGTCCTCTTTGTGCTGTAAAATCTTTCATTAAGGACCCCAAGAATGAACTAGAGGACTTTTGGAAAGGAGAGGGAAGGAGTAATAGACTGTTAAGAGTTAATTTGCCGTAAACCTGTAAGGACAAATTACTGAAGATGTGACATAGCTTATAATTGTTCATTTAGTTTCACTCATGTGTTTAAGAAGTCATTAAGACTATGCAAACATAGGAAAACATGAGGTTTACAACTACCATTGAAAGTTACTTATGGGGAAAAAGAAGTTGCTTATGCTTTTAAGAGAACTGTTGAGATATTATGGAAAATATGTGGGATATTTCACAAAATGTTGTAGCATCAATTAGAATTTCAGTGTCCATCTGTCTTCCTGTTTATACAAAACTTTCTGACTGAACTATTTAGTAAGAATTTGATATTGTAGCTTCTTGGTAAAACTCTTCATTTCAGAATTCAACTTTTAAAATTTGTCATATTTGGCCAAGGTTGAAATATACAATGCAACCATTTATGTATAGCTGTAGGTCTTTATAGTAAAAAAATGGCAAATTATATACCATGTGAAAAAGGATAGATGACCTTTTAAGGTCCCTTGCAACTGCAAACCCTCCCATTTTATAATGTGACAAAGCATTGGGCAGTTCTCTAGAATGTGAAACCCCCAGGGATGAGGGCCCCAACCTTTTTCCTGATGTTCAGACCTACTTTGTATTTTCCCGAAGTTCTGTGATGGTTGCTGAGAAAGCATGCAAGTCTCTGCCAATTGAACTGCCTGCTGGTATCCCCTGCCAGCTATGGGGAAGCAGGCATAATGCCAACAGCCAGCTTGAGTTCTGCCCAGGTAAGTCTGACAGTCAGTGATAGACTGCTGTCTACTGTTTGGGGAACCCACTGACCTAAATAATCACTTATTATCATCTGGGTAACAAAGCCAAACTTCTTTCAGGTGGACAGTGTGGACTGGCAGAAATTCATCTGGTAATTGTGTAACTGGTGTTTTCCACTTTGGCACCACAGCCGTAGACTCGTACATAAGCTGTTGGATTGTGCATTTCAAATATTTGCCAATATCTTTTTTTCTCATGAGTATTCTGAAACAAGAGAAAAGCTCTCAGAACCTTACTCTGAACTGACTGGTGTCATAGCAACTGACATTTCACCCTTTGCTGATCCCTACCTCATTCTTGGTGTAATATTTGTGTGCATTAATAATGCATTATGAAGTGCCACATTTCATTCTGCCATCAAACCATGTCAACCAGTGAATACCTTGTACTAGTCATCTCATACAGCATCTACCAAACTGCAGGGGACAAGAATAATTAGGAAGATAAACTAGTACATAGAGTCAGGCTGCTTTTGAAAATTACCAAATGTGATGCTTTCCATATAAAAACATGTAAAAATAAAAAGTACATAAAACCTTTTTCTTGTTTATGATAGGATTGATGTTGATTAAGTAATTTGCTGTTGTTCTTGTGAATTTAAAGCCTGAGTTTATTTGTAAAAGCATAAACAACATAGTTGATTCCTTCCATACAAGCTGCTGAGGAAATTTAATGGAAACTCAGCACTCAGTCACATATTGTATTATGCTACAATGTGAAACCTAAGCCAGGGTTTAGAAAGGAGACTGATTAAGTGGTAATGATTTGAACATCCTCATCCTAGTCCTTGCTGTTGGGTGTTCATTCGTAGAGTAGTTTTGTGGTGCCTACAAAATGACATTCTTTCTAAAGAAAGGCCTTCAACTGATTAGCCAAAGAATGTTTATCTTAGAGCTATAGAGAAAGCTATAGCAAATTTAGCTTTTATTCACAGAAAGCCAAATTTATCCTTGATGGGGAACAGGATTGGGAAACTGCTAACCAGAAACAAAGTTTCCTTTTGTAAAATGCTGTTCGGTACAGTTTTTTGTTAGCTGTTAAAAGTGGGACAACTCACTGAGGAGTTTTTCTGGTTTTATCCTCTAATTATACTGTGTCCACAAGATACCAGTTGAAAAGCAGAAATCTCCATCAAACCAAGGTTGTTTTTCATGGATTTCTTGAAGTTAGTTACTCTTAAGTTGGGGGGCATACTTGGGGGGGAGGCAGTAAGGTGGTTTTTCTTTCTGTATGAAATTGACCTAAAATGATTGACTTTTGTGACAGATGGACATTTCCTAGAATGTTTGACCCAGTTGCCACATTATACAAAAAGATGCACAAACCAAATGCTAGTTTCTTTTTTTTTTTTGAGGGGGAATGGCAGGGCAATTGGGGTTAAATGACTTGCCCAACATCATACGGCTAGTAAGTAAGTGTTAAGTGTCTGAGGCCGAATTCAAACTCAGGTCCTCCTGACTCCAGGGCCAGTGCTCTATTCACTGCTACCTAGCTGCCCCTCAAGTGCTAATTTCAAAGAAAAATATAATCTGTTTAAAGATGCCATCACAACTGGGAAGAAGTTACCATTATCACTATCAGAATCCGATAGCCAATGAAGCAAAAATAGAACCCAGTTAAACTTCTCTCTTCTACCAGATGTACAGAGAAGAAAGTATCTTCCAAGGTCTACAGGAATGGATAGGCCATTTAATACCTATAGGCAAAAATGTCGTATAAGAATATGTAAAGATTATTAGAGCAAAACTACTTTGCATTTTTCTAAACACAAAAACCAGACACCTAGAATTAGACTGTAAACAGCCGTTGTATTCTTGTTTGCAGCAGACATGATTCAAAGTGTCACTTAACCAAGTAGCAAATGTTAGGATTTTATATCATGTAAATTTCTCAGGAGTTAATGTTGGACCATTTAGCACATATATATGTAGAAATTCTTAAAATTACTTTGGTTAATTCTCTTCCTTTCAATCTAGTCTTAAAAAGGTAATAAGAACTGATTTAGAATTTGTCCTTAGTGGTTCTTGACCTACTACTACTTTTGTGATACATTTAGAGACTATAAAGACCATCAGCCAAAACAGTATTTGTTCCTAACTAAAGACCTGGAAACACACAAATACTTTTCCTGGCCTATTTTGAGGATATGTGTGCTCTGTAACAACGTAACTTTATTTTATTTATACAATTGAGTATTCATTCTAGAGTTTAAGCCAGAGCCTGAAAACAGATTTTAATGTCCTGAAACAGGGGTTCTCAAAATTTAGGGTTCATGAACCATTTCAGCAGAAGACAATCAAGATAATGACATGACCTACCTACCCCAGCCACTCCTACTTGACGGTGCTAAAAAAAAAAAAAAAAGTCAAAACTTCTGCAAACTATATTATCTTTAACTTGTGGCCACCAAGGGCCTAGTATTGCTACTTATTTTAGGAATACTAGAAAAATTAATGACACAGTCCATACCGTTGAGTGAAAATCTATTTGGGGGGGCTGTTAATACTGGAACAAACAATGCTACAAGGCAGTCTGTGTACAATTAAGTACTAAACCGTATAGTACATAGTGTCATATAGGATTTTGGGGAAAGGAGGATCAGTTATTGTGGACGGGCATATTCTGAGAAGACTATAAACAAGGTTGAGTTAAGAGTCTATGATGTGGGATTCTTGTTGGGATTAAGTGAGAGAACATCTGTGAAGTACTTTGAAAAGTGTAAAGCACTATACAAATATAATAGTAATGCCACTGGCTTATTTATATAGCTCTTTATAACTCATAAAGCAGTTTCACATAATTATTTCATTTTGATCATCCTCATAGCAACCCTGTGAAGTAGAAAGGGCAGGGGACATTTTCATCTTATGGATCAAGAAACTGAGACTGAGTGCTATGACTTGCCTATGATCACACAGCTAACAGCCCCTACCCCCCCCCCCCCCCAAGGGCCTCCAGCTTGGGCTCCCACAGACCTAGATTTATCTCAGGGGAAAGTAACTAGGGAAGTCTTTGAAACAAAGCTTAGCTATGGCTCATATTTAGGATATCTCCAAAATGTGGGGAATAAGGTCCCTTTTTGAAAACATATTCACTATAACATATGAATATTAGATAGAGGATAGAGGCTTATTTTTTCCACCATAGAAAATGCTTAACCTGTAAAAGACTCACAAGCCTGCATTAACAAATGCAGGAACATGAAACAATAATATGCTCATTATATTCTCCTGGGAGGTAAAAATAACTGTAAAACTGTCAAACAGATTTTTCAATTTCACATTCACCTTGGACCTGTGTTGCCTCAGTAGTTCACCAGGGTGGCATTCGGGATTTTGCACTGCAGGGTCCTCCTGGCTGTGGTCATCTTCCCTGAGAAACATTGTGCTGTTCTGGAAATTGTCGTCTGCTAGGCAGCCAACACTCAACTCAAAATGCAAACTTTCTGACTCCAAGTCCAAGAGTCTTTATACCCTATACCCTGTGCGATCTTTCTTTGAAAGAGATAATTAAAAAGGAGATCATCCCAAGTGAATATCAGACAGTAAGACAGATAAGGAGACAGAAGCAAAAGTTTTGCATTGCTTAGTAGTGGAAGTTAAGCTTGTTGGGTTTTGTTTTGTTTTGCTTTAATCATTTATAAGAAGTGGGATAGAGTGGATACAGTACTAGGTTTGGATTCTGATACCACTCCTGACAGTTACTAGTTGGTCACCAAGGGTAAGTCACCTAAACTTCCTGAGCCTCATCTGTTTATCCATAAAATGGGGCTGCTGTTGATAACAGTCCATAAAGTTCTTTGCAGACTTAAAAATGTTACATGTGTCGGTTGCTAACATAATTTTTTAAGTCGTCTGGGACCAGATTATGCAGGAAATTGAATGCCAAGCATAATATAGATTTTAGAGTATTTGCTAAAGAGCCATTGAAGATTATTGAGTAGGGTGAGGACATGATGGAGATGGTTTGCTAGTAAAATTAATCCAGCAATCTATGCAAGATTTACTAGGGGATATAGGGACAAACTTCACTGCTTTTGACAAGACACCAACAAGGTTGTGGTGGAATAAGCACTGGATTTGGAAGCCAAAGATTTGAGTTCAAATGCCAACTCTTGCCAATTAGGATGTGTGTGGTGTTGGGCAAATCATATCCTGCCTCTGAGCCTTAGTTACCTAATTTCTTTAAAATAGAGGGGTTGGATTAGATTTTAAAAGCACTTACTTTGCATCTACAATGTACTCTAGTACACTCTGCTATTCATTGTGGCTAAAAAGACAAAGATCTATTTGATCTGTACATGTGCTCATATAAGTATATTAAAAAAAATATAAAAACAAAAGGGTAATCTATTGGAGGCCAGTAATTAGGTGGGGAGAGAGGAATTAGGAGAGGTCTCAGGTAGGAGATGGCTCTTGAGATGAGCTTTGAAGCAAACTAGAGATTCTGAGCGGTGGAGATGGGGAGACAATTCATGGTGGGTAGGGACTATGCAAAAGCCACTGAGATGGACCATCTCGTGTGAGGAACAGCAAGGCTGATCAATTTGACAGGACTGTGGAGTTCTTGAAGTAAAGTAATGTATAACAACGCTTGAAGGGCTTTAAATGCCAGACAGGAATTTGTCTTGTGAATATGATCAAGAAGCCTTTAAAATGAAGAGAGGCAGAGAATAATAGGTATCACATAGAAAGGATAGCTGAAAAGAGGATCAGTAAGTCATTTATGGGATCTGAAAACCAGCAGATTAAACCCATGAACTCAAATGTCTATACACAAAAAAGCAGAAAGTATGACAAACAGGATAAACTAGAGATCCTGATGTAAGGAAACACGTTTGGTCTTCCAGGCATCACTGAAATTAGAACTTGTCCCTGAATGTGGTGCTGGAAAGATAAATCCTATACAAAAGGAATAGAATAGATAAAAGGGGTGGCAATGAAGCATTGTATGTACCCATAAGACCCATTTATGAGGAAATTCAAGAACCCAAGGAGCAGGCATAATGGAGAATGTTTGGGTTGATGCTCAAGGCAATGCATCGATGAAACATGTAAGATAAAATATAAATAAAAATTTAACTCCTCGAGAACAGGGAGTATTTTGGTTTTATATCTGTAATACACAAAACAGTACCCAGAACATTATAGATGCTTTAAAAGTACGTTTTGAATGATTAAGTCATCACCATAGGAGAAAAAGAAGTGATTTGTCACTGAAGTATACTAGAGAACTGAAAGAGGAATTAAATGAGGGATCTGGGGAAAGGATATCTCAAATCCATCATGAACGAGTAACATCCTAGCAATGGGAGATTTCAACGCTAAACATCGACTGGAGTTCTCTTTCCGCCAAAACGGTGGCTGAGAAGTTTGTGGCTTGCCTGTATGGTAATTTCATCCGTCTGAAAGGATGGCACCCAGTGCTAAAATAGAAAGGACAGGAATCTTTGAGTTCCTGCAGCTTGTGATCAAGGAAAGGAAAGATTAGATTTGGGCAGAACAGATTTCAAAGAGTTCACAGTGAGGATAGGCAGGATCCAATGACCTAATATAAGGGGAGTTGGCCCAAGAGGGATAGAAAGATCTCAAGAATGAAACCCTGAAGATAAAAAGAGAAGTTATTCCAAAGAGGTGAAAAAGAGGAAGAGAAATAAATAAGCATAAAGAGAACCCACTGACCATTCCAGATTTTTAAAAGCTATATGAAAGATGGAAGATAGAGTAGGTGATTGCATAAGAACATTTTTAGAAGCACTAACATGCAGAATAGCTGAGACTAATTAAGAATCCTAAGGACAACAAAGAAGGGTTTCCCTGGGATTTTTTTTTAAAAAGTTGCATTGAAGGAAAGGGAAGTATCAAAGAGACAATAGGATTGCTACTACTTAAGAGTATTTTGGGTGGTGAGAAGGCCAAACTATTCAGCTCTTATTTTGCTTGATATCTTCTGGAATTGTTCTTTGGAGTGGAAATGGTAGGATTATTTTTTAAAGTTAGGAGGGAGTTAAAATTGAAGTAAGATGATAATATAATAACTGTCTTTAATGAATCAAGTCACCAGAATTAGATGGGCTGTGTCATCTGGTACTGAACTAGCCAATTAAATTGGCAGTGTAATTGAGTAATTGTCAGAGACTAGGAAGATGTGGCTAGGCAGTACTTCATGAGAAGAAAAAAAGATCTGGAGAGTTTAGTAAACCATAACTGAATGAGTCAACTCCTTTTTTTTTTTTTTTCAAAGATACATAGTAATAGTGACTATACTAGACTACATTAAGGGGCAGCTTCCAGAAAGAGAGGGGTTTTTGTTCTTGTGATCTAGATATCTAGAACACTGTTCACTTCTGAAAGCCACATGTTAGAAATGACATAGACAAGGTAAAGCATATTCTGGTGGTGGCCAGGTTTTAGAAACTGTTATGTGAGAATTGGTCAGAGTTGGTTATGGGGAGGAGGAGGGGAAAGAAGAGGGATTTTCCAAATGAACATCTGGCCAGTGGTTAGGTTACACTTCTACGAACTGCTGAAGTTAGGTGATAGAGGGACCAGGTCCTGGTATAGAAGTAAGGAGTCTGGAACTGAATTGTAAAGGCAGCAGGGAGGAATATTGGAGTATCAGGGTAGGTGTGGTTGTATTGGCAATATATCATCTTGAGGAGTAAGAGTCAACCATCTTCCCACCCTTAGGCTGATCATGTAGCCTTTGTGGAAGGTCATAGCTTGGCCCCACTTTGAAGATCACTGATCTAGACCACTGCTTTAAAGAGCTGCCTCCCCTAACAGTGCCTCAGGATAGATGATCATACATGAAAACCCCATTATCTGCAACTGGTTCCAAGTCCTTGCCATAGGAGTAATACATTGTTGTATTAAGTAGACATTTACAGGACCCACTGTCTTTCTGATAAATGTAGAAGTTTTTGTTTTTGTTTTACTGAATTGGGAAAATAAAACATTTTGAAGCTAAAATTGAATTTCTGTTAACACAGTTTTATGTTTCAGATGAATTTCAGATAATATTAAGAGTAATTGTTGACACTCACTCAACTTTCTTTTTCAGACCACTAAAGCTTTTCTTCCTACAATGCTGGAGATTAATCATGGTCACATTGTGACAGTTGCAAGTTCCCTAGGATTGTTCAGTACGGCTGGAGTTGAGGTTTGTCAACTACAAATAAATCTGTATATATTGTCAAGCTCACTTGTAGCAATAGTAGTACTCTTTAGACAATGAAGCTATGAAGCCCATTAATGGCTCCCCCTGACCCCCACCCTGGAGAATTTCTGATCTTGCTAGTTAGAATGAGAATGACTTTTTGTAAAATTTCCCTTAAGAATCCAAACTTTTATCACAATTGACAGCAGTTATCAGTACTTAAACCTCTCAGTTGACAGAACGTTGTTTGTGCTAGTACTGGACCAGACAGAAGGACAAATACAGCTTCTACCTGGGTGTCAGGGAGGTTAATGGGGTCGATTTGTAGCTGCTAATGCTAGTGGCAACAGGAGAACCTTGACCAGAATTTGCCGTCCTGGACGGGACACTTGCAATCCCATCCAGGCAGCACCTGTAACGTACAGGTCACCATATAATACATTTTTGACCCCAGAGAGCAAAACTGAAGCAATACTCCCTCCCCCCCAGCCTATCCCCACCTTACATTGATATAGCATATACAAAGACACATACATACAGGATCATTTAAGGAAGGAGAAGGAAGCATTAACAATCAGGGGACCCAGGAAAGCCCTCCCATTGGAGGTGGTCCATAAGCTGACCCCTGAAGGAAGGTACAGAGGCAAAGAAGCAGAAGCCAAGTCAAGCCCTTATTAAAATGGATGGGGGAGGCACATGATACTTGCTTACTTAGGTTAATTCAACCCTGTTTCAGTGGATCAGAAGAGACAGCTATGGGAGATGGGAGATGTAGCCCATAAACCTCCTAAGAGTACCTTTTCATTTAAAATGACCTTCCTAATCACATACTAATTTTATTTTTTTTTAATTTTTTAAAATTACTTATAGAAACAATTTTTAACAAAATCACATTTTAAAAATTTAGTTCCAAATTCTCTCCTTCCCCTTTTTCTCCTCCTCCCCCATTAAGAAGGCAAGCCATTTGATATAGGTTATACCTCACAAATGAATGTTAAAGGTGAGCATGGCACAGTACTGGGTGTTACTAGGCATGTAAGAGAGCCACTGTGTCTTCCCTATAGGATTCTGTAAGACAAAGTAGAAAACATAGGTGCAGATGGACATCTTAAGAGAAGAGGCTGAACAAGACAGCTTTCAATCGAGGTTTATGGAAAAACAAATCTTTTCTACTCTGGTCAGGGGGATAAAAGTCCTGGTTTTGGTCTTAAGGTGTAGGTAATGAAGAAGGACATCCTTTTCACTATGCTGGGGGTGTGAGTTTCCCAAATTAGCGTTAACTTGAAGCCAAGCTATTTAATATATTTTTTTAAATTTGAACTTTAGCTTTAAAAAAGTCAGAGACTCAAACAAGTTATACTCTTAGCTAGACTAGTCTGCTTTGTTCTAGCCTTAATTTAAACAAACTGGTTTTTCAGTCTCATTTACTGAACAAGAGACCATTTGTAAACTTTCCAGACACTTCAAAGGCAACCTCTCTCCATCTTTAACTTTAGCTTGTTAGCTTTCATAGATCTTTGTGGTAACTTCCCCAAAGTAATGTGATACTTAGTTGCTGTGGCCAAAAAAAAAAAAAAGTTCATCTCTCTGTTGTCACTTTGGAAATATTATTTCTGCACTGACCCAAATCCAGTATCTGCCTTGAAAATAGTTTCCTTTTCTTTGTTCATTCACCTGTAACATTGCAGACATCTAACTAAAGTTAATAGGACCAGTACATCTAACCTGCTTTGACTTGGGGAGACTACTTAATGTTTCTATTCTTGCCTCTAACACAGGATTATTGTGCCAGCAAATTTGGAGTTGTGGGTTTTCATGAATCCCTGAGCCATGAGCTGAAGGCTGCTGAAAAGGATGGAATTAAAACGACATTAGTTTGTCCTTACCTTGTAGATACTGGCATGTTCAGAGGCTGCAGAATCAGGTAAGAAAAGCCCACCTTTCTCCTTTTCTATAAAAGGGGGCAAGAGGTGAGGGGGACTTGGCAATGCACTTGGCATTGGTTTTCAGACATTTATGGACTGCCTTGTTACCATAACTATTAGACAATGATTGCTAGTCTACATGTAAGAAAACTCATTAATATGTATTAAAATTAAAGTATAGGACTAAGCATCATATTGACAAGTTCACAAAAGTTAATATGAAATTATCAAATAGGAAAACAGAAAAGCATTCTCTTTCCTGAAGAGTTAACCTAAGCATTAAAGGTTTCTTCCCTTAGAGGTTATGTTTTTTAAGGTCTCTCCTATATTTCATTCAGAATTTCATTGGCCAGAGAAGACCCTATTACAGATCCCCTCTGCTTCCAAAGGATAGAAAGCATACCTATAACATCAAGACAGAATTTGTCAAGATGACTACTAATTTTTGCTTAAGACAAACAATTGCAGGATTTTGAGAAGTTATAACTTAGTTTCTATGTTACTGTAAGGGCAACAGTGGACAGCAGCTTTCATGTGGGTTTTGATCATATAGAAGAGAAGTCATGACAGCAGAGTAAAAATGCACATTTCTCCCAAGGAGGTTGTAGCCTAGGTTGTAGATCACCTGCTTTCTTCGAAAAAGGTGAGAGAAGAGACTGTCCTCCCAAGTGAGCAGATCCATGTGGGGTTGCCCAGAATGTCGCAGGGATGCCATTCCCAGGTGGAACAGACACTGGAGTGGCTTTCACTGACTTGAGCTAAGGATTAACCACTACAACCCATCCATAAGAAGATAAATGAGAGGCTTTGAGGAATTTGTTTAAATGACTGAGCAAAGAAAGACAGCTGAACTTGTTGCAGCTTGGTCAGAGCTTGTTCTTAACATGTTGCTTTTAACTGGAACATTCCATCAAAGCAGGTGGGTGGACGACTATTGCCGCATTTGCAAATGGGACACAGTTAAATGATCTGTCCCATTCTTAAAACTGAGTCAGAACAAAGAGTAGGATATAAATAGCCTTACTCCTAATTAAATTCTGTTTTCTTTTTTTTTCCAAATTTTGTTTCTGTTTTACTCTGAGTACTCCGCTGATGCTGTAGGTCTTGAGAAGCTCCCTGTAGCACTGAGCATTGTGATAAGCAGGGATTAATTAGCATAGTCACCTTCCAGTTACCTACACTAAGAGAAGAAGGAAGAAATAGTGAGTCCAAAGATGACATATGTTCAGAGATGGTGTAGACTCAAACACCAACCCAAACTCAGCTTTACTTCATCAGCCATGGATCTGATAGGTATTAGTGGGTAAATGGATAATAACCTTTAAAAAAGGATACATCAGGCTAATGGGGAAAGCACTGGAAAAGGAACCAAGGAGCCTGAGCTCTGCTTCCAGCTCTGCCTCTAGCTGTTGGTATGACTTTGGACAAGTCACTTCCCATTTTGTTTTGTTTTTTCCATCTATGAAATGGTAGGGATGAACAAAATAACAGAATAAATGTTCTTAGACTACTTAAGAAAATATTTTAGCATTTGTTCTTCAGTCATTTAAAGAAAGGTTCATTTCTCATGATAGCCCAAGCTATGCCATTGCTCCAACAACAGACATCACCCCCATATTTAGTGTTTGCACTTCACCTAAGTGCAGCCTTAGCCTTGGCCTCCCCTGGAGGGGCTACAAAAATCATTTGAAGGAATGTTTTTAACTTTATGATTTTTATCAAATTTAACTCTGTTGTATTGTATTAGAAAACAGGCACACTTGGCCTTTGTTCTTATTTTAGGTGTTTTTTTTTTTATGTATACCATTTTCAGGAAAGAAATTGAGCCTTTTCTGCCACCTTTAAAGCCAGATTATTGTGTGAAACAGGCCATGAAGGCCATCCTCACAGACCAGCCCATGATCTGCACCCCTCGTCTCATGTACATTGTAACTTTCATGAAGAGGTAACTTTTTTAGAATATCTTTGCATGCAACGTTGTCATCCTGGATGTCTTCTACTCCAGATGTTTTCTGAAACTAAGATCCTGTTTTTAAAATGATGATCAAATCTTCTCATTTCCTTTGCAGCATCCTACCTTTTGAAGCGGTTGTCTGCATGTATCGGTTCCTAGGAGCAGACAAGTGTATGTACCCCTTCATTGCGCAAAGAAAACAAGCTACAAACAATAATGAAGCTAAAAATGGAATTTAAGAATTTTCTGTCCAGATAGTCATTTGGAGCTGAAAACGATCAAAATGTTTCAAGGAGATGCACATCAGCATTTACTCTGACATTTTCTGGATCCTAAGCCTGTGCGAACTTTTGCAAATCAAATTTTTTTTATATAGACTGTAAATTAACTGACTAGAGTACTTGGAAAATGTGATAGGCAAAAATGAACTTAAGTAGCTGCCAACAGTGTCCTTTAATTAGGACATTAAAACAAGTCCATCTTGTTACAGAAATGCACTGTGTGCTATCTTCAGACGATCATTGATGTTGAAAATGAAGAAAAAGTCTAGAGATAGTAATTTTGGTGTATTTCAGGTGTGTTTTTCTTCAAAATTTCTCCAGGATTTATAAATTCATGCAATTGAGAACTCCTTTCAACCAACTTTTTGCAACTTGAAAGAATGATGGCAGTACTATTCTCTTTAGTTGTACTCATTTGCTCCAATTTGCAAAGGTGGTGGTTGGACTGTTTTCATATATGCATGTATCTTCAACAGTTTGCAAAAACAATTTTTAAATCTCCATCTATTGAAAGCTAAAATAATGTTCTTGAGTGTTATGGTAGAAAGCTGAACAGGTCTCTTCTATTAAAAGTTATAATAAATTTTCTAAGCCTAATTCCAAATTTTATATTTGAAAAACTTTATTGGTATCTATCCATCACTCTGGAGACCTAACTGTTTAGGAAAAATTTACATTTTTCTACCTATGAATTTTGCTGCATAAAGTGTCCTTCCCCCAGGAAGTT
This sequence comes from Petaurus breviceps papuanus, assembly GCF_028583685.1. NCBI lineage: Eukaryota > Metazoa > Chordata > Mammalia > Diprotodontia > Petauridae > Petaurus > Petaurus breviceps. The sequence continues at coordinate 85,066,416 of NW_027186304.1, forward strand.
GCTGTATTTATATTTCTTTACCTGGACTCATGCCTAAAGTACATAGCAGCTCATCAAAGCAACAGTTTATATAAAATTCCCATTTTTGTGCCAACTATGATTATTAAGGAAAAAAAACTTACTCAATGGAGTGTGAAAGGGTGTAAAGATTCTTTCAGAAGTTTTATTCAAATTGTAGAACAGCAGATGACATTTTTACAGTATTTTTTTGTAAAGCAAACTATTTTGTGCCTTGAATTTGGTATCTGTGTATTAGTGAAACATTGTAAAAGTGAACTTCTACCTCTGTATCTAAATGTGTACCATTCACTTGTAAATTACTATAAACTATTCTGTGATTACTTTTTTAGAATGTCTCGTTTAAATAGTGACCAATGTCTTATGGCTATTAAAGAGAGCCATCTTTTATTAAATGATTGGGAAGTTTTGTAAAAGACTGATTAAATTGAAAGAACTAACTTCCAGATAACTGATTGTATGCCTGTCCGTGATTGGCCATGCTGCTGGGAAACACTGTCTTCTTTGACCACCAGGTTATACCTTAGGCTTTAAAAAAATATTTGAATGAGATGATCTTGCTAAAATACATTGTTAATATCCTCTCTACTCAGGTCATTTTAAATATTTCATACTGAATGTAGAAAAACAGGAGGTAGAAAAAAGTAAAATTCCACAAAACAACACTCTCACTACATGGATTCAGTTATGCTATAGATCAGCTCAACAGAACACAGGCCAATCCTTCACCAAGGGCTATGGCGAAGGCTTCCCCAATACCAGGATCAGAGAGGCCCTACTGAATAACCTCTATATGCATATCTTTAAGATCTATATTAGCTATAGATGTGTGTCTGTAAGATACATGTCCTACACATAGATCTTTATTTAAATGATTACATGTAAGTGGTGTAATCAAAGGTATTTGCATCCTCTGTATAACTTTAAATCACAGATTTAAACAAACAGTGGAAGAGTGGGATCATAGGGTTGAGTGGTTGCACCTTAAAAAGTCATTTATTGTCATTTGAAAGTCATCCAAAACAGATTAAAATCTGCCTTTTTTTTAATCCTCCAAAGACAAACATCCTATGGCCCACTCCATGATGTAACAAGCTTCCAAGTAAAGGAGTTCTTTATATTCAACACAATTCTTTCCCCATAATTTAAGCATATTTCTCCAGCTTTCCTTTATTTCTTTGCTAGTCGCCATCCTTGCTGTTCAGGGTTATCTGTCAGCTTTACCTTCTCTAAGCTTGAATGATCCCAGTTCACTTAACCTTTCCTTGTAGATTTTCCTTTCTTACATGCCACACCATTGAATCATTTTTCTGGTTCATCTTTCTCCCCTCACCCGCCCCAGAGTTCTCTATATCCTTTTAGTTGCCTCTAACTGTCAAGAGGTGGCTAGGGCATGGAGAACTGAACTTTTGAGTCAGGAAGACCAGAGTTGCTTTCCTTTATCAAAGCAGATGCAAGAACCTGTATTGGCAGCAAACCCTGAGGACCCTTGGGGTGCTTGCTGTTAGAAGAACACAACTGAGTATCAAATTCTTAGAACTTAGAAGAAGAAAGTTAGAAATTGGAATAAGAATCATAGAAGGCAGAATTAGAATTTGGAACACAGGTTTTGAAATTAGAATACAGAATTAGAACTTAGAACACAGAATTAGTATTTAGAACACAAATTAGTATCAAATTCTAAGAACTTAGAAGTAGAAAGTTAGAAGTTGGAATGAGAATCCTAGGACTCAGAATTAGAATTTGGAAAACAGAATTAGAACTTAGAACACAGAATTAGAATTTAGAACACAGAATTAAAACTTAGAACACAGAATTAGCCTTGACACCTATGAACTGTGTGACCCTGGCCAAGTCATATAACCTCTCTCCGCCTGTTTCCTCAACTGTAAGATGGGAATAATAATAGCACCTACCTGGCGGGATTGTTGTGAGGATGAAGTAAGGTAAAATTTGTAAACCGCTTAGCACAGTGCCTGGCAAGTATTTTTGAACCAAATAACCAAAGCTGAGTCTGATGGAAAGTCACGACAATCAACATGTTGGGCCTAGATTGAACAAGGAGGCCAGAAGATCCCTCTCTAGTCCGAGATTCTCTGTTCCATCATCCATAGCATTTCCACGTTCTATACTACATACATATCTCAAGAGCAGACTTTATAGACAATGCTACATCACACACAATTCTTTCTTTTGCAATCTTTCAGCCATACTTATTCCTGCTCATGTCCCCTTGTGTTAACATTACTTTTAATTCAGATTAACTTCATTCACTGACTTTGTGTTTTCTTTTCCATCATCTTAATACGTTAGTTCATTTCTTTGCCAATATTTTAAATGAAACTTAGACGCCTTTTTTCCTGAGTCACCTTTTTTTCTAGTTAAATATAAATACTACAGCAATTCCATCTTCCTGGTCCTACACAACAGATGAGTGCACTCATAATTGAGTAAATCACATCTCATGGACCACTTTAGAATTGTGGAGCTGTCCTATAATGAGTCAGTTAATTTGCATTGTCTTTTTGATCAGGTAAAATGATGAAAGTCAAAATTCCTAGGTAATGAGGATATCTAATCTCAGTAAAGGCACTAATATAATCATGGGGTTTTTTGCATGTCAGGAGCCCTGCCTTTGAAAGAGAGGTCAGTAAGACCAAGTCTGCTGTGAACTAGAAAAACTTGGGAATCAAATTCAGTTCTCCTTCTTGTCCTAAAAGTGATAACTCAGAATTGGGTCCACAACCCAAAGTGAGACCATATTTAAGACACAAGCCTTTTCCTGGGCCTTATTCATTCTCAGACTGAGTGCTAGCAGTATTTTCCCCCATCTGGACCCTAGGCCCAAAAGCAATCTCTATTCCAACTAGGATTGGTAATATTAGTAGATATAAGCCACAACACCATTATTAGGTCTCTAGGAACAGAATCTATTCAATTGTTTAAAAAAAATAATGGAAAGAAAATTTCTTCATGAGTGGAACCTGAACATCTTTGTTGTTTGGTTTTTTTTTTTATAAGGGCGGGGGGCGGGGTGAGGTTGGCTGATTTTCTGAAGCATACCTTGTTTAAATGTGAAGACTATTTTGTGAGAACCCTTTGGTTTAGGAAAATATTTTTCAAACATCACCAAATGAATATATGTTCAGTTTAATGGACCACTTTTGTATTCTAAGTGATGTGACAGAGGACCTGCCACTATCAGTCCTCTAAAATACAATTTCCTATCTGGTTATTCATTAAATCACTAAAAAAGAGCTTGCCAGCAGGTGCCCAGGGACAAATTTCCTGTGATGAAATTTACATCTATTTTACTTTGTGGATATCTCACCAACCAGCACCCAGCTTTGAGGCAGAGTGGGATATATCCATCAGCATAGACCGTGTGATGAACCTCTGGCTTGAATTTCACATAATATAGTAGCTACTTTAGTTTTAATTTAATAGATTCAAAACACTTAAAACATTCAAAACATTCTGCTTAGATGAAAAATAAAATGTGTTGCCAGTTTTCAGAATTATGCTCACAAAACAATGGTTTCCAATGTGAGTTCCTGAGCACATCATAATCCTCCAGGAGCTTCTGACAAGAGTTCCAAGGCTTTTAGTTATGAGCATAGTTTTTTAAAAACTTTCTATTCTCAGCTAAAGGCTGGTGAGTAAGCCCGATATGAAGAAGGAAATTGACTATCAAAGAGCAGGAAAGCCTCTTTAGCCCAGACTCGCAGGTAATTAAAAACATATTGATATGATGCTGCGTTTGCATAACAGACGTGCACATTGCCCTACTTGCTGGCCATTCAGATTGGTCTCCCTACTGTCCACTTTGAGTTGTCAGTGGTCAAGAGGGAGAGGAGTAATGAGAGCCTAGTTAGCCCTACCCACTCCACCATCATTCACACATACTTTGCCTCCCTTTCCTTCATACTAACCTTGCCTGTATTTTTGTTTTTGGTGTTTTTTTCTTTTGTGGAATCTAGCCCTGGCTAGCTGGGCAAACAGTATGTTTGGTTCTGAACATGGAAATACACACTGTTCCTGATGACTTTCATTCAGCTTATAATGCCTCTTTTTTTCTTTTTGAACCAAATCCTTGATTTCATTGACATAGGGACCTCCAACTATTCAACGGGTCTTAGAGACTTAAAGCAGTAAAAGGTTAAATAACTTTCCCAAAGTCATGCAGGCAGGATGTGACCTGAACCAAGTCTTCTTGACTTCAATCAGCTCTAGCTATTGCACCACACTGCCTTTTGCATATCACTTGAAAATAAGATTGCTTTAGGGGCAGCTAGGTGGCGCAGTGAATAGAGCATCAGCCCTGATGTCAGGAGGACCTGAGTTCAAGGCCGGCCTCAGACACATAACAAAAAAAACTATCCATGTGACCTTGAACAAGTCACTTAACCCCAACTGCCCCTCCAAAAAGCAAAAAAAAAAAGTAAGATCACTTTATAAGTAGAGAAAATGACTTGCCTCTGTTTTACCTGAGACAAGAGACTCTTCTAATTCTCTAGCTAGGTATCTTTTGGACTAGGGGATGCTGTGAATAGAGTGTTACGCTAAAGTCAGGAAAACTTCAGTTCAAATCCAGCTCTAGACATTTACTAGCTGTGTGACCCTGGGCTTAACTTAACCTCTCCCTGCTTAAGTTTCTTTCCTCATATGTAAAATAGCACCAACACACTATGATTTTTGTGAAGATAAAATAGATATTATTTGTAAAGCACTATGTAAATATTATCCCCAATATTCTAACATCACTTAGGGTTTGGGACTTCTCATACTTCTTTACATGAGTTCCTGCAAACCTTTTGATATTTTCTGCTTAGGATCCTTTTTATACATTCCCTCATTAAATGGGGCAAATTTAGAATGCAAAAACAAAAAAATTTTTAAAATGCAAAATCAACTGCTCTCTCACCTTGAGGTAGAGCATTCCCCAGCAGGGTGCCACAGTAAATGCATAAAGAGGAAGTTTTCTCCTAGGCCCTCAGAACACTAATCAATGAGCCAGTTAGGTTTTGGAAGGTTATCAACAAAACCAAATTTATCCATACTACCTGTATGAGTTCAGGAAACAAGTATTGGAGTTGTTTCAAATTTTTTTTTTAAATATAACCTGACTTGCCTCTGATTTGGAGAGCATTTGAGATTTGGAGTATCTGAGAACATAGTTTGATCAGAAATGCTTATTCTTTTAGAAGGAAAATCTCCATTTCCCCAGCTCTCTTTCTTATAAAACAAGTTCTCTTTTTTTCCAGATGCTACATTTTATTTTTGGTATCTTTTTTCCTAACTTCAACAATGGGGAGGTGTTGTCAGTTTTCCTGGGACCTACCTCAGGAAGCTGAGCTGTCTGTGAAATTTTTGGAACTGGACCCAAAATGATTCTCTCACAAGGGACCCCCTAACACAATCTGCTGCCCTCAGCATTCCTGAAGTACAGGACCTGGAGGATTGAGGGAATCGGGAAGCAAAGGAACTGGCCGGAAAGTAAAGAAATGAATACGGCTGTCACTGAAGGAACAAGATGGAGAAAAAAGCTAAGCCCCATGGGGAGATTCCCTAACCACAGCTCCTCCAGCTGCTGCAACTTCCTGCTCAGGCATGGCCTGGGGTTTGTCCCTGAAGATAATTCTCACAGCAGTCTGAAAGGCTAGAGAACCATTTCCTCTTCTTACCTGCTAAAGACACAATTTTGAATTTGAATGTGTGTTGAAGAAGAGCTAAACAATTTGGCTTCATGTTTCCTAGTCATAAAATCCCAGATTTAGAGCTGCAAGGGACCTTGAAGGTCATCAAACCCATCCTTTCCTTTTCACAGAGAAGGAAACTGAGACCCATAGCAGTGAAGTGACTTGCCTACAGTCACACAGGGAGCAAAAGTCCTTTGAGATTTGATTTCCTTCTTCTGGGCTTACATTTTAGAACTTGTGCCTGCCTCTAGATTTGGGCAAAATGGGCTGAGGAAGCCCATGACATCACTATCACCATAACCATCATAGTTGACATCATTATACCACTTCATGCAGTCACTGAGTTTGAGAGTTAGAAGAGATCTCAATGGCAATGTCCTATAACCCAAACATGAAAGGCATCCTTACTATAGCATACCTGGCAAATAGCTGCCCAGCCTCTGCTTGAAGATCCACAAGGAAGAGGAGCCCACCACCACTTGGGGCAACATATCACACTTTTTGTCAGCTAAGTTATTAGCAAGCTTTTCCCAAAATCAAGCTTAAATAAACTTCCAGGCAACTTCCACCCATGGCTTCTATTTCTTTCCTCTGGGGTCAAATAGAAAAAGCCTAATATCTCCTCCACATGACAGCCCTTCAAATATTTGAAGACAGCTGCCATGTTCCCTCTGAGTCTTCTCCATGCTAAACATGTCCAGCTCCTTCCACCAATCCTCATGTCACACTGACCTTGGGCTTGTCACTATACTGGTTACCCTCATACTGAGGGACCATCACCTACCTATTCCTGCAAACTATGACTTTCTTAATGTATATGTAATGGCAAGCAAAGGAGTACTTTGCTCCTTGTTTCAGCTATTCAAATGCCTTTGAGCCTCGCCTGTGATTACATCAAATCTTTGTTGGAAACAGTATACATTGTGTTGCCCTTAATAGGCCTAAGGGAGTGTGGGGACCTTCCCTGCCCTTGATAGGCCTAACATCATCACATGAAGCCCATGGTGGAAGGAACTTATCAAAAGAGCAGAACAGGAAGGGAGGAACAGGAAGGAGCAGAGCATATAAAAGCTTGAGGACAAGCTGGGATCAAGCAGAGCCGAGAGAGAGGATGTTTGAGATATCACACTCTGTCTGTTGTTCTGTGTTGGTGTTACTTTGTCAGACAGAAGTAATCTGCCTGTTGATTTGTGTTGATTTCTCAGACAGAAAGTGAATTGAGCTGATAATGCCAGCAATGTGTGTGAATATTGCTGTAACTCTGTCGAGCTTAAAGTGTGTAAATACTGTTGTGGCCCTGTTAAGCTTTGTTTTCCTAGAAACAGAAACTGTGAAGGGCTTGGCATGGACCCATCCCTGTGAACTGTGATATGGAACAGGAGCAGAGAGCTGCCTACTTGTGAATCGAGGCAACAGTAGGGAGAATACAGGTAAGAGTTGGGAGTGGTCAGCCCATGGAAGAGGGGTCATGGGCTTTGGAAGTCAGCCTCTAGTGGAGATGAAAGAGAATTTTACTTGGGTACTCAGTAGCAACTAATGATACCCTAACTTACTGTGATGTAGGGGTGGATGGCCATTGTACTTTCCACTACCCCTTAAGAAGGGTGTTTGTACTTTCTGATTACCTTTTAAGGATCATTGGCTTAAGGATTATTGGAAGCCAGCCTCTAATCAAGATGAAAGAAGACTTTAGATGGGTACTTTATACTGATTGAAGAGATTGTGATTTACTTGAATGATATGTTTTGTTTAAGGCTATATGGCCACCTTAGTAATAAGTTATTATGTTATATTGTTGTGAATGTTGTACTTTAGTTTCTTGCATGTTTTGCTTTAGTTTATTATTGCTGAATAAATAGAGAGCTCACTATACTATGTGATCAGAACCTTGAAGTTATTCACAGCAGCAGTCCTCAGGAGAGCTGCTCATGCTTGGCTTTCTCAGAGCAGCCACTGTATGTCCATGTCTCCTCCATCCTATACTTGTGAAGCTGACTTTTTGTTGTTATCATTCCCCATTGGAAGATTTATTTATCCCTACTGAGTTTCTCCCTGTTGAATTTTATTAGATTCAGCCCAGTGCTCTAACCTGTCGAGATCCTTTGGGATCTTGACTGTGATCTACTGTATTAGCTACCCCTCCCAGCTTGGTGTCATCTGCAAATCTGATGAACATGCCAGTTATGTCATTATCTAAGTCATTGACAAAAATGTTAAACAGCACAGGGCCTAACACAGATCTCTGGGCTGCTCCACTAGAGACCTCTTGCCAGGTTGACATTGAATCATTAATATTTGCTCCTTGAGTCTATTAATCCAACCAGTCCTGAATCTATCTAATTGTATTTTAAGATTTCCAAAGCACTTTACACATATTACCTCATGTGATCCTCATAACAACCCTATAAAGTAGGTACTATTATTATTCCCATTTTATAGACTAGGAACTCTGGTTAATTGACTTGTCTGGTATCACCCAACTCAGTAAATGTCTGAGATGGAATCTACACCCAGGTCTTCCTAACTCCAAATTTAAGGCTCCATCCACCACATCATGCTGCCAGTGACATTTAAAATGACGGGCCAATCACACTGGAAAGAAATCTGGAATTATGTTAAGAGAGGGCTAAAGATGCCCATTGACTCAGAGATCACACTGCTGGCATATATTCTCCAAGGAGATAAAAGACAGTATTATATAAATAAGATATTTATAGTGGCAAAAAAAATTTTTTTTAAATTGGAAAGATAGTAGATGTCAACAGATTGAGGAATGACTAGACAAACTGTGGTATGTGAACATAATGGAATGTTACTGTGCCTTAAGAACTTGATGAACATGAATCACACAAAAAAGAATGCTGAGACTTATATGAATTGATACAAAGTAAATCGAGGAGAACTAATAATGAACAATGCACCAATGTAACACACAAATGTGCATGCATGTGCATATGCATGCATCCACATACACCCCTAAATGTTGTGTAATTGTAAAGACAAAATTTGGTCACAAAAGATAAATGCAACTCCCTTCTTTTGAGAGGCAGGGGAACTACGGATGTGGGATATTACTATACTCTCCCATTCTGTTGATGCTTTTCCCCCTGTCTTACTCTTTCTTAAAGAGGATATCTCTCTAGGGAGGTGAGTAGAGGAAAGATATATTTGGAAATGAAGGTAATATTTAATATTAAAAAAATGATAGGAACTGGGTTTCAATTGCTTAGGAAGAAGAAAAGCTTCTAAGAAAGTGGATCAAAATCACATAACCTTGTTTAGTAATGCCTGTGAGGAGAGTGTCAACCAAATAGAAAAGGGAAAGATTAAGATGGGGTTAGAAAAAAAAACACAAAGCTCTAACACATTGGGAGATGGCCTTTGGCTCTGGCTATTTTACTCCCCCTTCAAGGGCCCAAAGTGATGGCCAGGTTGACCACCCAAGGTGTGAAAGCAAGCAGGAAATCTGCACGGGTGTTATGCATACATGCTTCTCCTGGGTTTGGGGGCTGGGGAGTGAGGAATGGTTAGGAAGTTCCATATGTGGCTATTTTGATTATTTTCCAACAGGGCTTATTGTGCCTCATCTTGGTTGGCTTTTGTGGTCAATGCCCCTTTTTAAATCCCATCTCTTATCAAACCAGTCCCAGGAGGATCTGATGAGGAGGAAGAGAGAAAACGGATTAAAAATTTATTTGAAGATGAAAGAATATCTTTCCATATGCTAATGAAACTTATCTAGGAGAAACATCTGGAAGGACTAGATGTCTGTGTAGAAGGGGTTGGATCCATTAGAAATTTATGTTATTTAATTTCACTGCTACACAGAAATTCTTTAGTTCATCTCTAATTGACTCCCAATCACACTCTTCACAGTAGATTTTCCAAACCTACTTTCCCATCTCAACTATACCTACAAGTACCCTCCCCCACCAAAAAAATCCTTATGACCTGGATTCTTATTTTACTGAGATTAAGGCACTCTGATCTCTGTTATCTTTTCTCCTCCAAACCTCAAAGCCTCTCTCTACCCTAACCCATTCTCCAGTCTCAGAGGACAAAGTGGTTCTTCACTAGTGGCCAGGGTGGGCCCCTCTCCTTGTCCTTGATCCTGTCTCCTCCCATCTCTTTCAAGAATTTGTCCCATCAATCATTCTCTCTATTTATAATCCATTCCTACCTACAGCCTTGTTCATCTCCTGTCGCATAAACATGCTCAGCTCTCTCCCATCCTTAACACCTCCCTAACTCTCTCCCTCAATAACCATCCCCAGCCCCTTTCCCTTGATCATGCCTTCTCAAGTTATCACATCCTATATTTCTTTCCTTTTCATTGCTAAACTACTAGAAAAAGTTATCTTTAATGCCTTTACTTCCTACACCCTTTGCAACCTAACCTCCAAACCCACTACTGGCCTGAAACTCCTTTCTCAAAGGTCACCAATGGCCTCCCTATTGCCAAATCCGATGATCTTATTTTTAGCCCAAATCCTCCATGACTTACTCATTTTGCAGCACACAGCAGTCTTCTTGGATAATTTTTCTTTCTTTGGTTTCTGTGACTCTCCTGCTTCACCCTCTGTATGCCTGGATACTACATTTTGGAATCCTTCACTGGCTTACCATAAGCCCATGTCATAAATGCGAATTTCAGTCAAGTCAACAAGCATCTATTAAACCCCTAGTGTGTTCCACGTACTGTAATAAATGGTAAGAACACAAAGAAAGGTAAAACCAGTCCCTGCTCTCAAGGAACTCGAAGTCTGACAGGGTAGACAACATCCAAACCGCTACACACAAATAAGCTACATACAGGACAAATTGGAGATAATCAACAGAGAAGAGGTACTAAGATTAAGGGGGGTTAGAAAAGGCTTCGTGCCGAAGGTAGGATTAGCTAAGACTTGAAGAAATCCAAGGAAGTCAGGTACCAGAGAGAGTCAATGAAAATGCCCAGAATTGGGAGATAGTATATCTTGTCAGCCAATGTTCCAGAATTATTGTAATACAGAATAATTACAGAATCACTTACAAGTAAGCCAATCACAGAATGTGTAGAAGGGAATAAAGTGTGAGAAGACTAAAAAGGCAGGAAGGAGTGAGATTATGAAGAACTTTAAAAGCCCTTCAGGATCAAATATAAAAAGAAGACTTTACATTTTTTACTGGAGGTCATAGGGAGCCACTGGAGTTTAATTAAGTGGAGGTGGGGGTGGTAACGTAGCCAGACTTGTACTTTTGAATTGACAACTTCATGGAGAGTGGACTAGAGTGGGAGAAAACGAGTCAGGAAGATCAACCAGAAAGTGTACATTGATGAGGGCCAGCACCAGAATGGAAGCTGTGTCCAAAAAAAGCAGGGGACACGTGCAAGAGTTTTGGGGAAGGGAAAGTTGAGAGAATTTGGCAACTGGTTGGGATGAGCAGGGGATGGAGGTGAAAAAAGGAGGAGGTGAAGTTGACACCTAGGTTGCAAGCTTGGGTGACTGGGAGAGTGGTGGTACAATTGACAGTAAGAGGTAAGTTAGGCAAAAGGGAGAGTTTGAGAAGAAAGACGAGTTCAATTTTGGATATGCTGAGTTTAAGATGTCTATGAGACATCCAGTTCCAGATGTCCGATAGACAGTTGGAGATGCAAGACTAGAGGGAAGTCAGGAAGTGTCCCCAAAGCTTCTGTCCTAGACCTTTCTCCCTCTACTCACTGCCTTGGTTGTCTCATCCCTTCCCATGAATTCAGCGATCACTTCTATACAGATGATTCCCAAATCTATACCCAACATTACTCTTCCTCTTGAATTACAGACCCGTTATCAGTTGCCCACTCCTATATCACCACCAGGATGTTTCAGTGGCATCTCAGACTCAACATGCCTCCAAACTGAATCTATCATCTTCTACTCTCTACCACAATCCTGCCCCATTCTCCCCGTTTGCCTATTTCTTCTGAGGCCACCACCATTATTTTTGGAATCCAGGCTCAAAACCTCAATTATCTTTAATTCTTCCCTCTTCCTCTCACTCTCCTTTCCCTTCCCCCAATCCACTTAATTTCCAGGATCTCTTGATTTTATCTCAACAATATCTTTTATGAGAGCACAGTGGATAGAGGGCAGTCCCCAGAGTCAGCCTGACTCCACCTCTGACATATACTAGTTGTGTGACTCTGAGCATGTCACTTAACCCTGCAGTGCCCCTGGCAATTCTCTAGGATGATAAATTACAGGGCAAGTGGCAACTTCCTTTGGTACAAGGATCTACACTCAAAGTTCCTTACATCAATGAAATCAAATCTGAATATTTTTAAAAAGGGAGGGGTGGAGAAAGGCTCTAACATACACTGTCTCACTTTCATCACTTCTTATCCAGGATACTGGATTAACTTCTTAAATGGTCTCTGTCTCTTTAGTCTCTCTTTTTTCTAAGTCATCCTTCTTGACACAGCTACCAAAATAATTTTCTTAATACACCAATCTGATCATGTTGTTCCCCTGCTAAGATTCCCCATCAGTGGTCTCCCTAACTCCTCAAGAATGAAATGTACACTTTTTAGTTGGGCATTTTTGAAAGGATTACTAGACTGGAAGTCTGAGGACTGCTGTAGATATAATTTCACTTAAGTTTTAACAAAGCATTTAACCAGGTTTCTTATGCTATTTTTGTCAATAAGACAGAGAAGAGTAGGCTATATAATAATATTTAAGTTCAGAATTGGTCGAATGGCTTGTTCAAAAGAGTAATCATTAGTTCTAGGTCAACTGGAAGGATATCTTCATTCTGGTGCCCCAGTGAGCTGTGTTTGACTCTTGGATAATTTAAAAGGTCTTTTAGTGATTTTTATAAAATTTAAGGGTGGCCTCAAAACAACCTCATACATTTTAGCCTTGATAATTTAGCTAGGTAAGAAACGTCTCAATCAAATCAGAATAGGCTTTGGATTACATGCTAAATGGTCTTTGACCTTGCATAAGAATTGTATTTATGTTTAGACAGGCTTGTATGCAGAGGTAACTTGGCCATGCCAAGTTATAAATTATCAAAGGAGTCAAGAAGTGATAGCACTCCAAAACTCAGAGCACATGGTTTTCTAGGATACTTCTATAAAGGAACTACTTGAGGAGGAGGAGAGGCCTTGGCCAAGTCTCTACCCTCTCCTCATCATCACCATCTTCTGTCACCTTCCCAGCTTTGAAGTGTCCAGAGGATACTGGGCTGTCATATCTTCCTGTTAATGTCCTAGCATATAACCCTTGGACAGGAGAAGCCAGCATTGGAGTCCTAAATGACATCTTGAGACCACCTGGCTTTAGAGTCCTCAACAAGAGCCAAGAACAGATTGGACTCACAGCTCTACAAGAAACTTAGAGAACAAATATACAAGGCCTAAGGAGAAACATCTTGAGTACCTCATGAATGGGAGAAAAGGCCTTCTAGCAACCAGCAACTGTGAGTTTCTCTGTGGACATATGTGCTCTCTCACCTTGAATCCCTAATCCCCAGGTCTCTGTATATATTTGATAGAGAATGTGTCACAAATGTTGGAGGATAGGCAGATGAAAGGTATTGTACCAATTGTTCTTGCTATGTCACCGTTAGTAAACACCCTTTTCTAAAAGCTCGTTAGAGCTTGAAAACCAAAGAGATTCTTCTCTCTCTCTCTTACCTTCCATATCCTACATTCTCTCTCTCTCTCTCTCTCTCTCTCTCTCTCTCTCTCTC
>NW_027186304.1:85079948-85085954 GCF_028583685.1 Petaurus breviceps papuanus
CTCTCTCTCTCTCTCTCTCTCTCTCTCTCTTTCACACACACACACACGCACACACACACACACCACTTTTCCTATCCTGCATTAAGAAAGCAAAAAAACCCAAAACCTCTACCATAAACATGTATAGTTAAGCAACAAATTCCTACATTGGTCATGTCCAAAAAAAAAAAGAAAATGTCTCTATCTGCCCTCAGAGTCCATTATCTCTCTATCAGGAAGTGGGAAATATGTTTCACCATGAGTCCTCTAGAATTTTATGTTTGGTCATTGGTTAATGGTCATTGGTCATGCTCAGGATTCTTAAGACTTTCAAAGTTGTTTTTCTTTACAATATTGTTATTATATAAATTGCTCTAAATGAATGTAGTAGATGAACAAATGAATGAATGAAAAAGCATTTATCAAGGCCTTACTATATTTTAGTTACTATGCTATGCCCTGGGGATACAAATAGAAAAACAGAAAGTCCTTGCTCTCAGGAAGTTCACATTTCAATCAGAGAGACGGCACATTGAGGCTGGTGAAGGCAATGTATCTAAAACCATAAACCATACGTTGCTAAAACTATATCTATTTCTGATGCTGAACCACTTAATGGTGCCAAAGATTGTGATTTTGAGAACATTCTTTTCTGGGCCCTCAGGAGTTGTGGCTTACCTGGTCACATCTCCTCAAGGGTTGATTCCCTGGATGGTGACTTCAGAGATCAGGCTAGAAGGATGAGCAGTGGAGTGGGTCACTGCTATTCCAGGAGCTCCCCACTAGGGTCCTCTATTCTTTTTGTTCTTCTTAGTTCACTTTGCTTCATTTTATATAAATCTTCCCAGGTTTCTCTGAAACTGTCCATTTCATAATTTCTTACAGCACAATAGTATTCCAATATATTAATATATCATAATTTGTTCATCCATTCCCCAATTGTTGGCATCTTCTTCAGTTTCTAACTCTTAGCTCCAGTGTTGGGACGACCTGGAGATCGAATCCCGGGCTCAGACACTCAGCACCACACCCAGAAATAACTGGCCGTGTAACCTTGAGCAAGTTACTTAACCCCGATTGCTTAAAAAAAAAAAAAGTTTCTAACTCTTTACCACCACAAAAAGAGCTGCTATGAATATTTTTGCATATATGGGTCCTTTCCTTCTTTCTTTAATCTCTTTAGGGTATAGACTAGTGATATCAGTGCATCAGAGGATTTGTATGGCTTAGTAAGTTTGGGGACATAATTCCAATTCTCTAGCCTTCTAGAATGGCTAGAGAAGTTCACAGATCTGCTAACAGTGTATTAATGTACCTATTTTCCTACCAGTTCAAAGCTTCACAAATTGAATTAAAATATCTGCTTCCCATAATCAGGATAACACAAGATCTAGCAGCTTCTACACTAAGGGATCAAAGGGCTCAAAATATGATATTCTGGAGGTCAAAGGAGCTAGAATTAAAACCAAGAATCACCTACCCAACAAAACTGAGTATAATGCTTCAGGAGAAAATGTGGTCATTCAATGAGATAGAGGACTTTCAAGTATTCTTGATAAAAAAACCAGAACTGAGCAGAAAATTTGACTTTCAAATACAAGAAGCAAGAGAAGCATGAGAAGGTAAACAGGAAAAAGAAATCATGAGGAGCTTACTAAAGTTGAACTATTCACATTCCCACATGGAAAAACAATAATTGTAACTCATGAGACTTTTCTCAGTATGAGGATAGTTGAAGGGAATATATATGTATGTATAAATATATATACATACATACATATATATGTATGTAGAGAAGGGTGTATGTGTGTATGAATACATATGTGAGTGTGTGTATATGTGTGTACATGTATACATAGACAGAGGGCAAAGGATCAGATGAATAGGAAGGGATTATATCTAAAAAATAAAATTAACAGGTAAGAGAGGAATATAATAAGAGGAGAAAAGTAGAGATAGAATAGGGCAAATTATCTCATATAAAAGAGGCAAGACAAAACTGTTAAAATGGAGGGGAAGAGCAGGAAGGTGAAAGGGAATGGGTCAGCCTTACTCTCATTGAAATTTGGCTTAAGGATGGAATAACATACACATTCATTTGGGTATCTTACCCTACAGGAAAGTAGGGTGGAAGGGCATAAGAAGGGGGATGATAGAAGGGAGGGCAAATTGGGGGAGAGGGTAGTTAGAAGCACATACATTTGAAAAGTGACAGGATCAAAGTAGAAAACAGAATAAGTGGGGGGGGCGGGACAGGATGGAGGGAAATATAATTAGTCTTTCATAATATAACTACTATGGAAATGTTTTGTGTAACTATACATGTACAACCTATATTGAATTACTTATCTTCCCAGTGGCAGTGGGTGAGGAGGGGAAACGGGAAAGAACTTGGAAATCAAAGTTTTAAAAACAAATGTTAAAAAAAAAATCTGTTTCCCCATAGCCCCTCCAGAATTTGTCATTTTCCTTTTTTGCCAATCTGATAGGCATGTTGTGGAACTTTCAAGGCTATTTTAATTTCCATTTCCCTATTTATTAGTGATTTAGGTATTTTTTCATATGGAATAGCACGGGTTTCTTCCTCTGAAAATTACCTGTTCATATCCTTTAACCATTTATCAATTGAGGAATGACTTATAGTCTTATGAATTTGAATCAGCTCCCTTTATATCTTTTTTTTTTTGCTTTTTGGAGGGCAATTGGGGTTAAGTGACTTGCCCAAGGTAACATGGCTAGTTTTTGTGTTGTGTCTGAGGCTGAATTTGAACTCAGGTCCTCCTGACTCCAGGGCCGGTGCTCTATTCACTGCACCTAGCCACCCCTACTCCCTATATATCTTACAAATGAGACCTTTATCAGAGAAACTAGCTTGCAAAGATTCCCTCCGCCCCAATTTATCATCTGTTTATCTTCTAATTTTTAGCTGCGTTGATTTAATTTGTGCAAAAACTTTAATTTAAAAAAAAATTTTTTTTTGAGCAATCGGGGTTAAGTAACTTGCTCAAGGTTACACAGCCAGTTATTTCTGGATGTGGTGCTGAGTGTCTGAGCCCAGGATTCGATCTCCAGGTCATCCTGACACTGGAGCCGGTGCTCTTACTCACTGAGCCACCTGGCCACCCCTATGTGCAAAAACTTTTTTAAAAATTATATAATCAAAATGATCAATTTCACTTTTTTGTGACCTTCCCTATCTCTGGTTTGATAATGAACTCTTTCCCTATCCATAGATCTGACAAGTAATTCCTTCCTTGGACTTCTAACTTGTTTATGCTGTCACCCTTTAGGTCTAAGGGACGTACCATGTGGGGTTTCTCTTGATTATACCATGTGAGATGTTGTTCTAAACCTAGTTTCTGCTAGATGGCTTTCTATTATTCCCAAGAAATTTTGTTGAATATTCAATTCTTGCCCCCAAAGTTAGGATCTTTGGGTTTATCAAACACTAGGCTACTATGCTTGTTCTCTTTATTATTTTAGACTGCAATTATACAGCACTCAGTTTTCCAAGTGGAAAATAGCTATAGAAGTTCACAGATCTTGGAAAAATCAGATCAGTTCTTTTTAAAGTTATTTTTGTGGACTTTTATATGTGTCTAGGTATTGAATGTTTAATTACTGCTGCTTGCTGTATTACTGAATCTTGTACAAGTATTGATGTTGATATTGAAAAGAGAGATTTGGCTGTCTTTTCTTTATATTTTTCTTTCCTTAATTGTTTTTGGGTTGGGTGATAGGATACAAAATTATCTTGATGGACTAGAACCAATAACAATGTTAAATTTAATAGTGATAAATGTACAGTATTACATTGAGATTCAAAAAATCAACTCCACACAAAGTGTGTGTGTTCATGTGTATACGGATGTACTTCAGTTCACATAGATGTATATAGTTAAAGAGTAGTTTATTTAAAATAGATCTGTGGGTTTTAGTGGACTGAAAACTCAGTATTAATTATGAAATAGAAGTCAATGAAACTAATATGATCTGAATTAAGAGAAGCATAGTGGTCATGATTATCAATCCAGACATAGTCTGCCCTAGCAAACCACATCTGGAGTATTTTGGTCATTTCTATGCAACACATTTTAAGAGATATGGATATGGGGCAGCTAAGTGGCTCAGTGAATAGCGCACTGGCCCTGGAGTCAGGAGGACCTAAGTTCAAATCTGGCCTCAGACACTTAACACAAAAACTAGCTGTGTGACCTTGGGCAAGTCACTTAACCCCAATTGCCCTCCCCAAAAAAAAGCAAAAAAAAAAAAAGAGAGAGAGAAATGGATAAGCTGGAGGTCAATCCATGTAATCAGTCATAAAGCGTTTAAGTGCTTACCTTAATACTTAGTAAACACTAAGAATACGAAGAAGGGTAAAATTGATACCTGGCCTCAAGGAGCTTACATTCCAATGGGGAAAGCAACAAACACAGAAATAACTGGTTACCTAACACACAAACGTAGTAGATGGGAGGTAATCTCAGAAGGGAAGATACTAGCAGCTGGCGGGGACTAGGGAAGACGTCCTGCAGAAGATAGAAGTTGAGCTTGGACTTAAAGCAAGCTAAGGAAGCTAAGAGGTAGATGTGAGGAGGGAGAGCATCCCATGCATGGAGGCAACCAGTGCAAAAGCACAAAGACAGAGACGGAGATTTATATGCCAGGAACGGTAAGTACACCAGATTAGCTAAATTGTAGAATGCTTGGAGAGGAATAAAGTATAAGAAGCATGGAAAGGTAGGAAGGAGCTAGACTGTAAAAAAACAAAACAAACAAAAAAACCCCAACTTAACTGCTCCTTTCTCCACCTCTTCTTACTCGATCCATTTGGGACTAACCTTTTGCAGCTGCCCTCCCTTCTCATGGAGTGAAGATGGCAAACAGCTGCCTGGTGCATGAGAAGATCTGGCTTGACAAATTCAAGTACAATGATGCAGAGAGAAAGTTCTATGAGCAGATGAATGGTCCTCTGCCCGTCTCCTCCCAACAGAGCACTAACACCAGCTCTTCCAGTGGTCATAGTAGGGACCATAGTGAGCTGGTCACCCAAATTTCCAATTTAGAGGCAAAGAACCAAAGTGTGTGATTCAGGACCTAGAGCTCACCATCTCCAAGTTTAAAATCCAGCTGTGCACCCTGGAGAAATGCTCCCCTTCCCACCATTCTCTGGCTCCTCAAACCCAGCATGTATCCCCTATGCAGAAAGTGGAACTACCCACCAAATCACCCGCTAAGAAGGCGGCCACCCCAGCAGAGGACGATGAGGAAGATGATGATATTGACTTGTTTGGTAGTGATGTTGAGGAAGAAGACAAGGAAACAGGGAGGAATGGCTTTGCCAGTCTGCATGCAGAGAAGGCCAAGAAGCCAGGGCTGATTGCAGAGTCTTCCATCCTCCTAGATGTCAAATCTTGTGATTATGAAACAGACGTGGCAAAGTTGGAGGAGTGTGTCAGCTCCATACAGCTGGATGGACTGGTCTGGGGAGGCTGCAAGCTGGTGCCTGTGGGGCATGGCATTCAGAAGCTGCAGATCCAGTGTGTGGTAGAGGATGACAAGGTGGACACAGACATTCTGGAGGAGGAGATCACCAAGTTGGAAGATTATGTGCAGAGTGTTGACATTGCTGCTTTCAACAAGATCTAAAAGGCCCCTGAATGTGTGTGATTCTGTAACCAAAATAAAGGTTGAGATTTGAGGGGGGGGAAAAACTGCTAAACAAAAGACTTTATATTTGATCCTAGGGACAGTAAGAAATCACTGGATTTTAAAGGAGGTGAAATGGTCAGACTGGTGCTTTTGTAAAGTAACTTTGTTATCAAGTGGAGGATAGACCAATTGAAAGCCACTTCCCAGCCCTTTCCTCACCATAACATCGTACCAGCTCCCCTTTATGTGTTGCCTTCCCCTATTACAACATAAGCTCCTTAAGAGTAAGAACTATCTTGCTTGTATTTGAGGTTTTTTACATATCCAACTATCTATCTATCTATCTATCTATCTATCTATCTATCTATCTATCTA
>NW_027186304.1:85085964-85091354 GCF_028583685.1 Petaurus breviceps papuanus
CTATCTATCTATCTATCTATCTATCTATCTATCTATCTATCTATCTATCTACCTAACTACTATATATATACAAAAATCTACCTTCTTTCTCCCTTACCCTAATCCTCCCTCTCCCAATTAAGAATGAAAGAAAAGCACACCCCTGTTACAAACATGAATAGTCAATCAAAAAAAATGTTTGCATTGGTAATGGCCCCCCCAAAAATATCTTTCTGCATTCTGAGTCCTTAACCTTTTTATTGGGAGGTAGGCAGCATGTTTCATCACAAGTCTTCTGCAATTGTGGTTGGTCATTACGCTGATTTGACTACGTTAATTCTTTTAAAGTTGTTTTTATTATATTGTTGCCATTGTATAAATTGTCTTGATTTTGTTCACTTTGCTTGGTAATCAGTTCATGTAAGACTCCCCAGGTTTCTCTGAAACTATACCCTTCATTTCTTATAGAATAACACTTCATATAACTCATTCAGCCATTTCCCAATTTATGGGCATTCTCCCCATTCTTTACCACCTCAAAAAGGGCTATAAATATTTTTTCACATCTTTCAATTTTGGTTTTATTAGTTAAGGCTCATCCCTTTCTTACTCTACCCTCACTCTAATTCTCCTTTCTCCCCTTTTCACCTATTTCCCTACTAAGTGAAATGTAATTCTGTACCTGTGTATGTATGTGTGTGTGTGTGTGTGTGTATTCTTTGCTTCTTTGACCAGTTCAAATGAGAGTTTCAAGTGTCAGTCACTCCTTCTCCACCCCCACCTTGTTTGTATAGATGTCTACTTGCACACCCAGATTAGTGAAATAATTTTCTCTAACCTCCTTTTCCCTCCCTCCCACCCTACCTAGAGTATTTTTCTTCCCCTATTTCCATTCTTCTCTTAAGATGATCATGACATAACAGAACCACTCCTAGGCCTTGTCTAATTAGAGTCCCTCTGTGACCCCTGATAATGATAGGGTTCAAAGAGGACACATGCATCATCTGCTCATATTTGAACATAAGCATTTTTTCCTGATGATTGCTTATTCACATTTACCTTTTAATGTTTCTCTTAACTCCTGAGCTTGAACTTCAAAGTTTCTATGTAGCTCTGGCCTTTTCATCGGGAAAGCTCCCACCTCCATAGAGTTATACACATTTTTCTAGGTAAGTCATTCTTGACTGTAATCCTAAATCTTTTGCCTTCTGTAATATTATATTCCAAGTTCTCTGCCCTTTGTATTGGTGGCTGCTTAATCATGTGTGGTCTTGACTATGGTTCCTCAGTCCTGAAATTCTTTCTTTCTGGTTGCTTGTAGCTTGTTTATTTGTTTGGTTGTTTTTTTTTTCTTGACCTGGAAGCTCTAGATTTGGATTGAGAGTTTTCATTTAGGACTTTCTTTCAAGAGTAACCAGCGGTAACTTTCTATTTTCATTTTGCTCTCTGTTTGTAAGAGATCCAGGCAGTTTCAAGGAATATTCAAGTTAGGCTCTTTTTAGGGCAGTAGCATTCAATGATTCTTAAGCTTTTTCTCCTTACTCCTTTTCTTGGGCAGTTGTTTTTGCTGAGATACTTTATGTTTTCTTTTACTTTTTTTCATATTTTTGACTTTTTATCTTCTTGTTTTGTGGAGTCACTGTCTTCTCTTTGGTTCATAATTTTCAGAGAGTTTGTAACTTGGCTTTTGTACCTTTTGTACCAAGTTGCTAATTCCCTTTCCAACTCTTTCCTCCATGGTGCTTATTTCTTTTCCATTTCTTTTCTCTAGTTTCTCATTTCATTTGTAAAAATGTTTTTTAACTCTTTCTTCATATGTTCTTAGGAATTCTGGTTGAATTTGTGCCCAAGCTGTGTTGTTCTTTGAGGCTTTGCTTGTAGATGTTTTAGAATCATTCTCTTCTTCTGGGTTTGTGTCTTGAGCATTCTTGTACACCATAAAGTTTTAATGGTGGTATTTTTTGTTTGTTTCTTTTGTTCACTCCTTGGGCCTACTTCCTGACTTCAAAATTGATATTAGGGCTATTGTCGTTGCTATTGTTGTCTGACTCTCAATTTTGGGGGTATTCGTGGCAAAGATACTGAAGGGGTTTACCATTTCCTTCTCCAGCTCACTTTACAGATGAGCAAACTAAGGTAAACAGGGTTAAGTGACTTGTCTAGAGTCACATAGCTAGTGATTATCTGAGGCCAGATTTGAACTCATGAAGATAATGCTTCCTCATTCCAAGCTCAGTGCTCTATCCACTGTGCTCTGTGTATTTATGAAAGAAAGGTCTCAGATGGTCCTACTGCTGCTTTCTTGGGATACTGAGTGTTGTGTTATTCCAGGACTTCAGGGCCAATTCAAGCTGGGGGCCTGCAAGCTTTCAGTTGGTCTGAAGTTGTCTGAGCCTGGTCAAAGTCTTGTTGCTGTCCCGCTGGTCTGAACTCTGCAAGTTCCTGATCTGGGCTTGGATCTGAGCAAGAGTAGTTTGCTGCTGGACTCAGCCTATATCAGCCAGCTGGAAAGTTCTGCAAGTTCAGAGTAACAGAATTATAGATTTCCCTTTGGTCTGAGATTCCTGCCCTGGTTATTCCTCTGCAGCTTCAGATTGGGCTAGAAGGTAAAACTGAGACCCTGCTCTATTCCTGGGGTCTGAGTCATACTGTTACTATTTGCTTCTGATCTTCTTCTCTCAGTACCCAGCCTAGGGCTTGTGTCTGCTCCTTCTGCCTCAACACAATCCCTGGGTGCAGGTACCCTCCTCAGTCTACTCTGGATCTGTGACCTGGAACTGGGTAGTAGGTAACAAAGCTGCCAATTAATGGCTGTTCCCATATCCTGAATGCCAATTCTTGCTCAGGGACCCTTTCCTGCCTGGGTATAGAGCTGCTTCCTTTGCACTGTAGTGCTAAGCAGGGCAGGCTTCTGGCTAATCCCCATGCCTAATGTCTGCACCTCTCAGGGGGGGACTGAGGATGAATTTTCAAAGGAGAAGACTGTAGAGATGAAGTCTTTGCCAAAATGAAGAAGGCTCCTGGGGCAGAAGTCCAGAAGGAGCCCAGGGAGTATTAATGAACTAAATCAATGAGTTGCCTGTATTGATTATCTCATTTATCCTGATATATCTTGTTTGTACATAATTGTTTGCAGATTGCTTCCCCCAATATCCATGAGAATCCCCAACACTTAGCACAGGGTCTGGCACATAGTAGTAAATGTTTCTCATCATAATCTATGCAATATTCATTTTTAATGTGCTTTGTTTTCCTACTGTAGTTAAGTTAGGTAATCCAGTTTATATTGTGTGATTATGAAGCTCACTATATTTTGCTAGTAGTATTGTAGGATTCAAAGCAATCAAGGTAATATCATCAGCAAATTGCATTCGTAGAATATCTTGATTAACAATAACTTCCTCTTATATTTGGACTTTGTGAAAGTTTCCATGGCACTGGCAAATACCCCCAGTAAGCATTTGTCCAGGGCATTGAGTGTTGGGCAAAGGAATCTGAATTTCATTTGGCCATAAAAAGCTATTGCAGGCTGCTGAACAGAGCAAAAGCACCAAATCTATGCAAAAGAAAGATGAATCTGGGGGTGATATGAAGAATTGATGGAAGAAAGAGAGACCGGGGTGACCGTTCAGCGTTACCTCCTCCCCCAGATCTCATATAATACTGATTCCCGGCCCTCTGATGCATTTATTATGTAACACAGTGTATATGTTTCTATCTTTTTGTCTTACTAAACTTTAAGTTTCACATGGGTGAAAATTTTCCTCCCATAGTGCCTAGTCTAGTGATCACCTCAAAGTAGGCATTTAATAAGTACATGTCTAATTGAATTGAATTTACTGAGTTATAACAGTCCATGTGAGTAACATAAATCTGGAAGTAGATATAGGAATAAATCTTTTTTGTGGGAAATGATCCCAAATTGTTATGCAAAAATCTGGATGAAATAGTTTTGACATGGAAAGTACTCTTAAGTCATCATTCTCTTGAATAGAGAAGAGACATCCTGGGAATACATGATCATCCAACCCAAAGATAGCTTTGGCCCTTGTCTCCAACTCCTTTCCTTACTCATCCTTTACCTGCTAACGTGCAGCTGAAGGGATGATGGATGGCAGTTTCACCTCTCCTCCTTTCATCTCCCTAGGGAGTCCTAATAAGCAGGGAAATGACCAAAAGACCCACAGGAGACAGACGGGGAAAAGATATTTACTCTTTACTTACTGCAGCTGTGCAGTAAGGAGAGTGCTTCTTATCCATTGTGATTAATCCATCCCTTGGCTTACTGTTCCCAGTTTCAGAGATTAACATTTCTTAAAGCTGTGGCTCATTGGAGGGGTAGCTCAGTGTCATAGAAAGAGCACTTGGAACTAGCACTTGGGTGGGCATCCAGCTCTGAGATTTTCTACTTGTGTGACTCTGGGCACCACACCAACTTTTTCTGGGTGTCAGGCTCCTCATCTTTAAAATGAAAGAGTTGGACTAAATGATGTCTGAAGTGCTTTAGCATTTGGTGTTGGCACAAATTGAAAGCATGCTGGGGGTAATGTCAGAGATATTTCTGCTTTTCAAGAAGAAAGCTAATAGGCTAAAATCTGCTGTTTTTTTCTTAAATTCAATTTTATTTTATTTTCAGGTTCGTATTCTCTTGCTATCTCCTCTCCCTGCCTCCCCTCCCCTCAATTGAGAAAGGAAGAAAAACAAAATCCTTATTATAAACATGTGCAATCAAGCAAAACAAATTCCCACATTGGTCATATCCAGATAGCAAGATAGAGACAGACAGACAGATGTGTGTGTATATATATATATGTATATGTATGTATTCATATATGTCTCTGCACTGAGTCCATTACCTCTGTCTCTTGAAGTAGGTAGCATGTTTCATCACGAGTCCCCAGAAATTGGGGTAGGTCTTTCTTTTGATAGTTTCTGAGTCTTTCCAAGTTGTTTGTCTTTATGATATCATTATTGTATAAATTGTTCTCCTGGTTCTTCTCACTTCAATTTGCATCAGTTCATACAAGTCTTCCCAGGTCTCCCTGAAACCATATTCTTCATCATCTTTCAGTACAATTGTATTCCATCACATTAATATGCCATTCTTTGTTCAGCCACTCCCCAACTGACAAACACTCCTCCGGTTTCCAACATTTTGTCACCATAAAAATAACTGATATGAATATTTTAGTATATGTAGGTCCTTTTCCTGCTTCTTTGTTCCCATTGTGATATAGAATTAATAGTGGTATCACTGAGTCAATAGGTATAATCTCCTGTTTTTCTTAAATATGCCTCCAATCTTGGTCTGTGAATAGCTTATTTTAAGCAAATATCTCCAGGTTGGGTATCTGGCTATGGTATAGGAAGGAAGGAAGGAAGGAAGGAAGGAAGGAAGGAAGGAAGGAAGG
>NW_027186304.1:85091364-85194924 GCF_028583685.1 Petaurus breviceps papuanus
GAAGGAAGGAAGGAAGGAAGGAAGGAAGGAAGGAAGGAAGGAAGGAAACTAAAATTTATAAAGTACCTGCCATGTGCCTGGTACTGTGCTAGGCACTTTATAAGTATTATCTCATTTGATCCTCACAACAACCCTGGGAGAGATACTATTATTATCCTCATTTTTATGGTTGAGGAAAATGAGGCAGACAAAGGTTAAATGGCTTGCCTAGGGTCACATAGCTACTAAGTGTCTAAGGGTAGATTTGAACTCAGTTTTTTCTGATTATAGGCCCAGCATTCTATCTACTGTATTACCTAGTGAAATTAATTGTGCCATTTATCTCTTTGCCTAGGGCCAAGAACTCCACTAAGTGTTGGGGACACAAATAAATAGCAAAAGAGAGTTTCTGTTCTCAAGGATATATGTCTATTGAGGGAAACAACCTGCAAACAATTATGTACAAACAAGATATATACAGGATAAATGAGATAATCAATACAGGCAATTCAATGAATCAGTCCATTAATACTCCCTAGACTCCTCTGGACTTCTGCCCCAAGAACCTTCTTCACTTTGGCAAAGATTTTACTTCTACAGTCTTCTCCTTTGAAAATTCATCGTCTAGGAATAATATGTGTGTAACAAGCACAGGCGCTAGAAGGGCAATGAACTGGGACAAAAATTAAGTAGGAAAGAGAATGATCTAAAACGATGTAGTGAGCAGAACCAAGGTGCTAGACTCATTACAAACACCAAAAACCATAAATAGTCAGAAGAGCAAGAAGATGAAAACCAACCCAAATTTTAAAGTGAGCAAAGTGAAAAAAGAATGTGATGTATCTCAAAGAAGATTTATTCAGATAGGTGGTTGATAGACTCAAAGAAATTAAACAAAAATAGGCAATACTAAGGAAAAGCACAAGATCAAGCTTTTAAAAGTTTAAGAAAGTAGAAATTTAGATAAAGAAATTGGGCAAGATGTAAGGAGATGAAAAACAAATAACAAGAGAAACTAAAAAAAAAAAAATAACCAAAAAAAAAAAAACCAAAAAAAAAAAAAAAACCAGAAGTAACAAACAGACTCACCACAAAGGAAATCATAGTGAAATACAATGTAGGTCAACTGGAAAAAAAAAAGTAGAATTTTCCAAACTACTACAAAACACACAGACCCAAGCAGTAGACTAGGGGAATGGATCAGGATGCAACAACTTCAGGACTACTGACATTACCAAAAACTTGGAAGAACCAAAGAATCTTGACACTATATTTCAAGAAATTGAATCAGATTTCCTGAAATTGGCACCAAACAAAATCACAAAATACAAATAGAATAGAAACAATATACATGTGACACTCACAAGGAAGAATCCATGATTTCACATACCTAGACATAACATTGTTAAACTTCAAAGTTACCAAATGAAGAAAACTATGATGAGGACTGAAAAGTGAAGTCATTTCCCATAGAAATACAATTAGGATCAC
The DNA here is from genome assembly GCF_028583685.1 of Petaurus breviceps papuanus. Lineage (NCBI taxonomy): Eukaryota > Metazoa > Chordata > Mammalia > Diprotodontia > Petauridae > Petaurus > Petaurus breviceps. Next base: position 85,092,835 of record NW_027186304.1, read on the forward strand.
TGCAGACTTTCTAAGGCTGATGAGGGAACATCTTAAGAATTGGAATACAACACTTAACAATATAACACAAAAAAAAACACATGGGCAGTATTCTTTATGAAGACAGGAGATAGATATTTGAAGTAAGCAAGCATTTAATAAGTGCATACTGTATTTCAGGAACTGAACAAGCCTCAAAAAAAGTTTATAGAGACCTAGCTACTTCAAGAAAGTCTTTGAATAATAAACAAGCCTCCCAGACAAAAAGATAAGATTTTAAAACAAAGACAATGTAATCACTAACATAACATGAGCACTCTGAGAATATAGCTTAAATCACTAGAAGTTTCATAAGAGTGTTTCAGGGAAACAGAGGGAAAAACCCCATTGGGAAAAAGGAAGGAAGGAGGGGTAATCTTAAAACAAAGATAGCTGATAAAAGGGGAAGTCCAAGTTCAAGTAACCTACATAGTATTAATAATGACCAAATTTGGCTACTAAAAAGAGATAGAAAATGCACCTCTCTCCCTTCCTTGCAAAGAAAGATGACTATAGGTGTGTAACATTGTTCATACTGTCGTGAGAAACACACTTGTGGGGATCACAGGACTTCCTAGGTAGGGTCAGGAAGATAACCTGGAACAAGCTTCTGCTGCCCACTGCTTCCCCAGGGGCCCTTAGGAAGATCCACATGATGTACCCCTTAAAACGACAAACCCCTTCTCACAGAAAGAACTCGGAAAAAAAGTATGCAGAGGAAGGTGTTTATTACTCTTCCAGCAGGGAAGCAGCTGTGGTGCTCACTACGGACACACCCACACTGACACAGAAGCAGGAGTGAGGTTATACAGTTCTGTCCTTCCTGGTAGACTTAGGGTTAGTCAAATTCCTCACTTTATTTCCCTACATTCCCTCTATATATGCAGATTACATAGGCGGGGTAGTGAGGATACTCAAGACCTGACCAGGGTGACCTCTTCTAAGGTCCAAGCTGTGTGCCAACACCCCCACCTTTCTAGTTCCCTCTGGCCATTGTCATAGTCCCAGGAAGGCCAGGGTTTTAGTCAAATAAGATAAGTGAGCTTCCCCACAGCTATTGATTATCTTGCAATAACTTTTGTGAGAGCAAAACAAGATACCATAATATCCCCTCTTACAATTTCAAAAGGTCTGGATGTAATGATTAACTTGCTAAACACTTTTAAAAAAATTCTCTATTCATAGGGATGCCTACCTAGGGTAAAGGGCAGTATATATTTAGAAGAGGTGATGTAAAAACAAAAAATATCGATTAAAAATGTTTATGTAACCTACTACTACTGCTGCTGCTAATAATAATTAAGTGTGTATTTCCTTCCAAGAGAGTAACCAAAGAAAAGTTTTAAAAAATTATAATGTTAAATATAAAAGGACTAAATTTTCCAATAAAAAAAATTGTAAAATGACTTAAAAAGAATTCAACAATGTACTGCAAATAGAAAGAAGACAACACATAACGGAACAGAAGTGGACAGTGGGAACAGGGAAGTACCTGAGCACATAGTGGTAAAGTCTAAGAGAGTCAGAAGCAAAGCCAGGGGAAGAATGGGGGGGTGGCTGGCTAGGACACAAGGGTGCGCTGCATCCAGGCGGCACTGGCTCTTGAGAGCAGATTATTAAAATTTCCGTGTGACTATTTATACTTCAGAAATCAGAAAACGCTATAAGTCAGGACTTGATTTATAGTTTTGTTCCTTGCCTAGACTTAAGAAAGTGATGGGGGAAGTGTTAATAACACAGATTTAATTTAAAAGTGTGTTGTTCAGGGGCAGCTAGGTGGCACAGTGAATAGAGCTACAGCCCTGAAGTCAGGAGGACCTGAGTTCAAATTTGACCTCAAACACGTAACACAAAAATTTAGCAGTGTGACCTTGGGCAAGTCACTTAACCCCAACTGCCCTACCTTCCCCTCTCCAAAAAAAAGCAAAAGAGTGTTGTTCATATACTTTTTTTTTTCTGGAGGGCTAATTGTTTAAATATTTACCAGCACACCCCTGCCAGGACACTTTCCCAAAATGGGGGTTTCAGTAGGAATTCACCAATGAGAGACAGTGGGATATCATGAGTGGGAACTGAGAAGCAGACCTTCCTTCTCAACTTCTTGGTAGGCTTTTTATCTCTACACCACATTTCCTTTCACAATATACAATGTCACTTCCACACCACAGAAAACAGCATTAGCTCTAGAGAGGACAATGTTCAATTTAAACCAGAAAATAAATATTAAAACAAACCAGGTCAATATCTAATGATAAGGGATTGTGAACCATATGCGAGTAAATCAACCTTAAATGCAAATGCATTCTACATATGCAGAAAAATACAAAATAAAATAATCAGATTTACAAAGAAAGATGGCTTTGAAAAGACAGTTGTGGGAGATCTTAATGCCATTATCAGTAGACAATAAACCCAATAAAAAGATAAACAAGACAGAAATCCCAGAGCTAAATAGAGCACTAAATACACTAGGCCTTACTTATAAATCTGTAAATAACTTAATTGAGCAGAGACTATCCTAGTCCACAAAGACAGGCAAATATAGAAAATCAGAGACTTTATATGCTCTATGACAATTGTTCAATAATAAATAACATGTTTATTATTAAAACCAATGTTAATCAATTGCAATAAATAATGATACGATAAATAAAAGAAAATTTCATAGAAAATTTCAGTTGACCTTTTAAATAACTGCTGGGTGAAAGAGGAAATTACAAAAACAAATTACACTAAAAATATTAGCAACATGGATGCCACAAGGCAGAATCTGTGGTATAAAGCTAAATAAAAGCAGAAAGCAAACCCAAATCACCAAAACTAGGATCAAGAAAGAAGAGATCATAATAAGGGTAAGAGAACATCGTCAGAATTTACTATAGATAGCTAGTTCTATGACATTAAACTTGAGAACCTGAAAGAAATGAATGGATGGATGAATGAAAAAGCATTTGTTAAGAGCTTACTAGTTTTCTACTTAAGCTGTTCTAAGTGCTGGGGATATGAAAAGAGCAAAGATAGTCCCTGCCCTCAAGCAGCTTACATTCTAATGGAGGAAGAAGGGAGACAGGTCAGAGAGGAGTACTTTGGATCAGAGTTACCAGGAGGATGGTGAATAGGTTGGGGCATAGCAGGCAGTAAACTGCCACACTCCATCCAGGAAGAATGGCAGAGTTGATTTATACTGGAGGGAAAGTAGTTGAAGAAGAGGTAGAAGAAATAGCAATAATATTAGTAATTATTAATAACAATAACATTCAGCATTTATACCGTGTTTTAAGGTTTGCAAAGTACTAGTTATCTCATAAGCTCCTCACAGTAGCACTGGGAGATAGGTGCTATCATTATCCCTATTTTACAGTTGAGGCTGAGGGAGATTCAGTCATTTACCTAAAGTCACACGGTTAGGAAATATCTGGTGGTGTGGAGGAGGAAGAGGAGGAGGAGAAAGAGGAAGAGGAAGAGGACACATAGCAGTAGCAGTGGAATCATAAGGGGAGGACATGAAGTGACTCATGGTTGGGGCTTTCCTGAAGTGGATGACCATCCACCAGAGCTACCAAACCAAGAGGGGACAAACTATAGAGACCAGTCTCAGAAGGAGAAGTCCGACCATGAAAGAGCCATCCATCCAAAAGACCCAGCACCTCAGCAGATTTACAAGTGAATTCTACCAGGGTTTTAAATATAAGCTGCCTTTGGAGCATGACCAGAGAAGCCTCCTCAGACTATTTGGATGTGCTCCAAAGGCCCCTCTCATAAGAACTAATCATTTCCATAGCTGGTAGACTGTTTCTAAACCCACATGAAGTGATGTGGCCAGACCACATTTGAGACCATACCTAGCATGCTAATAATCCTAAACTGTTCACTGCTACGAGTCTATCTTTTTTGATACCAGTGTTTTTCTGATAATAGATTATAGCTATAGATCATGGGATATCATGGTCTTAAAAAAATAAAAACTCCAGGAGACCCAAAAAATTATGGAAAGACATCTGATGGCCGTAAGAAGGTTATAGCATAATGTCTTCAACAACTTCTACATGAGTGGCATAAGACATATAAAAGACATGTGTAATTGGAAGAGGAGGTTATGTAGCAAGATCAAGGGATACAGTTGGTGTGCTGCCTTGGTATCCACAAAATATTGAGAGAACCAGGAGAGCCTCCAGTGTGTTAGGTAGACTCTTGAGAGGAGAGGGAGGGTACTTATGGAAAGACTTGGACAAGAATACTCAATGTAAGGTGTGAGTGGGTTGAGACCTATATCTATACCAATAAGATCACAAATCCATTAAAATATAGACGACATAATCTACCTTTTTGAGAAGCTTATCTATCCTTATTCACCACTACTATGTACAAAGCACTGTACAAAGTGCTAGGGATATAAAGAAGTATTTCTTGTAACTTACCTTGTTAGCAGACTTTTTCATTAAATCACTTTGTCTTTGAAGTAATGGGTCTTCCAGTTGTCAGGTAAAAGAAATCTATCAGTGGGGACTCATGAGCCATGGTTCTGAGTGGATGCTGACCCACATGAACTTTGTGCTTCATATCTGGAAGAAGGAAGGGAAGGGAAGGGAACTTACATGCTACTGAAATCACTATGATTAAAAAGGCTGAACAATTTACTAAACCCAAATGATAAATCTTAGGATTTAGTGGAGGATGCTGGATTTGAAGCTTTGGGATATTCAGGTGTCAAGTTCTCTGCAAAACCACAAGCCTGGTTTATCAAACTAGAGATTAGTAAGAACCTTTGACATATCTTGAGTGAGAAGCTCATGAACATCTCCTTGAAGATTATGCAGGAGACAAAGACATCCTCTGGGACCTTGTCTTGCCTAGACAGGCTTCTATAAGCTCACGGCTTTTTAAGCTAGAGCATTGACTGATTTCTTCCTCCAATCGGGAGAGAGATCAGGAAGGATCGTTTAATGAATCAGCTTAAAGTTCTTGTGGAGACTGCAGACATCCCTTCAAAACAGAAAGTCCTGAATTTCTGTGACAGCTTCTGGTGAATGGCACTGAGCCACCCAGCTTTAGATCAGATTTGGCCTGTCACTTTAAGATGGGTAACTGTCAATAGTAACTGTTTTTCCTGAATGTTTCCCTACAGCCCACCCGGGGCCCAACATTCCTCCCCTGAGCAAGAAAGCATTCAATCACTTAAAACCACAGTTTCTATTCCATATGGCTGAAAATCGGTCTTAAAGGGGCAGTTTAGTTTCAGGCTCAAGGTTTTTGACTCCTCGTGCCATCCCCTACCTATTGCCATGTGGTCAAATTCATACCAAAAAGGACTGGTCCTCATGGCAGAGATTTAGAGACTAGAAGCTATGTGGGACTGAGAGAGCATGAGGAGAGGTTGGAGGAGTCCCCTAGAAGAAGCAGGAAGAAAAGAGAGATTAGATCCCAAGGTAGGCACAATTTTATGCTTTTCTGACTGATTTCTTTAAGACTCCATCCTGGAATTCTCAATTTGGGTTGGCAAACCACATGCCAATCAAAATGAAAAAAGCTACATTTTTAAACTAGCCAATGTGGGAGCTGGGGCAGGGCCAGGAGACAGACAGGAAGGGGAGAGATAAATGAAGAGGAACTAGTTGTTCAACCTTCTCAACAGCTTCCAGATGGCTGGAAGGGAGGGACTGAGCCAGGTGTAAGTGTTTCTTCCCCCTGGTACCCCTGGTCCCATGACTGATGACTGAATGAGACACATAACCTGCTTTCAGTCTAACTGGGGAGAGGGTAGTGTATGGTCAAATAACCAGATATAGGGGAGAACAAGTTTAGGGTGATATTTGAACAAAGTTCTAAGAGAAATTTGAGGAAAGGGAGATCACTTTGAGTTGGGAGACAGGTTATCAAGGAGGTAGCACCTGAGTTAGCCGGTGAAGAAAGGTAAGAATGTGAAGAGGTGGAGGTGGTGTCAAAGTTCATTCTGGGCAAGGGGGATAATGTGAGCAGTCAGAGAGTTGGGAAAGGGTGAATAGTCCTGTCCTGTTCGTCTACGTGATTAATGATTAGTGGTACTAATCAAAAGCCACCCCCAAAGTTGTGTTTTTATTTTTAAACTTGGTCACCCAGGGAGCTAATATATTAGATCCCATACCCCCTTGCTCTGTCTAGGCAAGTAAAAGATGAAAAACTCCATTGTAGCTCAAATGGGAAACTTTTTCACAAAATGTTCCCTAGGAGGAAGGTTAGGAGAACAGAGCAGGAGAACAAATACAGGCCTGAAATGACAAAGCTTCTAATGTCCAGCTAGAGTTGAAATACAAACACCCTGGGTGATATACAACATTACAGAGGGACAAAACTGAACGCACACAGGCAACTTCAAGCTACTTAATGAAATGAAAATGATGAAGAGAAAAGAAAAATGCTCCAGCTGTCTCTTCCTGTGTGCAGCACCACTTCAGGAGAATGCTAAAGCATCCCACACAGCACGTATTATGGAAAGCTTCACATCTAGGTTGAGAAAAGTATTTATGTAAGGACTAGATGAAGTTGACGTAGTTTAACAGAAATACATTTGGAAAAGACCTGGGGGGGTCTCAGTATGAGAGAAGAGTGTGATGAGACTTTTTTGATGACAATGAGGTTTTTTTAAGTAAACATTATATATGGCTGTATGTAATAGAAGTATATTGTACACAGTAAGGGAAGAAATAGTTCCACTATACTTTGCGCTGTCCAAAATATATGCAAAGTATAGTTTTCAATTACTGGGCACTGAATTTTAAATAAGACATTGGCAAACGGGCGTATATCCAGGAAGACGGCCAAGAATTATAAAGGGCCTAAGAAACAGACATGGTTAAAGGAACTGGGAAGGTCTAACCTGGATAGAAGACTACAGGGAGTTGGGAGAGAGTTATCATGTCAACATTAGGGGACCCAGGACCTGGAATGGGGCTGGACAGATGATTGGCAGGTACAGATGACTGATATGTTAGGGAAGCCAGGGAGGGGCTAAGTACAATAAGGGCAGGAAGGAAAACATAGGAGCCATGACTGGATCTAGGCATACACAAGCCCTCGAGACCAAAGAGTTGGCCAAGAGAGGGAGGAAAACATAAGTCTCAGTAGACTTGAGGTCTAGAGCCTGACGTCATCTAAAGCAAGGAGAAAACCATGGATCCAGGCAAACAAGGTCACCTCTGAGATCTTTACCCACTCTATGATCTATGTTCTTAAAGATTCAGAGACTAGGTATTATAGGAATAAAGTGCCCAGGTCAAAGCATCTGAGAACCATGAGGTCAGGACCTAAGGAAAAGGTCTAAGTAAAAGGCGTGAGAAAATAACAGTTAAAAAAAAAAATACTCCCTTTTAAGGTAGAAGCTTTCTACATGTGTACTGCTCAGGACCAGAACTGGTTTTAGGGTCCTAAGCCTAAACAGAAAGCTGAGTATCCTCTTTGAGAGACAGGACTTTGTTACACTCATTTTTGTAATCTGCAATGTATGAGTACCAGAATTAGAGTCATTCAGTATATTAACTTGAATGAGGATTTTTAGTGTTAAGTTCTGGGAAGTTTAAAATGTAGAGACTTTAGCAGTTTCTCCATCTATTTCCACTCATATATGTGCCAGCAAAGTCAAATGAAAAATTGTTTGGTAATTCAACATCTGAAGTGGAGAAGGATTAAAGAAAAATTCTCACCCATGATTTACTTGCTCAAAGGAGATTGTTAAAGATACTTTGTGCAGCTAGAGAAGAGAGAGACAGCTGCAGTCCTTCAACCCTGCATCCAGACAGGGGTGGTGGGGTGGTCTGTGCTAGCTCCAAAAGATGCCTTCCCATCATCTCTAATGAGTATTTGAGATGCTTTCTGGCTTTGGAGGTTCTAGGGTAGAAACTGGTAGGGAGGCAAGAGGTTACCTGTTTCCTTTCTTTCTAGATCTATTCTTTGGGATTCTTGAGCATTGGGTTTTGAGGAAGATGAGATGTATAGAAGTAGAATGTCATCCTCCCCGGCCCACCCACCCCCACCCCAAATCTACTCAACTAACACAGGGAATGGAAGGGGATTTTAAGTATGATCCCAGGTGCCACAGGGCCTCAGGAGTCCAGATAAACACTTATTAATAAAACTATAATTGGTGAGACAGGGGGAAGAACGTCTCTCTGGTCTTAGGAGAGCAAAAGAAAACAAGAAATTAAAACTAGATAGGCATATAAGATAATTACCAGTTCCCAGGGAATTATGTCTCTAAGTCTTCTGGATACAGCTAGAAGGGTAGCCTTGGATTGTTCTCTCAAATAAGGAACAAAGCCCCTTTAATGGAGTGGTTTAGAGATTTTCTCTCTGGATTCTACATGTGAATACTAACTCTGATTTTTAAAAGGAGGAGGTAAAAAACTTTCAATACATAAATATAGTGGGGTGAGCATAGGAGAGGTAGAGGGAAGGTCTTCTACTTATAGAAAGAGTAGTGGCCATGAGGTCAGAGGATATGGGTTCAAATCCTACCTATGACACTTACTAGCTGTCACCTTGGGCAAGGTAACATCTTTGCGATCTTAAGTTTCCTCATCTATAAAATAAAAGGGTTGGAATAGATCACTTCTAGGGTTCCTCAGTCTAAATCTATGGTCCTATGAGCTGCCTACATGTTCACCATCATGTTCCAAAGGCATCACAAACTCAACAAGACCACAAAAGTATTCTGTATTTCCCCCCAAATCTCTCTCCTCTAAACTTACCTGTTTCTTTTGACAGTATTGTAATTCTTCCAGTCACCCAAGTTTGTGATTTTGCAGTCATCTTTGTCCCTTAGCGCTTCCTTGCTTCCCATATAATAAGAGTAGTTAGTATTCACACAGTGTACTAAGGTTTGCAAAGAGTTTCATGTAGGTTCTATCATTTGCTCCATATCCAATCAGTTGTCAAATCTTGTCAGTCACACCTCTGCAATATCTACAACATCTCTCCTGCCTGTCTTCTCTTCATCGACATAACCTCTATCTTTATTGGGGTTCATCACCTCTCATCTGGATCATTGCAATTGTCTCCTAATTGGTCCCCCTGCCTCTAATCCTTCCCCCTCTCCAATCTCCACACCTCGACCAAATTGATATTTCTAAACATAGATCTGACCGTGTCTCTACTGCCCTCAAAAATCTACAATGACTTTCTATCACCTCTAGAGAAAATGCAGCCTGAAACTAAAAGCACTGAACTATGTATTTCCCACCTCTTTTTCCAGCCTTTTTTAAAATATTATTTTCCTTTCTGTACTGTCTCTTCTAGTCAAACTGGTCTGTATCACATATGCTTTTCCCTTTATACAATGTTCCATCTCCTACTGCACCCCTTCTTCACCCTGACTTCATAGAATCACCAGTTTATTTCAAAGCATCTCTCTGGACCTAGTGCTTACTCCCTCTTGAAATTACCTTTTTTAATTAAAAAATTATTTTGATAGCTTTAGTTGTCCCATCAAATTCATTTTCTGACTATGTCCTGTTTCTCCCCCTCTTCTTCCTCATCCCTGCCTAGGTAGGAAGTGGTCCCCTTTAAACAGAGAGAAAGAAAAAAAAATATTTAGCAAAACCAACCAACACATCAGCCATGTCTAGCAGCAAATGCAATAGTCCTCAGATCTGCAAGGGTGGAAGGTTCATTTCTTAACTGTTCTTTGGGGCTGAACATGGTTTTTACAGTTCTGTGACATTCAGTTTGATTTTGCTTTCTGTTTACGTTGCTGTAATTTTGTGTATGTTGTTTTCCTGATTCTATTAAGTTGACTCTGAATTAGATTATGTAAGCCTTCCCATGCGTCTATGCATTCTGCACATATTCCGTTACGTGCATGTACCACAATTTAACTCTTCCCCAATAGGCACACATTTTGTTTCCAGTTCTCTGCCTTGTGAAGATCAGCTGGAGGAACTAGAAGAGAAGGCTTGGGGGTGGGGAGGAACTTAACAGTCTTTAAAATACTTGAAGGGAAAGGTATTAGACTTGTTCTGCTTGGCCTCAGAGAATTGAATTTAGAGCAATGGGTGGAAGTTACAGAGACAAATTTAATTTCATGCAGGGGTGGGGAACCTGAGGCCTCGAGGCCACGTGTGGCCCTCTAGGTCCTCAAGGGCTGCCTTTTGACTGAATCCAAACTTGAGAGAACAAATCCCCTTAATAAAAGGATTTGTTCCTTCCAAATCTGATCATGTCTAAAATTCTATAAACATTGGGCAGCTGGTTGGTGCAGTGGATAGAATACTGGCCCTGAAGTCAGGAAGACCTGAGCTTAAATCCGACCTCTGACACTTATTAATTGTGTGATCCTGGGTAAGTCATTTAACCTCTAATTGCCTGTTTCCTCATCTATAAAACAGCAATAATAACAAACAGTACCTACATCCCAAGTGAGACGCAAATGAAATAATTTTAAAGGACTTAGCACAGTGCCTGGCACATAGTAAGCCTACATAAATGTTAGCTATTATCATTGTCATTGTTATAAGTCCCCAGTCACAGGGTCCATGTTTTTTTTTTTTCCAGCTTTTCATCAGCACAAATCACGCAGCTATGGATTTTGTGTTCTTACATTTCTCGTCAGTAACTTGTCATCCACTTGTCAAGGATGGTCCCAATAGTGGAGTCCTTGATCAAAGAGTACAAACAATTTAGCGAGGCTTCTCACGTAATTCCAAATTGCTTTCCGGAGTGTTGATGCAATCCACATCTCCACCAACAAAGAATTAACATATCTTTCTTCCGGAAGCTCCCATCCCACCACAAGAATGAGTTTTCCCATCCTAGGTAAAGCTAATGGGTGTGTACTCTTCCCACAAGTTGCTTTAATTTACATTTCTCTGATTGTCTGTGCATTTGGACATTTTTTTCAGCTGTCTGTTGATAGTTTCCATGGAATTTCTTCTTTTGGAGACTTCATATCCTTTGAGCCCTTGTCTGTTGGGAAGGAGCCTTTCATCTTACAGATGTGTGTGTGTGTGCACGTGTGTGACCTTTTAAAAATTCTGCCTATGAGAGAGAGGGAAAGGGAAAGACAAATAGAGGGAGAGGGAAAGGGGGAGAAGGAAAGGGAAAAAAGGAGGAGAAGGAAGAGGGAAAGGGGAAGGAGGAGGGAGAGGGAAAGAGGAAAGGTGCTGCCATTGTCCAGTGCAGTGGACAGGTTTGTTTATGCTGAAGGTGGGGGAGGCAGGTGGGAACAGAGGGAAGTGTTCGAATGTATCCTCTGGAATTGGAGGTCACTTGCTTAAATGAGCAACAGGTAAATTGAGAACCAGAAAAGGGTCCACTCAACAAGGAAGGGGTTTGCCTTGGATGAAGGAGTTCAGTGCCTTAGGTATCAAGTCCTAACTAAATCCTGCATTCTTACAGAACAGCCAGTTTCATGACCACTTTCCAATTATGGATAAGAGTTGCTTCATCTCCTACTCAGGGTAAGGAGTGATTGTAGGCAAAGATTAGCTAAGAATTTCTCATTTTATGCACATCCCTGAACAGCTGACCACAGGAAATGGCCTCTCCACTTTAACCAGTAATCTGAGGGTTTTGCTAGACCACAGATCTAGACCTAGAAGGAGACCTGAAAGATTACCTTGGTTGACCTATTTGTATTACAAGTGAGGAAACTGAGGCCCACAAAGATGAGATTAGTCCAAGATCATCAGGCAGTGAGTATCAGAAGCAGGTTTTGGACCTGGGTCCTCTTACTCCGGCACCGGAGCTCATTGTGGTATACCATACTTCTTCCTGGGAGGAGTCTTACAGAGAGATCATCTTCTCAGAGTCCTTCTTTTACAAAAGGGGAAACTGAGGCACAGAAGATTTACCTGTGTTGAATTGGACAGAGTACCATATCTGGTATCATAAGAGCTTTGTCACTTTTATTAGTTATGTGACTGGACAAGCTCTTTCCTTCTCTGAATCTCAGTTTCCTCATTTATAAAAAGGGAGATAACTGACGTATATAACAGGGTTGTTACGAGGACAATGCTTTGTAAATCTTAAAGCACCAGGTGAATGGAAGTTATTACCAAATTTTACCTCATGAGATACTGTCTATCATTCTATCCTGCCAAGATCTCTTGGGATCTTTTGGCTCTGTCTTCCATTTATCCCTCAAGCTTTTTGTCATCTGCAAACTTTATAAACATGTCATCCTGACACCTTCATCCAAGTCACTGATAAAAATGTTGAATAGTATAGGGCCAAGAATAGTTCCATGAGTCACTCCATGAGAGGCCTCCTTCTAGCTTGACATCAATCTATTAATCACTATTTATTTATAGGATCACAAAATCATAGATGTAGAACTGGAGAGAATGTAGAAAACCAATCCCTTCATTTTACAAATGAGGAAACAGAGGCCTAGACAGGTAAGTGAGTTGCCAAAGGCCATGCATTGCTAGTAAATGGTAGGCCCAGGATTTGAATCCAAGTTCTCTGACTCCATATTCATTGGGTAAGGTCATTTAGCTATGCCTAAAGGCACCAGTATATTATTATCTATATCACATCTCTTCATCTTGTTCTTCTTCATCTTCATCTTGTTGCACACTATCCATATAGCTGATTCCCAATCTATAAATCTAGTCACCCTGTCAAAAAAGGAAATCTCCAGCATGGAATCTTCTTGATAAAGCTATGCTAGCTCTTAGGGATCACTGCTTCTCTTTTAATGCTCACAAATCATTCCTTAAATAACATGGTCTAGAAGTTTGCCAGCAAGTTTGGTAAAGGTCATTGACCAATATTCTTTAAAATGCTTTTTTAAAAAATTGGGACCTTTTGCTCTTTTCTAGTCCTATATTGCCTATTCTTTTTTTTTTCATAATTTTTTAAAGACTTCCAGTAAAAATTCAGCAATTATGTCCATCAGTTTTCAGAAGTTACTTCATCCAATACACATTTAAGCCAAAAATCTTTCTGCTTGAGGACAACCGGTGATAGAAAATACACTACAATTTACCTGTGTTCTCAAATGACAACATACATAGAAAACTTTGAAAAACCTTAAAATGCTACAAAATCTTTGTTGTTATTATTTTATTATAACTACTGTTATTATACCCCAAAGGACTTCATTACAGAGAATCAGAGAACTACAGAATGCCAGAGCAAGAAAGAACCTTTTCTTCAAGATCAGGAAACTAAGACCCAGAGAGGTTAAGTAATTGACTCAAGGTCACATGACTTATAAGTAGAAAAGCCACTGTGAAAACCCAAGTAAAACTTTGGCCTCCTGGGCCATAGCAACACTGCCTTCCAAGGTTGCTGGACTTTGACCTGCTACAAGCAAAATTGGACCTTCACTAAATAGGTAGAGGAAACAAATAAGGAATGGACCCAAGAAAGAATAATTACTTTTATACCTCTTGGGGGAGAGATAACTCAGTTCAAATATTCCCTGTTGCATGAAACCTTCCCTAATCCCAGTTAGAAATGATCTCTCCCAACTCTTATAGCATTTATGGTCTCTACCAATCATTTGCAATTTATCACTGAGTTCTTGAGTTATTAATTACTTATTTGTGCCTTTTGCCTCTTTTAAGTCTAGGAACTCTTTGAGAACAAGGAAGTGTTTTATTCATCTTTGTGCTGATCCAATTGTTGTATGCCTGTGAAACCTAGACAATTTACCAGTGCTATGCTGGAAACTGAATCACTTCCATTTGATTTGTCTCAGGAAGATTTTGAAGATCACCTGAAAAAATAAGGTACTGACACTGAAGTCCTTTCTCAAACTCTACTTCAGAGAGTGCAACTGGGATGGGATGGCCACATTGTTTGGATATCAAACACTTTTATGTCTAAAAGATTATTTTACAGAGAACTCACTAAGGTCAAAAGAAGCAATACAAGGACATTCTCAAGGTCTCTCTGAAGAACTCTGGGTTAGTTGTGAGCCATGAGAGACATTGGCACAGGACTGCCCAGCGTGGCACGTCCCATCCAAGAAGGCACTGTGCTCTATGAGCAAAGCAGAATTGCAGTAGTTCAAAAGGAATGTGAGATCTACAAATTTAGAGACATCTCCATTCCAAATGTTCACACGGATTATTTGTGCGCAACCTGTGGTAGATCATTCTGAGCTCACATTGGTCTGATCAGCCTCAGTACGACACACTGTACATTGACTCTGACATAGAGGGCATCTTGGTCCTCATCAGCATAAAGGAGAACAAGCAGTAGGTTTAATAATAATACCGCAGTACTGTGTGCTGCTTTTTTTCTTTTAATTTTCTTTAAAAAAAAAGTATAGAACTTAACAAGTACCAACTAAAATAAACATTTCCATTTCCAAAGGAGAACAGAGACAGAGGATTGTGTATGAAATCTTGAATGTCTCTCTTGCCTTGCCACGTAAAGCATAAAATAACTTCAATATGCAATTTTCAAAAGCTTTCTTATTTGCATTTCAGGATTTCCTCTTGTTCTCTTCTGATACACTGTTTTATACATAGCAAGTGTTTAGTAAATGTTGTGTCGGTGTTTGGTTTTTTTTTTAAGAACAACAATTGGGGCATTTAGGTGGTGCAGTGAATAGAGCACCAGCTCTGGAGTCAGGAGGACCGGAGTTCAAATGCGGCCTCAGACACTTAACACAAAAAACTAGCCATATGACATTGGGCAAGTCACTTAACCCCAAGTGCCCTGCCTTCCCCCCTTCCCCCCCCAAAAAGAACAATGAAATGTTTTTTTAGAAACAGGAAAAAAGCCTTGTTTTATACCCACTGAACAGCTGGCCTTATATAAGGAACAATGGGTGCTGCACTGGATTTGGGGTCAGGAACTTCTGGGTTCAAATCCTACTTCCTACAGTAGCTATTTGACCCTGAACAGACTTCCTTATCTTTCAAAAGAGAGGACTGGACTCAGTGGATTCTAAGGTCCCTTTCAGCTCTCAGTCTATGATTCTATGATCTTTCCTAGTGTACACCTAGTGGGTACCCGAAGACCCCCCCCCCTTAAAGAGTATACAATCTAGGTTGGAAAATAAGGCACATAGATGTGAAAACATGAACAACACATGTTCCTACTATGTGTTAAAAGATGACAGAGCAGGGTAGGATAGGGTAGTATAAGACCGTTTAACAAAATGGCAAAAATTGGTAGTTGCCCCAGAGTCCCTAGTTTTGAGGGTTTCAAAGCTCCATTTTGCCTTACAAATTGTACTACAAATTTACAGTTAAAAAGGACAATGGGGAATTCAGAGAAGCATAGAAAGATTTGTAGAAAATGTTACAGAGTAAAATTAATAGGCCAGAAAAAAATTCACAACATCAACAAAAAAGTAAAAGAAAATAGAATTCCTAATAATGGTCCAGAGAACAGACAATGCCAGCCCTCCTTTCAGCAGAAGTACCACTCAGGTAGAATGTTACATACCTTGGCAGAAGTCACCCATAGCGATTGTTTTAACTTAACCATTTTCCTTTGTTATGAGGTACAGTTAAATTCTACAACTTGAGTTGAGGGAGGAAAGGAAGAGGTAAATTATATCCTGAAATGACTGTGATATAAAAGCAAAAGCCACTAAACAAATGCATTTTTCAAATATTTAATTGCATTGTGCATAATGGTTTCCCTTAAAGGCAGATTTTTGAAACTCTAATCCCAAGACTCCATTTGTTCTCACTCTTCTTGAAAGAAAGTTCACTTCCAAGTGAAGGATTCAAGGGAAGGTTTTATGGAGAAGGTGAAACCTCTCTAAATTTTGTTTTAAAATATGAAAAGGATTTCAACATGTGAAGTTGGACATGGGAGGGGTCTGAATTCATCTTGAGCACAAGGAATATTGTGATGGTGGGCTCACCATCATTATTTTTGGGTCATTTGCAGGGATATTCTAATCAAATATTAGTTAAAGAAAGAACAGAACAATCTTAAATAGCTCATCTGTATATCCAATTGCTTTTGAGCTGAGCTTGGGGTCCTCTTCAAAGCTTTTAAAATCTATCCATCCACCTAATCTGCCCCCAATCACTTAAGACCGGTCCCTAGTGTCTATATTTCAAGGCTCTTAAGTCAAATCTTGAATGATTTAAATGTTTATTTCCCTTTGGAGACTTGGGGAACTGTCCTACTATGATGATAATGGATGAAATGGGCAGTGTAAAGCAGCTTCCTAGTAAAGATCACTGTTCTGAACATGATTCACTTGATCTGTAGAAAAAAGTTATGTAGTGGCCAAAGTCTGGAAGAAAAGTAAGAGTACACTGGTTGGAAAACTGTGGTACGTAACAAGGAATGGAAGAATATGGTGTAGTAAAAAAAATAATGAATATGAAGTCTGAGAAATTTGGGAAAACTTGCATAAACTAACAGAGTTAAGAGAACAGTTTATACAGTGACCACAATGATGTAAAGGAAAACAATGTGGAAAAAGTCAGAACTTTGACGGTGTTTCAGTGACCAGCTGTGACTTGAGAGGGCTAACAATGAAGCCTGTGCTACTTGCCTTTCAGCAGAGAAGTAGTGGACCATAGATGTGAAATGAGCCCTCTTCTGTCAGACGTAGCCAGTGTATTGATTCATTTTGCTTAAATGTAATTCTTTATTACAAAGGAGGTCACTATTGTAAAGGTTAGGGAGAGGCAGTTAGGAAATGTCAGTGATTCTTTTTTAAACAAGAAAAAACTTTGTCTTGTACCCACCGAAAGGTTGACCTTATGTGTAGGAGCAATGGGTATGGCACTGGATTTGGAGTCAGGAATTCCTAGGTCCTGCTTCATATACTAGTTGTTTGACCCAGAACAGACTTCCTTATCTTTCAAATGAGAGGGATGAATTTAGTGGCTTCTGGGGTCCCTTTCAGCTCTTAATCTATAGCTTTCCTAGAAGGCCTCCCCTTAAGGAGTTTACAATCTAGGTTGGGAAATAAGGCATATAGATGTGAAAACATGAATAATACATGTTTCTACCATGTGTTAAAAGACTTTTCCCCATAAAAAGGTAGAAGCCATATCTTATTCATTTAGCATAAAACTTTGGCTATAGTAAAAAACTCAATGAATGTTTATTTTTTAAATTGAATTGCCATAAAATCTCTCCCCTATCTGCCTTCTACTAATATGCCCCAATTTAGGTTTTGATCATAGATTGTCATCTGAGGACAAGCTGAGCAGTACAAAGCAGTGGAAAGAACCTTGGACTTGTTAGAAGACCTGGCCTCCAGTCCTGGCTCCATTATTTATTAGCTATGTGACCTTCCCACTTGGAGACTATTTCCTCATTGATTAAAAAATGTGGGGGACCCCGTGATTTCTGAGGTCCTTCTAGCTCTGACATTCAGCCAACTTAGGATTTTAAGTCTGGAGAGCTCATCACCAGAAAGAGGGTCACAAGAAGGTGAGTTGTTTTGGCCAGGGCATCTCATGAAGACCCACTACTCAAGCTTGGAGGGAGTACTCACATGGATGGCAATCGTAGATCTTTAGAGGAAGGAAAAACACTTCATTCCTTGACCTTAAGACTCTGTATCCTGTTAAAAATTAGAATACCCTTGGAAGGGAGAGCCTATCATGCCATTTACAGTCATTTACACATTAGTGTGAATTAGTTTATCAGGTCTCTTACAAAATTGACAACAAGGTGTGGATAGAGTCCTGAGGGAAAGTGGCACAAAACAACTGAATTTTGATAGAAGAAAAAGGGAGATCCAGAGCACACATATTAGCTCCAGAAAGGTAATGACTTAAGATGAAGTAATGTTCCTCCAAGCTAGGGGAGTAGGGGTCAAGGAGAGATACAAGACGGGGTAAGGCAGAGGCACAACCAATACCATCACAGGATCTGGCCGCCTGGGCATCAGGTTCAAAGATGCGTATGGCCAGAATGACAAGAGGTCTAGAAAAGATTGCCTGACAAAACTGAAGATAATTAACTTGGATAAGAGGAGATTTTAGGGGGCCAGGCCCTCTGTCCTCAAACATTTGAAGCTGTTGTCTGATAGAAGAGAGATTTGCTTTGTTCAGTTTGGCCACAGAGGGCAGAATGAGAACAAATGGGTTTAAATTACAAAGATGAAGATTTAATACATATTCTTTAAAAGAGAAATGAGCTAACCTATGACTTGAGGTCTCCAAGCAGACAAAAATAAGAGCTCGTCAGGGATTCATGATGGCATTCATGACGTGAGTAGGGGATTGAGGTCCCTTTAATTTCTGAGGTTCTATAGTTGCATACAGCTATCTCCAGAACTCATGTGCTGATAATTCATGTGTTGTTTAAAGATAATAATAATAATAGCTAGCATATATATGTATGTTTGTGTGTATGGGTATATATATATATATATATATATATCACTTAAAGATTTGCAAAGCACTTTGCATACATCATGTCACTTTACTAAAGATGAATGCTCAGCGTGACTATAGGCATGTAATAGTTTTAAGTGATTCTGAGGGTTTTCTTTGTAGAAACATTTGAGATCTAGGCCATGGGAGTGGAGTGCAGGAAATACATCTCAGATCTCTAGGGAGCAAGCAGAGACTCTGTCCCCCAAGCCTAAGATATGATCTCCCCAGGGTGGTGTACAGCATCTCTAGAACCAACATATTCCAAAAGAACATGTGTTGGAGCCTGCCATCGTAACATAATGTGTTATATTTTGCAATTTGTTATGTTAAGCTAGTTTTTCTGTTCCTGAGTCTAATTTAGTTGTTGGAAGGATTTCATTATAATGCTGCTTTACATACCTTAACAACAGACTACCACCCAGGGTTTAAGATTGGTTAGCAAGGGAGCTGACTGAATGAGCTATTTGTTTCTTGGACATCTTTGTGCCAGGCATAGTGCATAAACCTTTTCTTCTCCCCTCTTCCCCCTCCACCCAGAACATGAAATCTTGTCAAATGTGTTACTAAAATCTAGGCATGCAAAATTTGAAGTTTTACCAGAATTTCAGTGATAGCTCAGTCTGGGGACCTGCAAGTTTTTAGAGAGTCCAAAGTGGTCTGATTCAGGGCAAAGTCTGTTGACCCTGGCCTGAGCTCTGAAAGTTGCTGACCTGGGTCTGGACTCGGGCACAATCAGTCATCTGGGAAGCTCTCTGTTGGTTCAGTGGAAGAATTATTGGCTCCCCTTTCATCAGGGATTCCTGCCCTGGTTATTCCTCTACAGGCAGGCTAAATGCTAGAATTAAGACCTTGCTCTGCTCCTGCAGTCTGAACCACAGCACTGTATGGCAAAGGGCCTGAAATTGTTGGGGACAGATGCAGATCCCCTCATCAGTCTGCCCTGGATCTGTGACCCAGAACTGGGTATTGGGCAACAAAGCTGCCAGTTTGTACCTGTTTCCAATACTGTATCCCAGGATGGGTCTGGAGTACCCCACTCTGGGTCTGGGACCCCTTTTTGTCCTGGTTCACATTCTTTCCCTGAGTGCTGGTATGCTCCATGAATGGTGTACCAGGCCCTGGCCTCCGTGTCTCAGATCTCTGTGTATGTCTGTCTCCCAGCCAACCTGTGCTGGAAAAATGATTCACTGTACTTTTTCCTGGGATTTCCCTATCAGGATTCAGTCTGGTGAATTTTCTAGATTTGGAAAAGCTTTTGGAGAAAAAGTTTGGAGAAGCTGGGTTGTTTGGGGTGGGGAGGAGGGAGAAGTACTCCTTCCTGCACTACTTCTTGCTATTTGACCATTTTGGCTTCCCATCACTCGGTTTCTAATTGTTCCTGGTCATCTGATCAATTCTGATCACTATCATCCTATAATAGTCTGCCAGAGCCCTGGCATACTAGGGCTGCAGAGTAGGGGGAATGCCAGAGTAAGCCCTTCTAACACCCCAATTCAGTGCATCCACGTGGTTTACAAGATGAATTCTCTTTCAATTTCCCTTTCCCAGAAGTTTCAATGCCAAATTTAAAATGTCACCAAACTGGTGAGTTCTAGGATTAAATTTGTTCATGAATTTCCAGATTCTGACAGTTCCATGGCAATGATCTCCAGGCAGTGACCCAGGGAAGGAAATGTGCAATTCAATGCAATCACATATCCATTTAAGTATTGTGTGTTTGAGGACCCTACTTTCTAATCTTTGAATCACTTGAAATCTGCTCTTCCAAAATCTAGGTTGCATGTCTGATTATGCTTACCTTTCTTCTCCTTTTCTAGTAAGAATTTTTAAATGGAATGAACTCTTCTCCACAAGTTCTGCATTTCCACCCCAACAATCAATTCCTCTTTGTTGTAGAGAATTGAATCTAGACTAGAAAGTTTCTTCGTCAATTCCTTAACTTTTTGAAGGATGAAAGTATCAAGACAAAGACAAGCCAAAAAATTATTAGTGACTATGTTGGGCAATAGAGAAGATAGGTGGGGCATTGCATAGAGCACTGGGCTTAGAATCAGGAAGACTCATCTTTATGAGTTCAAATCTATCCTCAGACACTAGCTGTGTGACCTTGGGCAAGTCACTTAATCATGTTTGCCTTAGTTCCTTATCTGTAAAATGAGCTGGAGAAGGAAATGGCAAACCATCCCAGTATCTTTTCCAAGAAAAGCCCAAAATGGGGTCACAAAGAATTGGACAGGACTGAAATAATTGAACAACAACAATACATAGGGTAAAGAGAGGCCTATAGCAGATATCTGGATAATTGAAGTCCTCTCCTCACCCCATTCATTACTATCATCATTGACACTCTGTCAGGCTTGTAATTTATTCCCCAAACTCCTCATCTATTTCTTTTTTCTGTCACGATGATCTGTGGTATATTCTGATGACAATATGCTACTGTTTCTGCATATATTAATCTTTACCCAAAGCTCTCCTGAGTTCAAATCTGGTCTCAGATACTTACTAGTGGCCTGAGTCTGGATAAGTCACTTAACCTCTGTTTGCCTCAGTTTCTTCATTTGTAAAACAGAGATCAAAATAGTACCTGCCTCCCAGGGTTGTGGTGAGGATCCCACAAGATCATAGTTGTAAAGCACTTAGCCCAGTGCCCGACACATAGGGGGCATTACATAAATGTTAGCTATTTGTGATTTCCTCCTATAAGTTATTCATGATGTCCTCCTTTTTTCCTCACTTCTTTCAAAGGTTAGGTCATGTGCCTACCTCCAGGAAAACCTTTCCTTATCACCCTAATTGCTAGTACTCTCTCTTCCTACTCAAATTATTGTGAATGTGCTTATTGGTGTCCATGTAGTTTTGTTTTTTTACCAGTAGAATGTAAGCTCCTTGAAGGCAGGAATGATTTTTCCTTTTATCTCCATATCCTCAGTGCCTAACACAGTGCTTTGCACATGGTAGATGTTTTATTTTATTTATTTATTTATTATTTTTTTGCTATTTGGAGGGCAATTGGGGGTAAGTAACTTGCCCCAGGTCACACGGCTAGGTGTGTGTGTGTGTGTGTGTGTGTGTGTGTGTGTGTGTGTGTGTGTGTGCTAAGTGTCTGAGGTCAGATCTGAACTCCAGGTCCTCCTGACTCCAGGGCCAGCACTCTACTCACTGTGCCACCTAGCCGCCCCCTGGTAGATGTTTTATTAATATTTATTGGAATAGATTGGATTGTTAAACTAGATCCCAGATCTCCAGACTCCAAGTCTAGAGACCTGGTTTCCAGTGTCCTCTAAGGTCGGTATCTAATGGTTAGAGTATAACTTAATCTTTCCAAGGTTTTCTCATAGGACTCCCCATCATCCAATTTAAGGTCCAGACAAAGTAAATCCCTCGCCATCTGTAAGTGTCATACTGCTCCTTTCTTCTTTTTTTGGAGGAGAGAGGGCAGGGCAATTGGGGTTCAGTGACTTGCCCAAGGTCACATGACTAGTAGATGTTAAGTGTCTGAGGTTAGATTTGAACTCAGGTCCTCCTGACTCCAGGGCCTGTGCTCTATTGACTGCACCAACTAGCTGCCTCTCATACTGTTCTCTTAAATCTTCCCATCTTCACTCTGCTGTCTTCCAAACCTGAAATAAACTCTCTTCCACCCAAATACCTCATCTCCACCAGTAGCAATCTCTCCCTTCCATCAAGGCCTATCTCAGATACCACTGCCTCCTGGAAGTCTTCTCTTATCCCTCCCTTCTTCAAAGCTCTAGCAGTTTGGGGAGACTTTTACACTGCCTCCTCTCTTCCATTTTCTGTTCTTACTTATACACCAGTTTTATCCCCATATTAAGCTCTATGAGGATAGGGTCAGTATTTGTTTTCATCTTTACATCTATTCTGAAATCTAGCCCAGTGCCTTGCACATAAGTAGATGCTTAATAAATATTGAATTGTTTTAAATTCTACAAATCTATGTTAAAAGTAGAAATATAAGTTCCATTACTGATGACACAAGTTTCTTTTCCACGGGTTTCTTTGTTGTCCTTTATTTTTGTCATCAAAGTCGACCCAAACTGCTGGTTAGAGAACCCACTTCCTTCAATGTCCTTATGCACTAATGTTCCAGAATACATCACGTTAATGATTTCTAGGTGTATTTCCTGACCATTCAAGCTCCAGGTTCCCACTGATATCTAGTGTTGCTGGGCAGAGAGGCATAGAGACAGGCAAAGGACTGTTGCCAGACACCCTTAAATATGAGATTGTCCTTTACTCTCTCTTTTCATGATTTTGATAGTATCAGGTTGCATAAAGGTTTAGTATTTGAATATGGAACAAAGAAGAAGTCACAAGTGATACCCCAAGAATTCAGTCACAGCATCTATCAAAATTTCCTTTCAACCAGCCTAAGACAAAACTTGGGAGTAGCTGGAGTTTATTTTAGTCCTGTCCCTAAACCTGCTCCTACCATCCCTTACTCTCCTGGATTTCTCTTTTAGGCAGCATCCCTCCCTCAAATCCAAAGCCTTCTTGCCCTTCCTCTAGCTGGCCAGGAGTTTCCATAGGTCCCCCTGAGTATTACCCTGGGTTCTGAACCTTTTCAGACCCTTTTCTTCCAGAAGGACTTCAGTGAATCTGAAAACTCTGCTTTTCAAAGGTTCAGCTATTCAATCTAATAAACTATTCCATGATAATGCATCAATGATTACTAATGTATTATTCTTCTGAGGCAGATAATTGCCTTTTTGAAAGACTCCTCTGGAGATAATGTCCTAATTACTTAAAGCAGTGACGCTAATGGTAAGAATTTTAAGCATTTTAGAAGGTCAGTGGAGAGGATTTTTTTTAAGTGAGGTGGGGAAGCAGAAAAGGGTTTTTGGAACCCCTTCAAATCATACCCTGCAGATCTTAGAATTTTCCAGTCAAAACTGTCTAACCTGTATTATTGGTACCTGAGCAATGGCCACCCTAAGGTGGAGGTGTGGACCCAACTATTTCATCATCCCCAGGCCATCTGCCATTCATACAGGCACACAGGACAGAGCTGAGACCCAGGAACCTTTGTGCAAACTTAAAGGGCTTCCCACCCAGCTCTTCCTGAGCCAGCTCCCCTGATGTCTCCAAGAGGAACACAGTCAGAGTCATCCCAATGACATAAGGGAAACTCCTATTTCCAGCAGTTTCTCATTCAGCTGCAAAAATGTACAACAGTAGGCCGAGCCTGGCCTTTCAAAGTCTCTGCAGGAAGCAAAGTTGTTTTTTAAACACCACATCTGAGAACATCTTTTGAGCAGGACTGTATCCGAGAGCGGCTGGGGCTCAGCTGGGGTCCTGGCCCTTCCCTTCCCTCACCCAGCCGGCCACAATGTCTCAGGGCAGTCCTGCAACTGTATGGGGGAGGGGACAGGGAAACTATCAGGGAGGCCTGGTATTCCTCCAGATTTCCCCTTGGCCAGAGAGGATTAAAGGTTTTTTTCCCCTCCCCATATCCTCCACCAATTCACAAAAGTAGATGGTCATTCCAGTTAGTGTCCTTAAGGAAATTTCCTTTAAATTAGAAACCTAAGATTAACTTTCGCACCAGGGCATTCACCTATCAGGAATAGTCATTTTATTACATTTTCAGGATTACAATGCATATATCCCAAAGAAAACTGTTTTTTTGTCTGAAAATGTAACTGCTATCACAAATCAATCTAATCAACCTGTCTCACAATTACATTCACACCCAAACACCTGTAATAGTAAGAAAATAAAGAGTCCTATGTCCTAAGAACATTAGAAAACTGACCAAGTCTGAGCTGGTTTAAAGGACAGTCCTTTTTGGAGATAGGATACAGAACTGGAATATCTCTTGAATGTTCCAATCTAGTCTTACGAATTCTATTTTTTAGTAATACAATTTTATTTCTAGTAACTGCAGAACCTCTCCATTGTTCATCGAATAAAATGCAAACTCCTTAGTCTGGCATTCAAAGCCTGTCATGGCAGATCTCCATGACCTGCCTTTACAGACTTGTCTCCTGGTATTTCTCTTTGTGAATTTTATGTTCCAGAGAAACTGTACTAGTCACCCTTCCCCAATGTCATCCTGCATTCTGCTACCTTTCAGACTTTGTACACGTCATCCCAATGGAATGGACTTAACATCTTTCTCTTCATTCAAGGCCAACTGTAGGCCCTCCCTGATCTTCCCTGGTAGAAGCGATCCCTGCCTCCTAGAGCCTCTGAACCCTCTCTCTGGCTTTTTAAATGATTTATATCCTGTATCCCAGTTGTTTTTGTATGTCTTTCATTCCCCTATTAGATTACAAACTCCTTGAAAGCAATGACTATGTTATTTTTCATTTTTGACTCTCCAGTACCCAATACGTTTTGTACATGAAATATACTTAATAATTTTTCCTTGATTGCATAGTAATGACTATAATCTAGGACCAACTTTCCCTATTAATAATAAGGATCACTATTTTATGCCATCTGTCACAGGAATACAGATTTAAAGCTGGAAGAGACCCCAGAAGTCACCTAGCCCTATCTTTATAGGAAATTGAAGCCCTGAGAAGATGATTGATTTGCCCGAGGTCAAATAGGTAGTAAAAAACCTGAGGTTTGAGCCTCCATTTTCTAATTATAACCTAGCATACTTTCCACTACAGTCCCCTCTCAACATATTCACATCAACAAGTATTTATTAAACATCTACTCTGTCCAGGGCATTATACCAGGCACTAGAGGTACAAAGACAAAGATGAGATACAGTCCCTGTAATCAAGAAGTTGATATTCTACCAGGAAATACAGTATATTATGTACACAGGGAGGTAAATACAGGATAAGTGGAAGAATATAAAACCACTTAAAAATAGGGGGATCAGGTAAGACTTGTGTAGCTTTTAGATAACACCTGAGCTGAGCCTTGAAAGAAGCTAAGGATTCTAGGTAGCAGAGTATGTATTAGTCATTGGTGACAGCCTGTGAAAAACAGGATGCTATGCTGAAGGAACAGAAAGTAGATCTGTTTGGATGGAAAGTAGAAGACAAGAAGGGGAGAAATAGGAAATAAATCTGAAAACATAGGCTGGAACCAGATGATAAAGGGCTTTAAATTCCAAGCTGAACAGTTTGTATTTTATTCTAGAATAAATACAGAACTATGGAAGCTTCTTGAGCATAGAAGTGATGTAGTCAGACCTACATTTTTAGATATGACTGAAAAGGTAGGGTTATACCACATCATGGAGCTTTGAATGCAAGGCAAAGGACCTTGGACTCTGACTTGACTTTAACAGAATAAATATCCCTCTACCCTAGTTGGACTTAGTTCTTCTCTTTCTCAAAGTTATATAAAAATAAGATTCCAAAGCTAGAATGTCTCATAAATGTCAACTAGCAGGTTTATGGTTTTTGTTTAATTTAGTTGTCATAAATCAGCGGTAAATTCACTCATTACTTATAATGATCTTTCAAAGTAGTTTAATATTTCAACTACAGTTGGCCATGTGTATTCTAGTAAAAGAAATAGATTTAAAATTTCTGACTTGTAGCAATGTTCATTCTTTCACTTATTTGGGTAAGTCATTTAAAGTAACTCTGCTTCAGATTTCCTTATCTGTAAAATTGGGGACAGGGGTGACTAGGTGGCACAGTGAATAGAGCACCAGCCCTGGAGTCAGGAGGACCTGAGTTCAAATCCAGCCTCAGACTCTTTTTCTTTTTTCTTTTTTTTTTAATTTTTCAAATGCTTTATTAATTTCTGATTTACATCATTCATTTCTGCCAGATTTTGAGTTGCAAATTTTTTGCCCATTTTTCCCCTACCCACCGCCCCAAAATAGCAGTCCCACAGGATATCCCCTCCTCCAATCTGCTCTCTCCCATATTTTTTCCCGTACCCCTTTCTACTTTTCCAGTGGATCTCTATGCCCCAGTGCCTGTATACCTTATTTCCCAATTACATGAAAAATAGTATTAATAATGGTATATATGTATATATATTTGATTTTAAAACTTTGAATTGAAGATTCATTCCCTTCCCCCCTTGTCACCCACCCTTACTGGGAAGATAAGCAGTTCAGTATAAGTTGTACATGTGTGGCTAATGCAAAACATTAACATAGTAGATATATTGTAAAAGACTGACTACATTTCCCTCCCTCCTATTCCACCTCCCACTTGTTCTATTCTCTACTTCGATCCCATCCCTTTTCAAAAGTGGGTGCTCCCAACTTCCCTCCCCCCCAGCCTGCCCTCCCTTCCATCATCCTCCCTCTCATCCCCTTCCCCCCTACTCTCCTGGAGGGTGAGATACCCTATTTAGTGTGTATTTCATTCCCTCCTCAAGCCAAATTCAATGGGAATAAGGTTGACCCATTCCCTTTTGCCTTCCTATTCTTCCCCTCCATTGTAACTATTTTCCCTTGCCTCTTCTATATGAGATAGTTTGCCCCATTCTGTCTCTCCCCATCTCCTCTTATTATATTCCTCTCTCACCTCTTAATTTCACTTTTAAGTATCATCCCTTCCTGTTAAATTGGTCCTGTGCTCTTTATCTATGTATACCTGTAAACATATGTATATACACATTCACATATGTATTCATATGACCATATACCTTCATATATAGACATATATATAGAGAGAGACATATATATGTATATATATATATTTGTATTCCCTTCAACAACTAAGAAAAGTTTCATAAGTTACAATTATTGTTTTTCCATGTAGGAATGTTAATAGCTCAACTTTGATAAGTTCCTTATAATTTCTTTTCCCTGTTTACCTTCTCATGCTTTCTTGCTTTTTGTATCTGAATGTCAAATTTTCTATTCAACTCTGTTTTTTTTTCAGCAAGAATACTTGAAAGTCCTCTATTCCACTGAATGACCATATATTCCCCTGAAACATGATACTCAGTTTTGCTGGGTAGGTGACTCTTGGTTTTAATCCCAGCTCCTTTGCCCTCCAGAATATCATATTCCAAGCCCTTCGATATCTTAGTGTAGAAGCTGCCAGATCCTGGGTTACCCTGATTGTGTTTCCAAAATATTGAAATTGTTTCTTCCTGGCTACTTGTAATATTCTTTCCTTAATCTGGGAATTCCGGAACCTGGCTATAATATTCCTAGGAGTTTTCTTTTTGGGATCTTTTTCAGGAGGTAATCTGTGGATTCTTTCAACATTTATTTTGCACTCTGGTTCTAAAACATCAGGGCAGTTTTCTTTGAGAACTTCCTGGAGGATGATTTCTAGGTTCTTACTTTGATCATGGCTTTCAGGTAGTCCAATAATTTTTAAATTATCTCTCCTGGATCTATTTTCCAGGTCAGTAGTTTTTTCCCATGAGATATTTCACATTGCCTTCTATTCTTTCATTTGTTTGGATCTGTTTGTTTAACAGCATCTTGATTTCTCATAAAGTCATTAGCTTCCATTTGCTCCAATCTAATTCTGAAGCAATGATTCTCTTCATTGAGCTTTCGAGATTCTTTTTCCATCTGGCAAATTCGATTTTTTAATGCATTCTTCTCCTCATTGCCTTTTTGAGCCTCTTTTGCCATTTTAGTCTATTTTTTAAGGTATTATTTTCCTCAGTCAGGCTGTTGACTCTCATTTTGTAATTTTCTTGCATCATTCTCATTTCTCTTCCCAATTTTTCCTCCACTTCTCTTATCTGCTTCTTAAGGTCCTCTATGGCCTGTAACCAGCTGGTATTTTCCTTTGAAACTTTTGGTGCAGGAGTTCTGACTTCACTGTCTTCCTCCTGTTCCATGCTTTGCTCCTTTTTGTCCCCAAAATAGGAGTCTAATGTTGGAATCTTCTGTCTGCTTTGTTTCCTTTGCCTGGTCATGTCGCCCCTCAGTCACTTGACCTCTGGGCTTTTTGCCACACTAGGACTCTGCCACAAGACAGGGGAGCTTTCGTTCCAAACGCTGGGGTTTTCTCAGCTGCCAGAGGTATTACATGGGTGCCCTCTCTGAGGTCTCCACATGCTCTGGCAAGCTGGACATACACCCCAAGACCTTTACCCTAGACTGCAATCCAGATCCAAGCAGGCTAAAGCAAGAGCCATTACCCCTCAGACTGGTGCTTGGTCCCCCTACACTCTGCAGGCCAGGAGCTGAAGCTGCCATGTGGCTGGCTGGCTGTGCTGGCATCTCAGCAACTTCTCGCCCCGGGGGCAAAAGCCACACACTCCCACTTACTGGGTCCCAAAGTCCAGACTTCACTGACCTCTCACTTTGTCCTTTGAATCTATGTGTTGATAAATCTGGAAATGGCCACAGCTGCTGCTGATCTGGAGTCCCTCTGGCTGTGGGCTGGTCAGGCCCACCCTGGTGCTAAAGCCTTGGCTTGGGGCTGGGCTAGGCTCCCAGAGCGCTGCGCTAGCTGCTTCCTGCCTGCCTGCCGGGCTGTCCTCAGTGGGAGGTTAGCTTCTCTGTGTCATTTTGTGGGTTCTGCAGCTCCAAAGTTTGTTCAGAGTCCCCTTTTTACATGGATTGGGGAAGGTGGAAGCTGGAGCCACGGGGAGGTCCTGCTTCTACTCTGCCATCTTGACTCTGCCCGCCCTCCCCAGCCTCAGACTCTTAATATAAAAAACTAGCCATGTGACCCTGGGCAAGTCACTTAGCCCCAATTGCCTGGCCCACCCCCCTCCAAAAAGCAAAAAACAAAAAAAAAAAAAAAAGATTGGGGATAATTATCCTCATACTTCCTACCTCAAAGGGCTATCGTTAACTTTAAAAGGCTGGGTAAGCTATTCTCATCCAACCCACTGGGGTAAGATCCATGGGACCTTTTTTATTTGCAAACAGGCCTACTGACATACATGAGCTCAAACACTAAAATATATATTTCTATATTTTCTCCACAATCTCCAACTTTTGAAAATGTTATTATAGTACCTCACCTGTACCACACCTGAGTCAGTTCAAGATACTTTGTGGGTCTACATCTTCTCAAAATGAGGGTTCCTGAGCCCCCACTGATGGGCCTAGTTTTTTCTAGTCAGCCAGAGGATACAATTAGTTCAGACATCTCCTAAGACATCTTCTCATTTCCCACCATAGTTTCCCTTATTTAGGACTTCTTTTGACTTCCTAGCTATACTCATTTTGGATTCTTTGACTTTTCCACTACCTTCCCCTCTTCCCCCATGATTGGATACTTTTCTCCCCTCCCTCACTTTTTTAGCTATTATTTTTTTAAATGTCATCTTCCCTCATCAGACTGTAAACTCTCTGAGGGTAAAGACTGCTTTTCTTTTTCATCTTTGTACAGTGGGGACACATACTAGGTTCTTAATAAATGTTCAATGACTATTGATTCAAGGCAAAGGCATTTCATGAGATAGTACTGTAAGATTTACAGCACAACATTCCTCTCATAAACACATATTCTACTCTACCACAAATATATGCCCAATTAAAAGGGTGAGTAAGCAATGGGGATACAAAAAGAGGCAAAAGACAGTCCTTGCCTTCAAGGAGCTTACCATCTAATGGGGAAGAAAATAATATGCAAACAAATAGGCACAAAGCAAGCTATATACAGGAAAAACAGGAAATAATGAACAGTGGAAAGACACTAGAATTAAGAGGGGCTGGGAATGTTCTTCAGTAAAGGATGGGATTTTCACTGGGACTTAAAGAAAACCCAGGAGGTCAGCAGTCAGAGGAGAGGAGGGAAAGCTTTCATGGGGGCCAGCCAAAGAAAACGCTCAAAGTCAAGAGACAGAGTTCATGAATCAGCCAGGAGGCTAGTGTTATTGAATTTCATTGGATCAAAGAGTACATGTTAGGGAGTAAGGTGTATGAAAGACTGGAAAAATGTAGAAAAGGGCTTTGAATGCCAAACAGAGCATTTTTATTTATTTGATCTTGGCACCAGTAGAAACCACTGAAGTTTATTGAATAGAAGAGTGATATGATTGCACCCGTATTTTAGGAAAATCACTTTTGTGACTGAATGGAGGATGAATTGAAGAGGGGAAAGATCTGAGGTAGGCAGATCTACTATGTAGGGAATTTGTGTGAAGGAACAATTCATTCTTTTTTTTTTTTTTTGCCTTTTGGAGGGCAATTGGGGTTAAGTAAATTGCCTGAGGTTATACGGCTAGTTTTTTTTTTGTATGGGCGTTAAGTGTCTGAGGCAGGAACCTAACTCAGGTCCTCCTGACTCCTGGGCCAGGGGGCCAGCGTTCTTACTCACTATGCCACCTAGCCACCCCTAGGAACAACTCATTCTAATGTTGCAGAACTCCTGATATTATCTGTTGATATCATTGAACTACTCTCCCTAGGCATGGTCCTTGTTGGGCACAGTGTCTCTTTAGGGTGAGTTGCTCTCTTGACTTCACTGGGTGCAGCATCTCTCTTCCATTGGCCTCTATCAGTCTTAACATGTAGTCTCCACTGGCATATTCTGCTGGTCTCAGTGTTACTCAATTGACTCTCTTCTGGGCTTTCTCTTTTGGACCAGCTAAACGTCTCAGATTTCAGTCTGCAAGGGTATAGTGAATAAGTTCACCTTGATAAGGATTGGGCGACAGCCCTTCTTGGGCCCTATTTCTAGTTAACCAAAACTAGGCAGTGTGCCCTCAGACTGAGGTTAGGTCTTTTTCTTTTCTAATCCTTGTTGTGGATCAGAGATCAAAGTCTTCTATTACAAATAATTAATAATAGTTAACATTCATAGTACTTTACAATTTGCAAAATGCTTTACATATATTATCTCATTTAATCTTCACAACAATTCTGTGAGGTAGGTGCTTAGCGGTCCAAAGATCTTACATCATCCAGAGATTTTCTCTGGTTTAGTGGAAAATAAATTTAAGCAAGAAGAAAAGGTAGGCCCCTGAAGGCAAAGTCAGTGTTCTCTACCATCTTAGCCTAAATTCCTGTCTTTATTATGCTTATCTGTTAACTTAGAGGCTGCATATACTGGTACTGTATTTTGGTCAGTTAAAACCTCAGTTTCTCTATCTTACTATAAAAATACCTTCTCCAAATGGGGATGTTTCCACATATGGACTATAACATATTTATGACACAGCTGGACTAAGCCTTGATAAAATAATGGTGTCTAAGGTATGTAGGAATGTGTTATGAAAGACAGTGGGATAAAATTTGGAAGAGCACTTCTTGCTTTTTCTCTCCTTCCCCCAATATTGAGCAAGCTATTTCTGTAAAATGGTAAGAATAATAGATATCTCCCCTACCCACGCCTCACATATTCTAGTACTTCATAAACTGTAAAATATTATCTTTTTTTTGTGGTGGCCACTGTGAAAAGAATGCTGCATAGTCCTAGCTGTTGGGGAGTCTTTCTTTCCACAGAGTCAAAATCTGCCTCTCTACAAGTTCCATTCACCTCCTTAGAATTAGAGAATTTGGGTTAAAATCCTCAACCTTTTGTTTTGGGAAGTCAAGTTTCTTCCCTTGGGCTTTAGTTTCTTTCTTTGTTGGATTAAACAAAGATTCTTTTTTTTTTTTTTTTTGCTTTTTGGAGGGGGGAAGGTAAGGCAATTGGGGTTAAGTGACTTGCCCAAGGTCGGCTAGTTTTTCTGTCTGTGTGTTAAATGTCTGAGGTCAGATTTGAACTCAGGTCCTCCTGACTCCAGGGCCAGCACTCTATTCATTGTGCCACCTAGCCACCCCTAAACAAAGATTCTTAACCTGGAGTCTGTGAACTTAAAAAAAAAAATTTTTTTATAACTGCATTTCAATATAATTGGTTTCATTTAGTCTTGGTATTTTATGAATTTAAAAACTTTCTGAGAAAGCATACATCAGATCGCCAAACAAGGTCCTCACACAAAAAAAGGCTAATGACCGACCCCTGGATTAGAGGATTTGCATTCTGAATTCTCAGATCCTAAAACCTAAATCTCACTACTGGTTCTGCCAATTATTAGTTGTGTGATCCTGGGTAATTCACCTTGGGTCTTTCAGCCTTAGAGAAAGACAAGACAGGGCTGGGGAACCTGAGGCCTGGAGGCCACATGTGGCCTGTTGTGCTAACCAGTCAACCAACAATTATTTTCTAAGTACATGCTATGTGCCAGGCACTGTGCCTTTAAGCACTGAGGATGGAAGAAAGACAAAAAGAACCCCTGCCCTCAAGGAGCTCATGATCTAAGGAGGGAAATATGTAAATAATTTGGCTCATTCAAGATGTTGTTTAAGGTCTGGGACTGTCTTTTGCTTCTTTTAGGTTCTCAAGTATGGTTCTTTGACTGAATCCAAACTTCACAGAACAAATCCCCTTAATAAAAGGATGTGTTCTATAAAACTTGGACTCAGTCAAAAAGCCACACCCAAAGGCTTAGAAGGCCACATGTGGCCTGGAAGCTGAAGGTTTCCCACCAGATAGAGAGAGTAGATGGGAGGCATTCTGAGAAGGAATGGCATTAGCAGCATTAAAGGTCTGCAGAATATGGGATTTGAACGGAGTTTAGGAAGTGAGGCAAATAGGAAGGTTTTGAAGAGGGATGGGAGAAGGAGGACAGATGAGTTCAGTTTAGGACTTGTAGAGTTGGAGATTCCCAGAATCCCCAAACCTCAGAGGCCCTCTAGTCCCACCAAGAATCCCCAGGAAAACATAGAGGACAAATATTTATCCAGCCTCCCCAGAAGCCCTTTAGGGAAGAAGCACCCTCTATATTCATTAGGAGTCTCCAATGAGAAAATGTTTCCAAAATGTTTTGAAAAGTATTATGGAAATGCGAACTAATTTACTTTTAGAAGGAAAAGATGGGAATTAGGCAAAAGCAGTTGCCCGCCCCCTCCAGCCTCTATTCCTTGCTCATCTAAAATAAATAAATATATAAATAGATTTAAAAAAAGAAAACGAATCAAAAACCTAGGGTGGTGGTTTCTCTGCACATCCAAAAATAAATAAATAAAGGTTTCCCTCCCTTCTTCCGAGTGTCTATCTCATAATGGCTTACGGGCAAATCCACCTTTACGCCGTCATTTGTGCAAGAAGTTATAGGAAACCGGGCTGCGCACCGCCTCCGCCGGGAAGCCCAGACTTCCTGGGAAGCCAGGCGTCCACTCAGCCGGCCCAGGGCCTCGGGGGCGGGAGCGGGGGAGACTCCCGAGCAGCCCCGAGTTGGAGGCGGGGCCCGGAACGGACAGACGTCGGGCCGAGCCCTTTCCTCCCCTGCCCGCCCGCGAGCCGGAGAACACTCCGTTCTTTATCTCCCGCTCCTGTGAGCCGGGGAGTTTCTCCTTTTGAAGGGAGAACAACCGTGGGGCCGAAAATGCTCCATGGGGGATTTCCTTGGGCATTACCGAAAGTGATGCGGCATTACCGCCGCACTGCCTCTGTTCCCCGGAAAGAGAGGCGAGGCCGCCCCCGGCTCCCCCGGCTCCCCCGGCTCCCGGGGCCCCCCGCGCCCCTGCCCTCTGCCCCGCGCCGCGGCTGCTCTGTGCGCCCAGCCTTTCATTCATTGTCCGTCGGGTTGACTTTGGCTCGAAAACGCAGGAAGCTGTTCTCCGGCTTCCCTGGCACAGAGTCCCAGCTCCAGCTCGCTCTGGCCCGGAGGCTTTCAGACAGATTTCTAAAGCGAAGCCCTTCTCCTCCGGAGAAAGGCGTTTCTGTTTCATCCCCACATTACTGGCCCAGACATTCCGTGGCCCCCTTTTAAACAAAGCCCCGAGGTCATCGGGCATGGCTCTCGGGTGACCAGGGCTCTTTGGAAACCAGGCCGGCCCTGGGCCCTGGGTTCCTTTGCCAACCTCCTCAGGCATTAATCAGGAGCCTGGGGAAATCATTCGGAGGGCATTCACAGGGTCTCTCTCGCCCCAACGGGACCAGGGTCAGAACGGAGAGCCCAAAGCCCTGAGGGGGGTGTGGAGGAGGGCAACAGCTGTAAAAAGAAATGCACACACACACACGTCTAAAGCTGAAAAGGACTTCAGAGGCCATCTAGTCCGACTGACATTTTACAAATTGGGAAACCGAGGCCCACATAAATTAAGCAACTTGCCTAGGGACCCACAAGTAATAAGCAGCACGAATCACTATCGGAACATTTTGTCATTGGAGGCTCACGGGTGAAATAGGTACCAAATAAGTGTATGGAGTACCTCTTCCCTGGGAGGTTGAATGAATATTTTCGTTTTGTATGTTTTCCAGGGGATTCTTGGTGGGACTAGAGGACCTCTGAAGTTCTGGGATTCTGGGAATCTCAGGAAGTAATAAGCATCAGTATTCAAGACCGGAAAACAGATCCTTTAAGTCAGTCTGAAGGAACCCGGAAAGATTGAAAATCTCCCCTGAAGCCCTCTATTCCACTTTTGGAGAGCTCTAACTCTGAGGGAATTTTTCCTTAGAGCAAATCTCAATGTTCTTCTTTATGATTTCTAACTCTTATAATTAGTTCTGTCCTTTTACACCAGCCAACTAATCTAAACTCTCTTCCATTTGACAGACCTTCAAATATTTGAACAGATATGGCTAGTATTAACAGAAGCATTGTAGCCTACAACAGTAGAAAGAGCACTGGAAAGAGTCAGAACACACTTCTGTCATTTACTACCTCTGTGACTTTGGGCAAGTTACTTGCCCTCTTAGCCTCAGTTTCCTTATCTGTAAAATGGGGTTAATAGTAGTACCTACCTCATAGGCTTGTTGTAGAGATGAAATAAGATATTTGTAAAAAGCACTTAACACAGTGCCTGACCAGAGTAGGCATTACATAAATGCCTATTCCCCTTTCCACAGCCCCTAAGGTCCTTTCCAATTCTAAATCTGTAATCTGCTGAAATCCATGAAGTAGAGAGTCATTATCCCCATTCTATAGATAAGGTCATCAAGTGAACAAGTATCAGAGCCAGAACTTGACCAGTCTAATGACTTAAATAGCCTAGAATCCTTACGCCAACATTGAGCTATGCTCATTTATCAGATTATCCATTTACTATGGTCCTCCATCTCTAGGGGAAGAATATTAGTAGGGGCTCAATAAATACTTTTGGAACTGAAAGAAACTATTGCTTTTCCTCACTCCCCTCTCCAGTAAATACAAAAAGTAAGGTTGGATAACCACAGAGAATAATTAAGCAATTGTCCTGGGACCTCTGGGGTTCTTTATTTTTTCCCATCCTCTTTTAGATCAGCGAAGGAAAGATCCCATACAGTGTTCTGGCACCCTAGATTGTGTGAGGGTAGTCTACTGTGACCCTGTTTCACTTTGCACCAGTTTTATTTCAATTCAAAAATTATTAAGCACCTCCTGTGTATAGCACACTGTGGCAGGCTCTCAAGGAAGTACAAAGTTTAGATAAGGGGAGTTTACAGTAAGTGCATAAAAGAGGTACCAGCAAAGTTCTAAATAGGGTCTGTATAAAGTGAAAGGTTATTACTAACTTGAGATCAGTAAAAGCCTCATAGAGGAAGCCTTTGAAATATTAGAGGATGGTTTTAAAGGATGAGTAATAATTCAGTGAGAGAGGCTAGGCATTCAGACCATTATGGGCACAGAAATAGGAAAATATGAAAGGGGCAATGAATAGAGAAAAAAAGTGGAAAAATTGGTAAAGGTCCTACTATGTACAAACCACTAAAGGCCTTATTCTATGCAAACCACTATAGAAAGTGCTGGAAATGTAAGGATGGAAAGTGACACAGTCTCTGTCCTGAAGTATCTCACAATCTGATAGGGAGAAAATGGCATTTGCATGGGGTGGGGGGGAGCAGGAAACACCAACTCATGATACAATATAGAATGTGAAAAGGACATAGAGTTTCAGTTAAAGAGTTCTATGAAAATTGAAGCTAGAACAACCACTTTTAGATGGCTGGGATTGAGGAAGAAAGTTTCATTAGAAGAGGTAGTTCTTGGGCTGAGCTTCAAAGGATGAGAAAGATTTCAAAAGATAGAGATAAGAAGGGCCTGCATTCCAAGGCATGGAGGGACAGAGAGCCTATATCACTTTGTGGAGATGGGAAAGGCCATTCTTCCCTAAGTTGTGTGCTCCTAACTTCCTCTATCATGTCCTGACTCTCCATCCTGAAGATTTACTTCAAACCTAGGATTCCTACATTGGAAGAATCCTCTGCCCCTTTGGTCTCTCCCCCTGATTAGATGGCTCCTTCCAGAAAAAAGGACCCCAGGTCAACCATGTTTCATTCCTCTCTGGACTTCACTCTAGACTTTCTCTATCATACTCCTACATTGGTTGTGCCCCCCCCACACACACATCTTCCTCTTTTGTCTTGTCTTCCCCCATTATGGGTGCTTGTATTTGTATTCCAGCACAATGCTGGACACATAGTAAGCACTTAATAAATGCTCACTGGCTTGACTTGACAGGATGAGCTCAGGAAACAGCCATTAATCTAAGTTGTTTGGAACAAAGACTGTATGAAAGGGAGTAGAATTCATAGGCCCATGGGATCATAGACACAGAATTGGAAGGGACCTTTGGGGACACCTAATCTAACCCACTAATTTTACAGATGAGGAAACTGAAGCATGGAAAGGTTAAAAGATTTGCCTAAGGTTACCCAATTACCATGATGGAGCCTGGATTCAGACCCCATCAAACCATTCTGCAAAGCACATTGAAGTTAAATAATATTGGAAAAGTAAATTAGGTAAAGATTTGTGTGGTGGAGAGCTAATAAGTGGTTGACCAACCTGTCTCTAGATATCTTGGACACTGACAAATCCTAAACCTATCAGAACTAGAAATGTTACAGGAAAATTAATTACACTCCAGTCTCAGCTATTGTCCCTGAAGCAAAAACCTCAAATTCAGGTCTCTACACCTCAAATACTATAGATCTAAGGATGACTGTGGCTTAGGGCTCAGTCTATTTTCCCAGATAAAGCCATGTTATGTTCTCAGGGCAAAATTGGACCCTACATGGCTGGGGACCTTTCAGAACATTCAACAGACTTTTTTTTCCTCTGAGAGACGAAGGATTTGTGTGATCTAAGCGGGAGGCTTGTAACTGCTTCATGTGGTTTGGGCTTTGACATTCTATTCCACTAAAGGCTAAATGGGCAGAATTAACACTAAGTGAAGACTTCAATTTCTAGCCAAAACAACAACAAGAGAAGGAAATACATCCAAGAGCATAACTTAGTGGACTCAGTCTAAGCTACCAGACACCATGGATCCCAGGGCCAGCTTAGACAGCTTCACTCCAGGAGACTTTGAGAAAGCCTCAGACCAACCCATTCATCCTTCCTCCTGTAAAACAATGATGAATATCTGTCATGCATGTACATGTCACCTGAGAGGCTGAAGATTCATTCAGGGGAAGCTTTTTAGCCCACTGCTCACGAAGGTAGCTAGAGTGCAAATTAATGAGGGATCTACAGGCCAGTAACTCCCTACCAAACCCCTGAAGCTACTTTGTTTGGCCTGTGGTGTACAGAGAGGTAGTTATTCAATAGCCTGTGTATGAGAAGACGCAAAGGATATTAATTCAAAGATTTGTAAATAGTATCCACTCATTTGGATTGGCTGAACATCAGCATCATTCTCAGGAAACGTTGCTTAATTTCCCAGCTGGATATAAGGCCTTAAAAGCAAGTTAAACCAATGAATTTTGCCTTATATAAATTCCAGTGGTATAGCTTCTCCCAAAGAATTACATACGCATTCATAGGCAGCATGGTTTAATGGAAAGAGTGTTGGTTTTGTCAGGAAGTTCAAAATCTACATCACTAGCTCCATGACCTTGGGAAAGTCACATAAGCTCTCTGAGCCTCAGTTTCTATATATGTAAAATGGAAATAATAATGCCTTTAGTATTTATCTCACATAATTATCATGAAGATCAAATTAAATACCTGTGATAGTAATGGAATATAAAGATCCCCCTGTATTGGCTTGGTTTTCAAACTGATTGTGTTAAAACGCAGAGCTTGTTAATCCCACCTGTGGGATGGACTTGTTGATGTGAAAAGAAAGTCCTGAACTGGGAGGAGCTGGTGACATAGATTTGGAGAGACAAGAGAGAGGCAGAAGAACTTTTTGGAAGCAGCACCCTCGTGGAGGCAGAGAGAGACTGAGAGGATTGCTGAGGTCCACTTTGAATCGCCCTGGACTTTTGAGACCTGCCCCCTGAGCTGCCAAGGACTGAGCAGACATGGCTGTTTTGCTGGTACTTTGTCTGTCTGTTTTGATGTTGTTTTGCCTGATTTGTCCACTGGTGAAAGACAGTCCTGTTGAAGAAGTCCTGGAACCTGGCTGTTGGCTAAGAGCTCCTGAGACTGTCCTGCAGACAGAGAGTGAATACTGTCCACTGGTGAAGGACAGTGCTGTTGTTGCAGGGGTCTGGGAAACTTTCTGTTGGTTCAGAAGCCCTGAAGAAAGATTTTCTTGTTGTATGTTTACAGAAATCCTGGGAGAGGTTTTTGCTAATGTTTTCAGGGGTTCTAGGACTGTTCTGCAGACAGAGGATGAATTAATGAAGAGATTGGCAATGTATCTTGTGGCCTTGCTAAGCCTTGTCTCCCCAGGAACTAAGATTGCTGAGAACTTGCCTTGTGTCAAGATGAAGAAAAGACCTCCATTTGGGTATTAAGTGCTGTGCTTAAACTTGATGTAACTCTGGGGTAGATTCAATTGTGATCCAGGGGTGGGGAACTTTTGACCTTTTTGTGTTCTATGGTTGAACAAATGAATGTACTTTACTTATGTTTGGAAACTAATCTCCATTTGAGAAGAGGGGCTTTGTGGTGGACTAAATGAAGGTACAGCCTAGGGGTGGAGTAGTATTTAGAACAGGGATTTTGTAATTGATTGAAAGAATGGAAGGTCCTGGGGTGGGGTAGTCCTTGGAGATTATTTAATCAGGCTTAGTAAATGCTGTATTTTGAGTGATGTCATGTTTTGATCTTCTCAGTTCTTGGTTGGTCACTGAATAAAATGGAGAGCACCTATGCTGGTATTCTGAACCTTGGGAAGTTGCCTTTCCTTGGTATTACATTACAATACCCCAATCTCTCTCTCTCTCTCTCTCTCTCTCACACACACACACACACACACACACACGCATGTGTGTGTGTGTGTGTGTGTGTAGAGGTGTATGTCAACTATAGATTTGCATATAATTCTGCTATATATATATTTCTTGTTACATATGATATGTACATGTATACATAATTGAAATATGCATACTTGTAATTAGAAAAATGTATAGAGGAATTATAACAAACTATAACCTACAAAACTATAATATAATATAATAAAACTATAATATATATATTTTTTTATATAAGTATAAAAAAATGTAGTGAGGAGCTCTGAAAAAGAACACAGTAGCTCCTTGCCATGATGTCATGTATTCAAGGCTGAAGGGATCTGAGCAGCTTTGAGAAAGTCAAGTAATTTTTTTCCCATCATGATGCCATAGGCCTTATTGCATGTGTAATAGAAAGATCGAGCTTCCAGCAGCTATGGGGAATGTGTTGGCCACCAATGAGTACCTGAGTCAGACTTCCAGTTGAAGAAGCCAGGACAGCTGGTCTCAAGAGTCTCTATGTCTCAAGAGTTGGGAAATGGATTAAGTGAGAGAGAGACAGACAGACAGACAGACAGAGACAGAGAGACAGAAAGAGAGAGACAGAGACAGATACAGAGAGACAAAGAGAGAGACAGAGACAGAGAGACAGAGACAGAGACATAGAGAGAGAAAGGAGAGACAGAAAATCTGACACCAGATTGGCCCTAGGACCCAAAATAGTATTGCATGAAGCAGGGACTTGGCTAATTGGTGCTATGAGTTTTGCAGGAATATTCCTTTATTAACCAGGTCAGAATGTGAGTCATTATTCTGTTCTTTACAAGCTTTTAAATAAACCTACTCAATGTTTAAATGTTTTTGTTAGCCTAGAATGCTTGAAAGGGACTGAAGGTACTAAAAAAAGAAAAATATAAGCCAAATTTAATTCAATTCAATTAACATTTATTAAGAGCCTACTATGTGTCAGGAACTATGTTAAGTGTTGAGGATATAAATTTAAAAAAAAAGGCTAGTTCCTCAAAGGGCTTACAATCTAATGAGGGAAGACACATAAAAGGAAGCTGGGGAAGAGGGGGGGAATGGTGAGGGTCCACTAGGGGGTATGATGTTCTGTGTTGTTGAACCAAGCAGAGCTGCTGAGGGAAAATGGAGAGTTTCCAGATGTTCCCTGGACTTTCTTTGGGGGACTGGGGGGCTGGGAGAAACAAGGCAGGGAAGTTATTATTAGAGAAATTTAACCCAGTCTTTGGGAGATCAGAATTTTGCTTCTGAGTCACAGGCAACATGAAGGGGTGTGTGTGTGTGTGGTGTGTGTGTGTGTGTGTGTGTGTGTGTGTGTGTGTGTGTGTGTGTGTGTGTATTAAACTTTTCTTCATTCTAGGCCTTTTCCTTTCCCATTCTTTCTGTCATCTGGTACTCATGAAAACCCAGCTCCATATGAAAAACACTGAGTCTCTGACTACCTCCTCAGAAATGGGTGTTTCATCTTTCATGCCTTGTGACACATAGGCCCAAGAGGGGGAGGAAGCATGGTGTCTGCTCATTGCTATCACTTGGTAGCCTCTCCTCTGAAGTTCACTCCATAAGAACTGGTCTAGAACCTTGTTTTAGCCATTTTCCAGTCTCTGGGTTACTCTCCTTCCTTTTTCAGTAGCTAACTTACAATCTCTTTCCACTCTAACCCATTGCCCTCGTACCATAGAACTTTAATGGATATATTCATGTCCTTCAAATACCCTGGACTCTTAATTTTTTAACTTCCTCAACTACCATGACCAGTATTTCCATTGTGCCTTAGTCACTCCCAGGGATGAAGCCACCTCCACAATCCCATGCTCTGAGACTTCCTCTGACCAGAAGCCAGCATCCTTCCATCTCCCCATCTTACTGCTCCTCTGACTACGTTTCTGTCATCCTCAGAGTCATCAGTGCTCCTGTTCTTTGCTCTTCTCCCAGGCTATCATCCCTGCTCTAGCCTCCCCTCATGGTGACCCATTTTTGTTTAGTTCAACTGAATACTGTCTTCTACTCTTAAAATTCTTATGTTTTGTGTTGTGTCCCTGTGCAGGCCTTGTCAAACACCAACCTGGGAACCTCTCACCATCTCTGCTTTTATTCATGCTAAGGAATGTCTCTGGAGGAAGTCATACAACCCTGCCAGTTTGGGACCCTAAAACTGGGTTTTCTGATATTAATTGGGCCCTTAATACAGTTCTTTTTATTCTTTTCCAATGGTGTCTTTACCACAGTCCCCACAAGTTTGACTGTTCCAAACCTCTTCTTTTCTCCCTAAGAGTTTTATACTACTCTTTCTCCCATCTCTTGCTTTAAAAAGAAAACAGAAGGCTTTCACTCTAAAGTCTTCTCTATTATTGCAGACTATCCCTCGTTCTCTCCTTTGCTTCAGTCTCTTAAAAAAGGTAGCATCTTTCCTTGAGGTCATAGGATTATATATTTAGAAGAAAGCTACAGGCTATCTACTATGACCCCTTTGCTTTGCAGATGAGGAAATTGAAGTCCAAGGAACTTGTTCAAGCTCTCAGAGGTAGTAAATGTCAGAGGCAGGAGTTGAACCTAGGCCTGCTGACTCCAGAGCCAGTGCTCTTTCACTGTACCACACTGCCTTGCCCATGGTAACCCCTCCATTTATGCCCTTGACTGGCTCATAGTAGACACTTGATAAAGTCTCACTGATTAATCCACAAACCTCATCTCTTTTGGGAGTTTACCTTTCTTCTTCCCTTCCCCTCACCCCAAGTGCTCTCTGTCTCTCCAATCTCTCTTTATCTTTTGCTTATTATAAATGTGTCCAAGTCTAATTATGCCCAAAGGGCTACAAAACTGTGCATACCCTTGATCCAGCAATACCACCTCAAAGTCTATATCCCAAATAGGCCCTTCAAAAGGGAGAAGGACATATTTCTTCAAAAATACTTAGAGCAGCTTTTCTTGTGGAAGTCAAGACTTGGTCATTGAGGAGATACCTGTCAATTAGAGAATGACTAAACAAGCCATGGTATATGATTGTAGTGGAATATTATTTTGCTATGAGAAACGACAATCAGGATGCTTTCAGAAAGACCTGGGAAGACTTACATGAACTGATTCAGAGTGAAGTGAACAGAAATGGAAGAATATTGTACACAGTAACAGCAATATTATATGATGAACATCTATGAATGACATCATTCTCAGCAATACAATGATCCAAGGCAATCTCAAAGGACTCATGATGAAAAATGCAATCTGTTTCCAGAGAAAGAACTGATGGTGTCTGAATGCAGATCTAAACACACTATTTTTCACTTTCCTCCCTCCCTCTCTTCATTCCTTCCCTTGTTCCTTCTTCTCCTTCCTTATTTCCTAACTTCTTCCTTTTCCCTTTCTTTCTTTCTTCCTTTCTTCCTTCCTTCCTTCCTTCCTTCCTTCCTTCCTTCCTTCCTTCCTTCCTCCCTCCCTCCCTCCCTGCCTCCCTTTCTTTCTTTCTTTCTTTCTTTCTTTCTTTCTTTCTTTCTTTCTTTCTTTCTTTCTTTCTTTCTTTCTTTCTTTCTTTCTTTCTTTCTTTCTTTCTTTCTTTCTTTCTTGAATTTTCTCCCACATAAT
The DNA here is from genome assembly GCF_028583685.1 of Petaurus breviceps papuanus. Classification (NCBI taxonomy): domain Eukaryota; kingdom Metazoa; phylum Chordata; class Mammalia; order Diprotodontia; family Petauridae; genus Petaurus; species Petaurus breviceps. The sequence continues at coordinate 85,135,727 of NW_027186304.1, forward strand.
GACTAATATGGAAATATGTTTTACATGATGGCACGTGTATAATCTATATCTGATTACTTACTGTCTGAGGGAGAGGGAAGAGGAGGGAGGAAAGGATAGAATTTGGAACTCAAAATGTAAAAAAAAATGTAAAAAATTGTTTTAACATGGAATTGGAGAAAAATAAAATATTATTTAAAAGAATATGTTCAGGTCTCCTGTTAGAAAAAAAAAGAGGGAAAATTTTTGGAAAACACTACTTACATCTCTACCAAGGGTTATTGACAGAAAAAAAGAGAAATGTATTAAACTCTACACCTGCATCTTCTACTTTCTTTTTATTGAGCCTGCCACACGCCAAATCTGTTGAGGGCCAATACTTTAAAGATCATCTAGGCACTGACCAGTAGAACACCTGGAAACTGGACCTCAAACATTAAATACATAACTTTACTCAAGAGAGCTATTTAATGAGAATTAACAGGCACATATGCTATAGGGAAAATTTGTAGCTAAATAACAAAAATATAGACCTAGTATGAACTGAGACCTTGAAAGCACATAGATTTCCAGGGGAAATTCCTAGCTTAATAAAAACATATAAACATGTAAAAAATTATTCCTGTTTAAGTAGGGTAGGATCCTAAATAACAATTCTAAAAATGTAAGTAAGATCACAATTATGGTAATGGATTATTAATCAGTGCCTGTTATTGTTCTAGCAGGGCCTGCCACGTCAATAGCTAAGAGTATAAGAACCAAGGAGTACTCCTTAGACCACCAGAAAAAGAGAGAGACTAGCAGAGAGGGAGAGGTGAATTCCCAGAAGAGATAAGGTTAGATGAGAGAGATGGAGAAAGAGATAGGGAGAGAAGAAAAGAGAGGAAGACCTCAGTCTCTGTTCTCTTCCTCATCAACTGGGAGGAAAAAGAACCATGACAAAGAGAGGACTAAAAGGTTTCTGCTCTCCTGTTCAGCCAAAAGAAAAGAGAGAGAGGTTTAAGAGAAAGACTCAGAAAACCTGTGTTTAAAACACGACTGCTACAGCTGGTTAATTCTAATTACACATTCCTAGTTATGTCCCTTCTTGCTAGGGTGCAGATCTGTTCCATAGTTCCTCCTCCAGTGATGAGGTAACATCTCTTCTACATATTTCAATGTCTTTAGCCCTTTTGGGCCAGCAGGGGTGGTGGCCCTTTTCCAAGAAAGGAGATGATTTTGAGTCTTGCCCTATTAGTAAACAGAAAGCCCCCCACCCCATATGTTATCCATAAAGACTGTTCTTTTCTGGTACCTATTATCCTGGTTAGAGAGAAACAAGTGAGGTGCAAAGTGACTCTCCCTCTTCTTCCTCCCTTCCCAATCCCAAATTTGGTACCAGTTGTTAAGTACAATCTTCCCAAAGATAGCCAAGCAGGAAGGCTCATAAAACTCCTAAAAACAAAACAAAAATTGGCTTGACCTTCCGTAACCTTGAGTTAGTGCCCTAGGTATTTTCTACTTTTTACCACCAAGCTACAGAAAACATTGTCTCTACTTGTTCCCTCCCAAGGCTCTATCCCAGGTCCTATTCTCTTTTTTCTATGTGTTTGCTATTTCAGAGATCTCATCAGCTCCCATGGCTTCAATGATCTCCAATCAGATCCTTCTAAATCTCTACATCTAGTCTCTTGACCCTCTTCTGTATGGACAACTTCTTACTAGAAATCTCCACCTAGAAGGCCCAACAAAATTTTCACCTTAACACCTTCAAAATTCATTTCTTTTCCCTACTCTTCATCATTGCCTTTAACAAATCAATCCCTCCTCCAAAATGCTTTATACGCTTTTCTTTTTTTAAAGATAACATCATTCCAGTTACTCATTTTGTAATCCTTCTCTCTCCCTACCTCCCCACCCCCTAAACACACATAGGCCAATCCATTTCGAAGTCTGGATGATTCTGCCTCTCTCTCTGGCACTGGTCTCCATGTCCCCATTCACATGACCATTACCCGAGCTCAGGTCCTTATCACTGCCATGTGACTGTTTGCAGTAGCCTCTTAATTGGCCAGCCTACTTCTACTCTGTTCCTTCTCCAATTCACCCTTCATGGAGTTGCTGAAATAAACTTCCTACATGACAGATTTGACCCTGTCATTGCCTTGTTCAAAAATCTTCAACAGCTCTCTATTGCCTCTAGCATAAAATGCACATTTCTTAGCTTGGTAGTTATAACTTTATACTATCTGGTTACAACCTAACCTTTTCAGATTTATTTCATATGATGGTCACATTGTCTAGCCAAACTGGCCTACTAACTTGTCAAATTAGCTACATGCCACCTCCCATCTCAATTCCTTTGCATAAACTGAACCCTATGTTGGGAATGCATATCTTCCTCACCACTGCTTCTAACTGTGTTCAAGGCTTAGCTCAGGGGTTACTTTGGGTATGAAACCTTCCTTATTTCCCCAGTTACTAGTGTTTTCCCTCAATCCAAATTTTCTTGTATTTACATATATGGGTATACATTGTCTTCCACAATGGACTATAAGCTTCTTAAGGTCTGGGGCTGTTTCATTTTTATCTTTAGTCCACAGAGCTCAGCACTGGACTTCACACATAGAAAGTTCTGGATTAATGTTGGCTGAATTGAATTAAATAGATCGTCTGAAGGCTCAATCAGTTCAGACACTTCCAAGAAGACTTTCTGGGTCCCTTTGTAATGACCTTCCCCCCTTAGACTTTGAAAAGAAATTTGTTTCGTACTTTTCTAATACATTTATCATATTACATCGTATATGATAGTTATCTAGGTTGATGCCATTTCCCTACAACTAGATTGTAATCTTCTTTAAAAATTTTTATTCATTTAAAACTTAAATATAAAACAAGAAAAGAAAAAAGACACTTCCATGTACATGGCAGAGCATAGAGGATTCTATATGAAACAATAAATGTCCATTTCAAACAGTTTACCTTTTTTGAAACCTGTGTGACAAGTATCACACATTGTTTTCAAAGCTACCCTGCTGTTCTGTGCTTCCTTCTAAGTTTTCTTTTGTTCTCTGCTATGCACTTATTATTTTCTTCTTCCTCATTCCTCACCCTGCCCTAGAGACTAAATTAAATTAAACATGAATATATATGCACACATACATACATATGTACACATATACATAGATACAAGACCATATTGTATATAATTCTATTTGTCAGTTCTTTCTCTGAAGATGGAGAGCATCTTTCTTCATAGGTCCAAGTCTTTCTGTGTTCTTCTAAAATCAATCAGCTCATCATTTCTTATATCACAGTAGCTTTCCATCATAACCACATACTACTACTTGTTTATCCATTCCCCAGTTGAAGGGCATCTCTCATTTTAGCTAATCTCATAGATGTAAGATGATATCTCAAGGTTGTTTTAATTTGCATTTCTCTAATCAGTAATGATTTAGGGCATTTTTCATGTGGCTATATAAAGTTTTGATTTCTCCATCAAAAAACTGTCTTCATTTCCCTTGAGATTGTAATCTTCTTAAGAGAAGGGACTATGTACTTTGTACCTCCTTCAGTGCCTTGCACAGGGCTCTGAAATCATCTGATTCTAAATTAATGGTCAAGTATTTATATGGTTAACAACATTATTAAATTGTACAGAGAAACTAAATGCCTTAATGGATGGAGAGCCAGGAACACCCAGGTTAAATTCCTGGGCACTTACTATTCAGGAGTGCCAAGTAGCATCCTAAGACCCCAAGTCTTAGCAGAGGTGATGCCCTGTATTGGAAGAAGGAGCTTCCTTGCCTTACAATTCCTTAGGCCAATGAAATCTGTCATTTCTTTTTCAGCATAAGCCTCCAGGATCTTAAGGTTCCTCCTGGCCTCACTCCTTTCAGCTGCTCTGGATTCTGCATCCCAGCATTCCACCTGACCCTTGGCCATTGCACCATGGTTCAGAACATTTCCTCTTTCTTGGCCTTCAACAGAACAAGAGAATAAGGCAGAAAGAAACACTGTACTGAGTATCAAAAATTCTGGGCTCTGACATTCAACACCTTAAAGCATATATAACCTTCTTGAAGCTCAGTTTTCTTATACTTAAAATAGGGATACTTGTACCATCTGCCTCACAGGGTTGTTGAGAGGAAAGAACTTTGCAAAGCAGAGAGTTCTACATACTGTTGAGTTACTGTTATGATGGGATTTTCCCTGGACTTTACTATACCCCAAGGAGTTCTGCTAGGTGAGATACAGACTGATCTGATGAAATTAGATGTTCATTTCATTCCGATTGAGAATGACAGGATATGAGCACAAACTGATTGAATGGTAAACCAGCAGAACACCACGATCACTTGTATACATGCTGTAATAATAGCTAGTCTTTATGCAGTGCCTCAAGGTTCGTAAACTGCTTTTCAGATAGTATTTGATTTAACAAGAACAATAATAACAATGACTATGTACCAGACACTGTGTTAAGCACTTCACAACAACCCTGAGAAGTAAGTGCTATTATTATCCACATTTTATGGATGAAGAAACTGAGACCGAGGGAGGTTAAATGACTTCCCCAGAGTCTCAAAGCTAGCCTGAAGTAGGGATTGGACACAGGATTTCTGACTCAGGGTCCAGTGCTTTATCCCCTTCACTACTCAGCTGTTGTCAGTAGACAGCTGAGCAGCCATAGACCAGTGCTCAGCCCTGGCACTTTCCTGCCTGGCCCTTAAACAACACTTGTTGGCCTAAGGCAGAGTTGGACCCAATATGCTGGGACTTCTCTGTTCAGCTGGCTTGCTGGGGCTCCCTCTGTATTGCCTGAGGATATGCATCCTTTGGTGATTGGTCTATGCTGGTATAGGCTGATGCCATCCCCTGTACCAGCCTCACCCAGGCCTCACTTAGGGCCTCCAACTGGAGCTTACTTATCTCAATGACTTGTGAGTCTGTTTCCAAGTCTTCCATGTTTAGCATGTCCTTGAAAGCTAAGCTCTTACCCAACAATCATTTAGGCTATTGACCCTCAGGAAGCCTTCACAGCACTAGAAATCAGTGACTTCTCCCTGGACCTCTGGGAGTATTCATTCAGCTCAGTCACTTAACACTTAGCCAATCCATCCTACTTGGTGAAAAAGAATGGTAGCAGGTAGAGGGCCAGGGGCACTGGCCGAGAGACACTGGGAGAAAAGCACACAGTACTCTCTGTTAATTAAGGCTGACCCATTAGTGACCCAGGGAATAGCATTTATCCTTTCATAAAGGGCTATCTTGAGCTCAGAATTGAACAGAAGAAAAGGTTAGGATAGATTACACTTAGAAATGACTTAATGCTTTTAATTGTCTCAAGCTTATGCTGACAAAAATCTCCATCTTTTTAATGTCAATATTCTTCCAGTGATGCTATATAACTGAAACACAGAATGCCACATTCTCCAAAGAATAAAAATTTTGAAGTAAATCAAAGAGATAAATGTTGTATATAATAGCATGAACTGGCTGCCTCACAATACCAATGATGGCTTATGCACAAGGAATGGAAAAAAAGGAGAGATCCTTTGGGAAACATATGATTGGAAAAGGGAATTTAACCATCATTTGGTGAGAGATAGTGCCTGCCTATGAGATATTAGAGGACCAGGAGCTTTGGAGGAAATCTTCCCATAGTTTATGGAGGGACATAGACAGGAGCTGAGCATAATGAAAAAGAGCAGATGATTTGCCAACTTCTAGAGGGATTATCCACATTGATGAGAGCACAGAACTATTGAAATATTGAAGTATAAAGATCTATTAGTGCTTTAACCTCAAGAAGTGAACAGTGTGGGCATATAAGGCTTTGTGGAAGAGACTGTGGAGGAAAAGGGTCATAGGATCATGGATTTACAGCTAGATTAGATCTTTGATGTTATTCAAACTAAGGTCACAGTATAGCAGTAAGTGGCAAAGCCAGGATCTGAATCTGGGTCCTCTGACTCAGAATCTGGTGTTCTTGAAATATTTATTGTTCAGTCATTTCAGTTGTGTACAATCTTCATGACCCCATTTGAGGTTTTCTTGACAAAGATACTGGAGTGGTTTGCCATTTCCTTCTTCAGTTCATTTTATAGATGAGGAACTGAGGAAAGCAATAAGTGTCTTGCCCAGGGTGACACATCTAGTTAGTGTCTGAGGCCAGATTTGAACTCAGGAAGGTGAGTCTTCCTGACTCAAGACCCAGCACTCTATCCATTGTACCATCCAGCTGCCTCTCTTTAAATATACTATGCCATATAGGTGACTGTATCTACATTTCTATATAAGTTCAGAATAGATTGTCTTGAAGAGCTCAGAGTTGGGTCATCTTTCTCTTTAATAAGCACCTCCCTGTTCTGCTGTATATTTCCATGTTTGGCCCATATGTATAAATGACTAGTTCCAGGTTTATGCCTTGCAAATATAGCCCATGAAAATGTCATATTCAGGTTAAGAGCAATATCATATTTGGACTCATGGTCTCAGAGTTTTGTCTATAATTTATCTATTCCAACCAATTAATTTAGCCTTTCTCAACCTCAGTTTCTTCATTGATAAAATGGAGATAATAATAGTACTTACTTCACAGGATTGTTGTGAAAATCAAATGAGATGATATGTGTTTCCCTTTGGAAACTTCAAAGTACCGTGTAAATGTGAACCACCTTCGGGGTAGAGAGGAGATGTCCCAGCAAGACTTTAGTAAAAGTTGACGGTCTAAAAAGACTAAAAAATGTAAAATGTAAAGAGGAAAGACTTCAGATGCAAAATAGATATTTCTCTCCCTAGAAGGAGTTGGAGGCTTAAATAGTTGAATTGTTTAGGAAGAAACCAATGATACAATGGCTTACTGAGATGATTCAACAAGAATTATTGAAAAGGGGAGGTAAAACTTCTTCCATCTCTTGCCTAGAGTCAACATGGAATAACTTTCTGAGGGAAGGGCTCTGTTGTGGGGAAAAATGCTTTGTAAATACTGCTATTTGAGTAAATGCCTTTGCTAAAGAACTGCGTCTACTGGCCGATTGTTAAGGGGGAAACACACAGTTGGGGACTCATGAATTAGTGTTTAGGTGGATAACAACCTACAGGCTTACCTATAGAATCCTGAAAGTAGTATCAATCACCGTTCTTGGAACTAAACTTGCTGGTGCCAGTGTGAGTTGTGCAAATGAGCCCGAAAGGCTGTTGTGATGATGATGTTGTTTTATTGTTATTGTTAGTGCCTAAAGTATATAGTCTTTCTCTCCACAATGCTGGGAAAGATACTGGGCCCAAATGGTTCTTGCCAAAGCCCCTTCAAGCAATACCAGAGATGGAGAGGGTGTTTAGGGGACAGTCAGTGACCAATTAGTGCCTGAGAGTCTTGAAATGAGCCAAGTGTCTTGGCCCAGAATTTAAACCACAGAAACCAAAAATGTCATGGGGGAAAAACAACATTGTTGCCCTTGTGTGTATGTTCGACAGCCCCAGACAATTTGTATTCTTGGATTTGTTAGTGATGTTCAGCTGCTCTGTTCTGGGGCATAAGTGACCAACAGGAATCCAGGCCTCTGTTCTCAGCCCTTTGCAGGGTTTATAATTACAAGAGATCCGGAGAGAGCTCCCAAGCAGGCTGGGGCCAGCCAGAGACCAGCTGTTCTCACACACAGGACAGTTTGAATGCAGACCTGGAGGACAGCAATGCCTGCAGACAGTAAAACATGTTCTCATATTAGCATCTCACTTATGAGTGCTTCCCCCACCACTGTTAACACAGTCACTGGAGTCAAAGTGGTTTCACTGCGTGTGTTTCTCCCAAGAACTTCACCCCCCCCCCATTTTTTTTAACGTGGAGTTTTAAATTTCACGTTCTGTGATCTAACTTCTCATTTCCCACTCACAAACAAATGACATCTGGCCACTCTCAACAATAAACTTGGAAAGATGAGACATTTCCTGTTAGTTCTCCATGTAACCCCTGCTTAAACTTTCAAATTCCTTAAAGAATTGCTTGAAAAATAAATGGGTCATTAAAAAAGCAAGGAAAGGGGGGGGGTAGAGAAGAAAACCCCACAAAAGCCCTTTGACATTTAATGCTGATAAGTTTTGGTCAGTATTTTAGTGCTCTATATTTTAGCAGCCAAAAAAGCACAACTTGACTTAATCCATGTATTTAGCTATCTCATTTAAAACCATTATGGGTAAAAAATTCTACCATGTCTGTTGTATTTAACACACTGTTAATTGTCTGCTTCCATTAGCTGGTACTAGAAAATATTATCATACAGTAATATCTGCATCCTTGGCTCTTGGTCAGCCCTTCTCTCTAACGTTTTCTCCTTTGGAGGTTTCAGCAGTTCTCACAGGTTCAACAATTGTCTCTTCAGGGATAACTTTCAAATCTCATCTCTGAACCCTGCTCTCTTTCCTAAGGTTCAGGCCTGTAGCTACAGAGCTGGGAAAAGGGATGATTAAAGGGTTGGGTTGTGAGTCATATGCTAAAGTTCTCCAATATCTCACGGTGGTGTTGAGATGTCCCTGGGTCCTCAAAGGCTATAGTAGAATGCAAATTGGCAATCAACCAGTCAATCAATAAGCTTTTATTAATCACCTAATATGTTGGGCACTACATCAGGTTCTGGGACACAAAGACAAGAAATGAAATATCTGCCCAAAGTTTACATTATACTGGGGAAAACAGTACGTACATATTCCATCCCTGACACTTTGTGATCTTGGGTAAATCTCCGTGGACCTCAGTTTCCCCCTCTGTAAAATGAGAGGCTTAGACTTGATGACTTGTGAGGTCCTTTCTAATTCTATGTCTGTGATCTTATTGTCCTCTGAATATACAAAAAATACATGCAACATGAAGAAAATTTGAGTGAGGCATGCATAAGCATCTGAAGGAATAGGAAAGGCCTCATGGAGGAGGGGGTACTTGAGTTAAGCTGCAAAGGAAGCTAGAGATTCTCAGGGGCAAAGGTCCTACTGAGTTTCAAAGGCCCAGGTCCTGGACCTTTATGACTGTCATTCAAAGACCAGCCCAGATAAATTCAGAGAAGCTCATCCATAAAGCTGGGGGAGGGGGGGCATGGAAGATGCAGAAATTTTTATCTGTAGCAACTTTCAAAGATACCTACTAAAGTTGTAAAGAGGTTGGGATCTGTAAAGGGCAGTGTTCTCATACTTATGAAATTAGACATCCTTAAACTGTGGAGAAATTGAAGTCTTGTGAGTACTTGGAAAGAAAATGGTGATCACTACAAGCCCACACAGGTTCATCGAAAATAAGTTCTACTAACTTCATCCCTCCTCTTTTCTTTCTTCCTTATTATTTTTTGTCTTGGATAGGATTATTAGTATATCAACACGTGGTTCCCAATATATTGAAAATATAATGGCTTTTTTTCTAAACATCAAAATGTTTTGCATCTAGTTTCCTGACATTTACATAGGGCTTTGAGGCTTACAAAGCACTTTACATATATCAGTTTATTTGTTTTTCAGAAGAGCCCTCATAACAGCTTGCCTATTACTCCCATTCCGCAGATGAGGAAATAAGTTCAAGGAGGTAAAATGTCTTTTCCATGATCTTACCTAAGTGGAGAATAAATGAAGAAGTTTCAGAGATGGGATTTGAATTCAGAACTTTTTCCATTATACCATGCTATCTCCCTAATATTCATATTATAATACATATGTACATGCATATGTATATACATTCATAATGCATATATACCGTGGAGGCAGCATGGGGTAGTGGTAACATCAATATATATCATCAATATATTAATGCCAGGAGGAACTGGGTTCAAGTCCTGCCTTGGATACATACTGGCTTTGTGATCATGGGCAAGTCAATTAACTTAATGCTCTAAGCAACTCTCCAAGTTATATGTTATTATTATTGTTATTGTTAGAGCACCTAAATTAGAAAGAGTTTTCTCATCTAGGAGTTCCTTATACAAATGAAATTACAGGTCTAACCCTTATCTTATCTGTCTGTCTATCTATCTATCACATATCAATATATATCATCTACATAATATTTGCATTTGGCTGTGGTGTCAGAGGTTATGGGTTCAAATCCCATCTGGATATTATCTGTGTGATATTAGGGAGGTCATTTAACCTCTATGGGCCTCAGTTTTCCTACCTGTATAATGAAGGAATTAAACTAAATGGACTCTGAGTTCCCTTTGAGCAAGACATTTGCAAAAGTCTCCACATATTTGTGGACAAGATGGTGTAATGGTAATGTAATTTGAATTTGAAGATCCCTTTGTATTGGCAAAGGTAACAGGTTCTTAGCACTTAGTAATTAATCAAGCCTCTTTTGGGGAAACAGAAGGTATGAATCCCTATTGCTGACATAACAGGAAGGGGTTGACTGAAACAGGAAGCTAATGCTGTGTGTACCTAAGGAAAAGCCCCAGAGAAGGAGAAACAGATCTTCTTGGAGCAGGCTTCATGGAGGCAGAAGCTGCTGCTACCGGGGAGGCTGAAGAGGAAAGCCCCTGCTTCCCCACCCCAGGCTGAAGAGAATTATTTTGATTTTGAAAACCTGGATGGAGTGATTTTGATTCTGGGAACCGGCTGAAACTTCTGCTGAGTCTGAGGGCCAGCTGGAGCTGCTAAGAATTTCCAAGAGCCAGTCAGAGCTGAGGGCCAGCCAGAGCTGCTGAGGTTGTTGAGGATTTCCAAGAGCCAGATGGAACTGCTGCAGACTGAGAAAGCATGACTGTGATGCTGGTACTTTGCATGAACCTGTTGGTGGCTTTGTTAAGCCTTGTCTTCCCAGGAACAGAGACTGTGAAGAATTTGAGATGGACTAGACACTGTGAGCTCCAATGTGGAGCAGGAACTGCACAGAGAGCTGGACAAGGAGCTGGGAGCTGTCTGCCTTTGAACCCAGGTGACAGTTTGGTGAATTCAGGTAGGATCTGGGACCATGGAAGGGGATACAGGGAATACCCCCAGTCAAGCTGAAAGAAGACTTTACTTGGATACTGTGTACTGACTGAGAAATTGTAATTTACTAGTGACATAGGGGTGGAGGGCTTGTGTATTTTCTGATGATTAGAATAGTGAATGATGAAGGATGATTGAATGATTGATTGACTAAATGATTGTACTAAGTGAATGATGACTGAATAAGTGATTGATTTGTAACTTAGTGTGCCCCATGAGTGGAGAACTTTGATTATTGTACTTTGTGTCCCTTAAGGAGGCAAACCTCCTTAAGGATGATTGAATGATTGAGATGATTGAATGCTTGAATTACTAAATGATTGTTTTTTGTTCAAAACTTTGTGACCACTATGGTGAAAAATATGTGGCCACCTTAGTGATAAGTGTTTGAATGCTGTACCTTGATTTCTGTGAATGTTTTGCTCTGATTTGTTATTGAATAAATAGAATAAATAGTTCACTATACTGTGTAATCAGAATCTTGAAAAGCTGTTCACAACAACATTCTTCTGAAAAGCTGCTCATGCTTGGCTTTACAGATAGCAAAATGTGGACTGGATAATACAGTTAGGTGAATTTAGAACTGGTAAATGACTGGACACAACTGATGTCAATCCAGAAGGAGACTCTTAGGTGAATAATGCCAGGCTCAGTTCCTGACCTAGTTTTCTATTCAGTGTTTTTGTTAAAGACTTGGATGAAGTTCATATTTGCAGCTCCTGTGAAGCTTGAAGAAATAACCAATACTGAACACTGCATTGGTTGGATTGGATTCTAAGAGGATCTTTTTTTTTTTAAAGTAATTGGGGTTAAGTAACTTGCTCAAGGTTGCCCGGCCAGTTATTTCTGGCTGTGGTGCTAAGTATCTGAGCCCGGATTTGATCCCCAGGTCATCCCGCCACTGGAGCCAGTGCTCTTACTCGCTGAGCCACCTGGCCACCCCTAAGAGGATCTTGATAAGCTGGAAAGAGGATCAAATTTATTAAGGGTAAAAGTAAAATCCTGTTTTGGCTTAAGAAAATTGACTACATAACGTCATAATATGTGAGTAGGCAAGATGAGGAGCAGATGGAGTTGTGGACAGAAAAACATTCCATCTGAAAAGGACCTACAGGTTTAGTGGGCCAATAGGCGTTTGATTTGGCAATCAATAAAAACTAATATGACTATGTTGAGTATGTTAAAAGATATGCTAGTCTTGGAGTCAGGAAGACTTTGGTTCAAATACAGTCTCAGATATTGATTAGCTCTGTGACCCTGGGCAAGACATTTAATTTTTATCTTAGTTTCCTCATCTGTAAAATGCAGGTAATAATAGCACCTTAGTTCATATCTCAGTGTTGTAAGAATAAAATGTGATTACAAATGTAAAGTGTTTTATAAATCTTAAAGTACTATATCACTGCTAGCTATTACTATGTATGATGTACGGAACAAGGAGAAATTGTACAACTGAACTCTTGCCTCCCAGACCACATCTGAAGTGCTGTAAATGGGCATCACACTTGAGACAGGACACTGAGAAGCTTGACTGAACCCTGAGGAGGTAAGAGGACTTGAAACCATGATGTAAGACACATGGAAATCTATGAAATCTGTCCTCGTGTATTTGAAGGGCCAATGTGTAGAAGACGCCCCAGGCTTGTTCTGCTTGATGTCAGAGGGCTGGACAAAGACAAAATAAGGAGGTTACATGAGGGAGATTTCACCTCAATGTTAGGGAAGACTTCCTACTGATGAAATTTGAGATCCTTAGCTATGGACTACAATTTACACGTCTTTTCATCTCTTGATATTATCCATTTTGTGACATTCTTTAGCATTTTTTATATCTGATAATGTCTTCTCCATCAGGCTACAAGGTTCTTGAGGGCAGGGACTGTCTCATGTATCCTTACAGTGCACACAGGACAATGCTGGGCTCGTAGAAACCAACAGTCAATTCGACAAAGTTTTTGTGATCACCTACTATTTATAAAACTTTGTAGTAGAACAGCATTTCTCAAACTCTTTGGTCTTAGGAACCCCCCCTTTTACACACACACACACACACACACACACACACACACACACACTCTCTCTCTCTCTCTCTCTCTCTCTCTCTCTCTCTCTCTCTTTCTCTCTCTCTCTTTCTCTCTCTCTCTTTAGAGGGAATCTGGGTTAAGTGACTTGCCCAGGGTCACATAGCTAGAAAATATCTGAGGCCACATTTGAACTCAGGTCCTCCTGACTCCAGGGCTGTGCTCTATCTACTGCTCCACCTAGCTGCCCCTCCCCTTTTCATTCTTAAAAATCACTGAGGACGGCTCAAACAGCTTTTGTTTATGTGTGTTATAGCTATTGATATTTACTATATTAAAAATTAAAGCTGATAAAATTTTAAAATCTTCATTTAAAATACAATAAGTGACAATTACATGTCAATATAAATAGGAAAATTTTATGAAAAAGAACTGTTTTCCAAAGCAGAAATATTAGTGAGCAGAGTTGCATTGTTTTACATCTTTTTTTTTGCAAATCCCTTTAAGGTTTAGCCTAGTTGAAGACAGCTGTATTTTTATATCTGTTTCTGTATTCAATCTGTTGTGTTTTGGTGTTTTGATTAAAGTATATAAAGAAAATATGGCTTTATACAGCTGTGTATTTGGAAAAAGGAGGAGCATTTTAATAGGTAAATAACATCTTAGTTTAAAGAAATAGTTTTGACCTTGAAGATCCCCTGAAAGGATGTCAGAGAGCCCCAGGGGATCACACTAGATGCTATGGATACAAAGATAAATAAGGCACAGTTTCTTCCCTCAAGGAGCTACCAATCTAATGGGGAAAATGGGGCAAAAATTAGTATTTCTCACTGAACTTTGCCTTTGCCTCTCTTTTGCATTTACCTCATTAATGATTCAGTGAAAACTTGGGATAATGGCCCCAGAAGTCTATGCTTAATCTCTATGTTATTTGACATTTTTCAGCAATGACTTGGATAAAGGCAGGCTTATCATATGTAGTTGAGACAAAGCCAGGAGGTAGAGCTAACTCAGATAGACAAATAATAATGATAGTTAGCATTTATGTATCATTGTAAAGTTTGTAAAATGCTTTGAAATATTATCTCATTTGATCCTCTGAATAACTTGAGAGATAAATATTATTATCCCCATTTTATAAATGGGTAAACTGAGGCAGATGGTGGTTAAGTGACTTGCCCGGGATTATATAGCCAGGAAGTATTTGAGGCAGAACTTGAATTCTGGTCTTCTTGACTTTAAGGCCCATGGCTCTATGCACTGTGCCAGCTAGCTCCACATAGATGGAGACATCCAGAAAGCATTTGGTGATGAGGGGTTGGTGTTCAGGAGATATTAGAGCTGGATACATAGATTTGGGAGTCACCTGCATACAGATAATAGAACCCATGGGAACTGACAACATCTCCAGGGAGAAAGGCCTGGTGAAAAGAGAGGTTTCAGTACAGGGTCTTGAAAGATGCCCATACTTAGCAGCAAGAGAAGGATGACCTAGTTAAAGAGACCTGGGGGGAGTGGCCAATGTATGTCATTTATGTGACTTGGAAGCTAATGCAAACATAGACTGCATTTAGAAAGGATTCATGTCTAGAATCAGGGAGGTGACAGTCTTACTGCCAAACCTTGTCAGATAATTTCTAGAGTACTGTGTCCTGTTCTGGGCAGCACATTTTAGAAAATACACTGATGGGGGGCGGGGCAGTGTCCAGAAGAAAGACATTACAATGCTGATGGGCCTCAAGAAATACCAGATGAGAATCTGAACTGGGGATGTTTAGCCTGGATAAAAGAAGGCTTAGGGGTGGGTGATGATAATTGTCTTCATGTAATTGGAGTTTGGCCTCAGAGGGAAGAAGTAGGAGCAGTGAGTGGAAGCTGCAGAGAGGCAAATTTCAGCTGAATGTAAGAAAAAAAGAAAACCACCTTCTTTTTTTTGTTTTGTTTTGGGTTTTTTTTTTGCATTTTGGAGGGTTAAGTGACTTGCCCAAGGTCACACAGCTAGTTTTTGTGTTAAGTGCCTGAGGCCAGATTTGAACTCAGGTCCTCCTGACTTCAGGGCTGGTGCTCTATTCACTGTGCTATCTAGCCACCCCAGAAAACCAACTTCTTAATAAACAGAGCCATCCAAAAGAGGAATAGGTAGCCTCAGGAAGGTGGTGGGGCCTCTGGTAGTGGAGGTCCTTTCAACAGAATTTTGATGAACACTTGTCAAGATGGTGTAAAGATTTCTGTTGAGGTAGAGGTTGAATTAGATGACCATCTAAGGTCATCCTTCTAGGTAGGAGGCAATTAGGCAGCGCTGTGGACAGAGCACTAGACCTGGAAGCAAGAAGATCTGAGTTCTAATCCTGCTTCAGACACTCCCTAGCTGTGTGACCTGGACAAGTCACTTAACCACCATATACTTCAATTTCCTCATCTGTAAAATGGGAATAATAATAACATTTACCTCCCAGGGTTGTTTTGAGGATCAAATTAAATAATATATGTAAATCAATTTGTAAGCCTTACACAACTATATAAATGTCAGTTATATATAAAAATTCTGTAATTTCCCCCACTCTGACAGAAGAGTCTGTGTCATATATATCTACTTCTTGATCCCTGATCTCTAATACAATTCTTAGCACACAATAGATGCTTAATAAATGTTTGTAACATGGGGCGTCCAGGTAGCACAGCGAGTAAGAGCACCAGCTGCAGTGTCGGGATGACCTGGGATCAAATCCGGGCTCAGATACTTAGCACCACACCCGGAAATAACTGGCTGTGTAACCTTGAGCAAGTTACTTAACCCCAATTGTTTTAAAAATAAATAAATAAATAAATAAAAATTAAAAAAACCCATACTGGAATGTGTTATAAGTAGACAGAAAAGGTGAATAAAATGTTACTGATAGATCTGAGAAGAAAAATGTCTCTTCTAAAGAGGAAGAGGGGAGTGTTGGGGAGGGGGTGAATCAGTCAACTGAACTACACTGAGCCTTCTAAGATAGGAAAGATTTCAACAGGGAGAGCTGGTTGTAGAGTCATTTCCAGGAGTTGGGATTGGTGTCAGCAAAGGTGAAAACCTGAGGGGGCAGTATGAGTTCAGGGAACAGTGAGTAATCGAGTGTGGCTGGAGGAGAGGGTAAGTGAAAGGAAATAGTATGAGATAAGAGTGAAAATACAGGCTAGAGCCGGAATGCACATGGTCTTAAATGCTAAACCATCTTTAGCCTGACAAATCAAGCAACTAACAAGTCTTTCCTAAGTCCTGCTTCTGTGTTCAGCATTGTGTTAGTATAGTTCTGGAAATGGGATCATAGGATCATAGCTCTAGGTCTGGAAGGTACCTCAGAGGCCATCTAGCCCAACCCCCTCATTTTACAGATAAGGAAACTGAGGCCTAGAGAGGTAAGTTGACTTTTCCATTATTAAATAGGAAGTATCAGAGGCAAGATTTGAACACCAGTCAGTGCTCTTGGAAGGAAGAGTGATACAATTGGGATCTATACATTGTTAAGTGATGCTAGCAGTATAACAAAAAGAGCCCAGGATGTCATATGGTTCAAAGAACCCAATCCAGGAAGCTAGAATGCCAGGAGAGCTGAACTCCTGTCTTAACTCTGCCTAATATGATATGTGACCTTAGGCAAGTCCCTTCCCTTCTCTAGGTATCAATTTCCCCTTTTGTAAAATGAGAAGATTGTACTAGATGACTTCTGAGGTCTCTTATAGTACTAGCATTTGGTGATTCTGGGCAAGAGATAGAGGGAAATAGATTTAGAGAATATCGATACTCATCTTTCATGGCCACCTGAGTGCAGGCAGATCTTGTATTTTCTTAGCATTTATTGGCTGGTTGCTGTCCTTTCTGCTCAAAAAGGATCAAAATGACATCACTATGTCAGGGTCAAGGTACAATGTGTCCAACTGTAGCCAATCAGACCAATATGAGTTGCTCAGAAGACTCTACCACGGTTTGGGTGCAAATAGTCCATATGAATATCTAAGGTGGAGATGTCTCTAAACTTGCATATCTCACATTTATTTTGAGCTACTGTGATTCTGCTTTGCTCATAGAGCACAGTGCCTTCTTTGATATGGTCACACCATGCTCAGCAGCTCTGTACCAGCATGGAGGGAAACTTGGAGGGAAAGCTGACCCAACAGGCAATTGGCAAAAGTGGAGCAGAAAAGTAGTGGTCAGCTTTCAGAGATTTGTACAGTTCTGCATTTACTCATCTGGGCTAGAACACTTGCAAACATCAAGATTAGTTTGACAAAAATGATGGGAAAATTAAGAAGCTACTCACATGTCTCACAATCAATCCCAAAGTTCTTCAGAGACATTGTAAGAGCAGTCTTGTATCACTTCTTCTGACCTCCATGTGAGCACTTACCTTGTGTGAGTTTTCTGTAAAATAGTCTTTTAGGCAAATGTACTTTTGACATTGAAACAATGGGCTCTCCCATCAGAATTGCATTCTTTTTTTTGGGGGGGGCAATTGGGGTTAAATAACTTGCCCAAGGTTACACGGCTAGTTTGTGTGTGTGGGGGGGGGTGTGTGGGTGTGTGTGTTAAGTGTCTGAGGCCAGAACTGAACTCGGGTCCTCCTGACTCTGGGGCTGGTGCTTTTACTCACTGAGCCACCTAGCTGCCCCCAGAATTGCATTCTTTGCAGTAGAGTTTGAATGCTTGGCAGTTCAGCTTGAGAAAGGACCTCAGTATCTGGTACCTTTGCCAGATGCTCTACAGAATCTTCCTAATCTTCAAATGGAAGAGATCCAGTTTCCTGGCATGGCATTGGCTGTACTGTCCAGGCTTCACAGGCATACAACAATCAGATCGGCACAATGGCTCTGTAGACCTTCGGTCTGTTAAGAAGGTTATGGAAGTGTTCAGCACGTCCCCCCAGGATCATGTCCTTATCACTAACCAATGTGGCTCTATCAGCCTGAGTAGTCGAGATGCACCATAGGTTTTTGACCCATAACTAGCCTTCAGAGAATCATAAAAGCACTTGGATTGTTACTTTTATTGCAAAACTGAATTCATCTGCTGTTTCTCACTGAGTCAAGAATACTGCATCTCTCTAAGTTTCACTTGCACTTCACTTTTGATGGATATAAACACGGCCTTTTTAGAGACGAGCAAACTGTCCTGCTGGTGTACCCTGTAGAGTTCTTGTTTTTTGCTGAGCAGCTTCTTAATTTTCCCATCATTTTTGTCAGACCAATATTGATGTTTGCAAGTGTTCTAGCCCAGATGAGTAAATGCAGCACTGTACAAATCTCTGCAAGCTGCCCACTACTTTTCTGCTCCACTTTTGCCAATTGCGTGTTGGCTCAGCTTTCCTTCCAAGTTAGCAACAAACTGTTCATGCAAGGAGTTTTCCAATCTGTTGGCATTCATTCTTCTGGTTAAATTAAATTAAATCTTGCCTTGGAGCCTCTGCTTTTGTTGAATGCAAATGATTAGCTTTTGAGAATTAGCTTTTTAGAGAAGACAAGTCTATGATTGGTACAGCACTGTGGCATAGAGCACACATCACCTTCATCACTCTCATGTCCTGTTAGTCTCTTCTTCTTACAATGACATAGTCTACTAAATGCCAGTGTTTGCTGCAAGGGTGCATCCATGAAGTTTTATTGCATTTAGGTAAATGGAAGATAGTCTTGGTGATAAGGAGGACATAAGACCTACAGCTTTGTCATTTGCCTATAACCACAGGACTTTGAGGTAAGTAAAAATGGTAAAATGTGATGTATTTTGACCCATAAATAAATTGAATTTAAGTGAGGCAGAGTTGCTCAAAGTCATTGGCTTCACTCTCTCTTCCAGAGTCAGTGGAGTCTACCAGCAAGACAAAAGTCAAGACATTTGGTGATGGCTTGGCATGTGGTGGATGCTATCTCCAATATCTAACCAAGTTCTAGACACTTAGGTGGCTTCAGCCACCTTCATGGTCATTGGAATAAATTGTTCTCATCCTCCTATTCTGATGGGGGATGTCTTCACAGGCTTTAGGTAGACACCCCCTTAACTCATCAGTTACCTCAACCTGGTTTAGACCATCTGCCCAAATGGTTTACTGAAGTGTGGCCACTGCTCATTCTACAGCTTCTTGGAGTCACAGGTGAGAGTTGTGTGACTGGTTAGACACCAAAGATGGAAAGAAGCCCTGAAAAGGGTTCAGCAGCCCTCACACCTGAAGTACCTGTCTTCTTTGAACACCTGTACACCCCACTCTCTCAAGAACAGTTACTTTAGAGGAAAATAACACAACAGACCAAATGGAAAAAGTACCTTTTAGCTTGAAGATATTTGAAGAGAGGAAAATAGGACTCTTGGAAAAAGTCAATAGCCCTTGTGGGTTTCAGTGTTAGTTCTGATGCTTAGCAGCTACATGACTCTGGAGACAGATTTGAAATCTCTGGGCCTCAGTTTATGCCTCTGTAAAATGAGGATAATACTCTCACTACCTACCTCACTGTGTTGTTAATAGGTAAATACAAAACTTAGGGCACTGTGTCATTATTATTTTAAGTCACTGAGAGGCTAGGGCTTTTGTTATTCTTAAGCCATAGTAATAAATTATAAGTGGTAATAGAAGTAGTACAAGAATAAGTAATATAAGTATAATAGTAGTAATAAACGGTAATAAGCTTAATACTTGAATGAAATAAAAGTGACTTCTTGATGGGGACCTGGTGGGTAAGTGACAAATTCCCTAGGGTTTGCACAGGAATGATGCTTTTGGTCTTTTCTTTCCATGGCTGACAGCAGGTGGGAGACACCAGTAGTCCTGACTGTTTCTAAAAGGCCATGATATCACCCTCAGCTGAGAAGTTAAGTGATTGAATAAGTCCCAGGGGTAAAATAAACCCTAAGTAGAATGAACAGTTAGACCTAAGGACTGGCTGCAACTTCTCAATTAAATTCTTGGGATCCTGGGCCAAGAAGACAGCATGGGCAGTTAGTGGAAATGATGCTTAATCCCTGAGTCAGATAGTGCTAGGGGAGAAACTGTGTGTTCATAGGCATTGCTACGAGAGAGACGTCAGAGACATGTGAAAATACAGCTCATACAAGAGTAGAGGAATGATACTGGAAGTCTCCCAAATGGCACAGAAAGAGAACTGGGGGTGGGAGGAAGTGTAGCCTTTTCGAGAAGATCAGAAGTCATGAAGAATGCATTACTTTCTCAAAAAATAACATTTTACATTTAGATAACTGTAATTGTTAGATGTTTTTCTTCATTTGGATTGAAATCTGCCTCTTCAGATAGTTGCTTATTCATACAGTTGTTTTTTTGAACCCAAGTGCAGCCCTAATAGATCCCATCTTATTAGCTTTTACTCATCATTCTAGCCCACTGAGTTCTTTGTTTATCTTTGTTTTGTCATCTAGTCTTCAAGTTATCTTTACCAGTCTTATGCCTCCACAAATTGGATAACCACATCACCTACATCTTCATCCATCTCACTGGCAGAGCTGTTGAAAAGCCTCGTTTGAAGAAGAGCTTGCTGGTCCACTCCACTAACGAGCTTCCTCTGGGCTGATCTTGATCCATTAATTGCTGCTCTTTGGTTAAGTCATTCAATTGATTCTCAATCCACCAAACTGCATTATTGTCTAGCTCATATCTCTCATTCTATCCCTAAAGATCTTATGGGAACCTCTGTCGTACACCTTTGTGAAGTCCAGGGTCTGCAATATCTATTCCAGTCCCCTAATCTATCATGAGTAGCCTTGTTTTTTTTTAAAAAAGAAAGAAATAGGGTTAGATTAGCATGAGATCCTGTGCTGGCTCTTGGTGATTACACCTTTCCTTTTCAAGTGTTCACAAATCAATCTGCTAGGAATATATTCTAGAATTTTTCTGGGAATTTTTGGATAAATTTTCTGGTAAATTTGCAAGCTTGTGATTTGATGTTTTCATCTTTCAGAAAAGCAATCTCTATTCCTGTGGCATTCATCCCATTCTCTGTTGTTGGGTTTTGTTTTTTTGTTTTGTTTTGTTTGCCAAAGATCCCGAGTGGATCAGTAAAGGTATCCACCATTTTTTTATTTGTCACTAAATAACAGACTGTCATTCATCTTCCACACCACAACAATACTTTTCCTCATTCTAGATATCTTTTTCTGAACTTTTTCTGTTACCATGTATTTTTTTTTTTAAGATACAATACTCCATGGCCTCTGTACAATGGTAGGAAAAGGCATGGGTTTTGTCCCTTCTGACCATCCTTAACATTTTGTTGACCTGTTCGGCCATGCTGATATGGGTAGATGTAAAAGGGGCAATGTCACAATAGTGACAAATCCTCAGTCTCTTTCCTGAGTCATAGTTGAATGCTTAGAGCCCATCACCATATAACTACAGTCTGTATTCCTTTTTCTCTGACTACATAATGGTGCCCCTGTCCATACAGGAGATTATTAACCACTTATTTTTCAACCCCTTCGTGCAACCTGGTTAGAACTTCCTGGTCTTAAGCTCCATCTACTTGGCATTTTGCCAGCTCCATTGACTATACCCCTCTTCTAATCAGATACAAAAATGTGAAAAAATACATATCCTTACACTAACTGAAAAGGATTGTAATGCTAACACTTTTCCACCCACAAAAGCATCTACTTATATCTAATCTTTGTTTCTTGACTTTAAGCCAACTCCTTGTCCATAACAAAACATTCTCCTCCATCTCATAGTGACTCAACATTTTTTATTAGTCTTTGGTGTGGAAACCTGTTAAAGGCTTTTTGAAAGTCCAGATAAATTACATCCACTGCCTCCCTCTCGTCCCTACTTATTTATTTTTCCCAAAAACTCAGGTAGATTAAAAAGAGCTCACATCTATATAGAGCTTTACAATTTCCAAAGTGCTTTCATGCTTATTACCTCATTTAATTGATTGATTCATTTATTCAACATTTATTAAATGCCTACTATGTGTTCATCCTCACAACATCTCCTGGAGAAGGAAGAATAGATGCCTGCCTAATTTAACAGATTAAGCAACTGAGGCTAAACCTGGTTAAGTGACTGCCTAAGATTACAAGTTGGTTAGAGGCAGGAGCAAGAATACAATTCAAGGTTTCTGGTTCTAGCCAAATCTACTTCCTATTACACTCTAGTGTATGAATCTAATCCTTTAGGAGTCTTAAGAATTCAAAAACAAGGCCCTAATGAATAGCGACTATACTCCTATGCCTGGGAGTTTGGGGCAGGAATGATCTCAACTCCCACTTTTAAGGTCAATTCCCAATGTCCAACCTAGGCAAAATGGCACAATGGGCAACTCTCCCTTCTGGTCTTTTCTACCCCTCCATTTACCACTCTGTTTGACATCTACTTTGGACATCTAGTGTCTCAGCATCAAGCCAACTGACTCCATCTCCAGCACCCAAGGTTACCTTCCATCTTTCCCGAACCAATCTGGAAACTTACCAGGCAAATGGGAGTAGGGAGGTAGCTACTTTAGGCCTTGATAGCAGGCAGTAGCTTTAGACCAATGATAGCAATTGAACTCCCAGGAAGGACTGGAGTTTGAAAGGACTGAAAAACCTTTGAAAGCAGAATTTCTGGCTCCCACCCCAGGTATTTGACCATGTCACAGACTTTCTTTACAAAGTAGGCAGCTATTCACTGGCCTGGTTCCTAGGTGAACCTTGGGTTTGGATTCTACTACACACTCTAGCTCCTCACTTCTGTCAGGTCCCCTCTTTGGCTGATTCTTGGGGTAAGGTGAAAATAAGAAGTGGTTATGAGAGGTCCATAGCCGTACTACCTGTTCTACTCCCCACCTTTAGGTACTGCTCCAGAAATTCCAGGAGCCATCGGGGAAAAAAAGGTACCCAGGCATGGGAGGACCTTTGATATTAGGCAATGAGTTCAAATGCAATCAGGCCATATTTTTTGTAACTGTTCACTCATAAATGACAAATATCTCTAAGAAATGACCAGAACAAGCCAGTTCTCCTTCTTTGTAGAGTACACATGGTTCAGACTCTTTATTTTACTTTTTTTTTTTTTAGATTATGTGGATTTCTAGGTTTTAAACAAACTGAAGGTAATCTTGCTAGATTCTTCTAGAACCAATGCCTGTTTCTTTCCACCAGACTTTGAATTTATTTTATAGTCAGTTACAGAGAATAACTAGGATAGGGTGACTTGGACTTTGCCCAAAAATAGCAAATTTACATGGTACTGAAAGCACTAGAGCATTTAGAAATGAGAGGTTTAGTCACCAAGGTTAGCAGGAATACAAAGTTAAGATAAGAAAATGACAAAAGACACCTTTTAACCCCCTGGAGATTGTACCTTTGCTAAGCTTTTCTCTGCTCCCTCCCCTCTACCCCCAAGCCCACTTGCATGAAGAAGACTTATTTAGTAAAGACTGACTTGGCTACAAAAATTTCTGGTTACATCTCTCGTCAACTGAAGAGAAAAAAATCCCACTGCCAAAACCTTTATTTCTACTTTTCCTGACCTGAAACAAGTCACTAGGAAGCTATGCCCAAGTAATAGTCGGGTTGCTACCTTGACAATCTGTATTTAATGGAACCAAAGGTTTTGACCCCACACCAGGATACCTTAATGGAAAACTACATTTCAATGCAGAAGTGACCTCTTCTGCAAGAAGATGCAATATCTCTGTCTAATGGCACTCATTAACAGAGTCATGTTTGGCCAAGACAAAGTATCCCAAGACCAATGAGTAGTGGGACTTATTTGTTCCATAGAAAGTCTTTGTCACACACAGATTATAATTAGCATGCTTTTGTAAGTGTGCAGGCAAGTCAAAATTTAGGAAATTGCTTCCAGAGTTAGGGAATAGACCAATTAGCTGCAAGCCTCAGCGTAGTGAATTTACCAGGGAATTTGGGTTTGGGGACACGGAAATGGTCAGCAGTGCTGTCTGTGGCACAATGCAGTATACGCTGGCTGTTGGTCCCTGCACAGTAAGAGTTTGGTTTTTAGATTTAGTCTGACTGAGGAGATTTATCTGTCCCAAGGAACTCGTGCTACGAAGGTTGCTCAAAGAGGGCTATCCATGATGAAATCTTGATTGTCAAACATGTCGGTTTCTTCAGTGGTCCCAGGCTTCAGAGATTACATCTTTAACACATCAATAACTTAGCCTCTGGTTAGCGGGGTTCACTGGGGCATGACTAATCAGCAGATGAAAGTGTCTTTGTGGGGATTAGCCTTAATGAAAAGAAAAGGGATAGTTATTTGGGGAGTTTGAAATCTTTCATAAATCAAAGTGAACACTGACAAAGCAGGTTCATAAGGTAAGAATGAAGCCATTGTGGAGGAAATGAAGGGCACAGCAACTTTGTATATAAATCACAGGTCAGGACAACATTGGTAGAAGAATCCATGGGAACAGGATCATTTAACTTCTTCAGGTGTAAATAAGGGATGTTTAGGGGCAAACAACATCTCCCTAAAGAAAACCAGATGCCCTGATATCTTTATTAACCCTTTCTAGTCACCTTCAGGGACATTCAACACATGCTTTATTTAATCTTTGAGACAGTGTACACACTTGTGTAGTTTTGGGGGGAGGGGGGGAGAGAGAGAGAGAGAGAGAGAGAGAGAGAGAGAGTGTGTGCGGGGGGAGAGATGGTGAAAGAAGTACAGATTTGCAATCAGACAAGTTAAGTTCTGGGACAATTAGGTGGTATAGTGGATAGAGTGTTGGGCCTGTAGTCAGGAAGACTCATCTTCTGAGTTCAAATGTGACTTCAGACACTTACCAGTCCAGGGTCATGTCATTTAACCCTTTTTGCCTCAGTTTCCTCATCTGTAAAATAAGCTGGAGAAGGAAATGACAAACCACTCTAGTATCTTTCAAAAAATATTTTATTTTCTCCCCAATTACATGTAAACACTCTAGTATCTCTGCCAAGAAAACCCTAAGTGGGGTCTTGAAGAATAGGACACAACTGAAAAGTGACTGAATAACAGGCTGAGTTCATGTCTTGTCTTTGCTACTTAGAACTATGTAATCTTGGGCAAGTCAAGGTCCTCTGGGCCTCTGTTCATTCATCTATAAAATGATGCATTTGGACTGGATGGTCTCAAAGGTCCCTTCCAGCTCTATAATTGTTATGCCCTGATACCAGGATACCTGTTAAAATCCTGACCATATAGGGGTGGCTAGGTTGCTCAGTGAATAGAGCACTGGCCCTGGATTCAGGAGGACCTGAGTTCAAATTTGACCTCAGACACTTGACAGACTTATTAGATGTGTGACCTTGGGCAAGTCACTTAACCCCAATTGCCCTACCTTCCCCCCTCCAAAAAACAAAAAAAAGCAAAAAAAAAAAATCCTGAACATATTTCTTACCTCAGCTAAGGAGTGTTCCTTCAGGCCAATGGCACATACCTCTGTACAACATATTAATATCAAATTGAAGGAGTGCTTTCTTTGTTCTGTTGAGGGTTTAGGAATTAGAATCTCCTGTTACTATATAACAGGAATGTTCTAGGATCATTTGAAAACTGCAGAAGATGGAGAAACGCTCCAGTCAGTGACTTCCTGAGTCCTGGAAGGTCATTTAGCAGGATTCCAGCAGTGAGGGAGTAATGGTCTAGAGCCCAGTGAAAGTGCACATTGTGAAAGTGAAGTTGCTGAGTTTCCCTTCCAAATCATTTCCTCTGAATCACTTCTAGATAAGCACCCTGGAAAAAGGACCTATTTCCTGCCCCCAGGCAAACTTTTTTGGATTTCCAACTTATAGGGTCATTACAATGAGCAGTTTCTGACAATGAAGGAAACCAGTAACTCAGTGTGAAGTAATAGCCCACTCCTTGGAGTGTCACTGACTGATGGAAACCACATTACATTTATAAAACAATTGCAGTGTGTTGACTTCTGGGCTTCCCAGAATGCTCTGTTCTAGCTTAATGGTTCAAAATGGTTCTAGCTCTCTAGCCTTTATTTATTTGAATAGATTCCCTGGATCACTTCCTCTCTGCTAGGGCACCTTCTTTTGACTGACTTTTCTCTCTAGTACCCTAGTATGGGAAGCCTTCTGAAAGTAGCCTGGTAAGCTCCCTGGGGTATTTATCTGATACCACAATGCTCAAAAATGTACTGTGTGCATTTTTGATGTACAGGGCTATTGCTTTCTGTCTCTCTTCTCCATGAGGATGTTCAAAGGGTAAGAGAGGATATTTCAGAAAGTGTTAGCTTGAGTAATTGCAAGGTCCCTGAAGAAAACATAACAGAAAATTCTCCAGACTAGAAGACTGTAGACCTGGGTTCTAGGCTAGGCTCTGTCAGAGAGCCTTGACTAGTCCATGGTGAATGGGTCATTGACTTAGGGCGCTGATGGGGTTGGAGGGGAATGTTCCCTCCTCTGGAGAGTGTGCCATATTCTGCTACGACTATTCAGCCCAACTTAAAGTCATCCTCAGGCCTGTTATTCCAGTTGGCACAACCAATGGGTCAGTTGACTAGTCCAGGGACTAACTAATGTGGCACCCCTCTCTCAGTCTTCCAATATCCTTGGAGATAAAGGCAGAACTTTCTGGGGACACAATCTTTTCCTGAAAAGGTCTCTCCAAAGGGACCCACAGGTGATGGGACATAGTCTCTGAAGTACACAGAAATCTTTAAAAAGGATGAATTCTTTTAAGGAAACTGTAGGTGATTGTAGGAGATTGTAGAAGGACACCATGCTTAGGGGATGGGATGGACCTGATTTAGGCTCCTGGAGTTTCTGATTTCTAAGAAACTTGGGCTTTCCAAGGTCTACAATTTGGAGTGGGACATACTATAGATGGATTTTTTTTTTTTGTTCTTGAGAGGAAGAAACCACAATTCTCATTCCTGCAGATACAGCATTTAGGAGTCTGAGTCTACAGCAGTCATGTGGTTAGAAACCATATTCTCTGCAAGCATCCTGTTCATTCTATGGATCAAGTCTTTACCTCTCTTACCACAGCACTGGGCTGATAAGGCATTTTGGGGAGTAGAGATAAGTAGACTCCCAGGTTTTGGTCCATAGAAGTTTGTGAGGTGGTAGTTTGGGAAATGGATGGTGAGAGTTCTTAACTTCTGACTTAATGTCTATAGTTTTTTTCTTGTATCCCATCTTAAGTAAATGGTCTTTGACCTAACTCTCTAGTCTTATTCTGAATTTCATTCTTGGTCTTCAGAATAGTCCAAACAAATGGGGATTCATGAACATTGATTTTCGGAGGGATCAGCAACTATGCCTTGAAGGTTTGAACTCTTTCATCTTCAGAGCTTAGCCCCTGGTCCCCTTCTCCCCATCCGGGGACTGCCTTACCAACTGAGTTATTTCAGGAGGACCATGTTTACTTCGCTGCCTGATCACTCTCAGTAGGCTCTGGGTTGCCTTGCTACCTTCCCTCACAAAACTCCCATTGCAATTCTATAACCACGATCAATCAACCCTCTCATTTTTTCTGGAAGAGGTTTGCCAGTCTGCTCTCCTATGACACCACTCACCCAGACGATCCTCCCTGGCCACAACCTCCCTACACATTACATAGGTTGGAATGTCAGATCCTTGAGAACTGAACTGTTGCTTTCTCATTTGCATTCCCAGTACTTAGCAGAGTGCTTAGAATATTGTAAGCACTTAATCAATTTGGTTTTTCCATATTCAGATGAACCCAAACAATTTCATCCAGGGGTGGGGAACCTGTGACCTCGAGGTCACATGTGGTCCTCTAGGCCCTCAAGTGTGACTAAATCCCTGTCAAAAGGCCTCACTTGAGGACTTAGAGGGCCACATGTGGTCTCAAGGTCGTGGGTTCCCCATCCCTGTTTTCATCTATTTAGCTCTAAAAGACAAAAGGGATAATACTTGTTATTTGACTTCTAAGTCGCTCATTAAGCTTCCTTCTCACCCTTTGACTCTTTTAAGAATCACTGGCCCTTTTCTATTTTTAGGGAGCACTTTTCTTGCCTGGTAAACACTTGATAGAGAAGAGAGAAAATCTTGGGATTTCATTAATGGCTATAACTTATTCACAGGTAGGTGCCCTTAGTGATTTAGATATGAACCCAGTTATCAGAATCGCTTGCCCAAATATGCCCTTTTCCAGGCCTATTGGGGAATGTATAGGCAAATCTTCATTGTATATCCCTATAGTATATAACCCATCATCATGTGGGTATTTGGTGACCAAACTTATTCCTCCTCTTGTCCCCAAAGAACTTTCTGTCTAAGAAGTTTTATCCTCCTCCTAATCTCCTTTGTCCTCAAGTGTCCCCTCTGTTGAAAAACAGAATGGATATGCCCAAATGGCCCCTTAAAATTGCCTGCATTTGGGAAGAGGTTGGGGTGGACATCTATTTAGAATAGGCCAGGCTGACCTTCCTTCCTTCTTTCCCGGGCTCCTGGCAAAGCCAAGGAGAGGAAGTTTGTATCACTACACACCCGCTCCTCTGCCATCCAGCTGGAGCTCTGAGCTGGCAGCCCAAACCCATTGACTTTTTCTCCTGGAAATTGTTTTTATGGAAAGTTTGGAACCCAACATAGCCACTGAATACAGAGGGGAAAAAACAACAGAGGAGTAAGATGAACAGTGAGAAAGAGACATCAGGGGGTGCCAGACAGCAGGCACTCTGCCTGGCAAAACACACTATTTCAAACCCACAGCAAAATTGCTTTGAAAATAGATCTTATGGACTTTAAGATCCAATGCATACTTAACCCTGAGTTTTCTCAGAAGTATAATGTGAAAGCATGGTGAAGCATATCCACATGCAAAGTATTAATAGTTACTAATATTATTTTCATCATCATTTTCACTATGTAGAATGGAGAACAATCAGGAGAGGATGAAGGCACAAAGAAATTCAACAAAGCAGTTTGTGAGCCAGAGTGTAGCAAAAGTCTTAGTGCAGAAAGGAATAATTGGAAGGAGTTTAGAGACTATCACACGTGGGGAACCTGTGGCCTCCAGGGCACATATGGCCCTCTAGGTCCTCAAGTGTGGTCCTTTGACTGAATCCAAGGATCTCCTCAGGCATCCTGCACTAGCACAGGGGGTGAATTTTATTTTATTTTGGGAGGGGGTTAGGGTTAGGATTCAGTCAAAAGATTACACTTGAGGACCTAGAGGACCACATATGGCCTTGAGGCTGCAGGTTCCCCACCCCTGGTAGATTTTAATCCATTCTTTTTGTTTTACAGATGAGAAAACAGAATCCTGAAGAGATCAGATAGCTTGTCCAAGATGACAGTACAAGGGGCAATGGGACACAAAAGATTCTGCCTCAGCTCTCTCAACTTTTGTCTCTACACAGGGAAGAAGCTACACATTGAGAAAAAATAGTTGCAGAATTTCACCAGTAAGAAAAAAAATGCTTAGCATAAAATGCTACCAGTCTGAATAATAATAGTTTACATTTCTACAGCAACTAATAATTTCTTAAGTGGTGTGTGTGTGTGTGTCCATGTATACATACATGCATGCACACACGCACGTGCACATACTAATCATTGTTAGCTGTTGGATGCCATGCACTATGCTAGGGGTTAGAAAAAAAAATGTAGAAAAAGTTGAAACAAGCCCTGCCCTCAAGGTGCTTACATTCCATCTTATGTTCCGGGATGTCTCAGATGGAGAATCTTAGCTAAGACTAAAGGCCCTTCCTTTCTAAGAATTTCCATGGGCTTCAGTAACTTTCAATCTGCTTCTAATTAACTCTGAATATTCCATTTTTTTAAAGTACTCTGATTATTTCCAGGGTTCAGAGGTTACATTCAGTTCAATTTAATCTATAAATACAAAGTCAATTTATTAAATACCTACTATGCGAATGATCCTAGATACTAAAGACAAAATGTTTTTAGATGACAGTCCCTTCCCTCAAGAAATTAATAATCTGCTTAAGTCAGGGAAGATTAGTAGGATTATATACAAATGAGTAAAATACAAGGTACATTGTGATAGTCAAAAGGAAAGTACCATGGGAAGGCAAAGTACTATGGGAAAGACAAAGTACTACAGGAAATTTGAGGAGGCGGGAGACCACATTGACTTGGGAGTGTTCAGAAGGCTTCACTGTGGCGCCTGAGTTAGGCCTTGAAAGAAGGCAAGGAGGGCCTTTAACAGAGATGCTGATTGGGAGAATCTGTTCCCAGCATGGTGGATAGTGTGAACAAGGGAGAGGGAACATCACAGCATTTCTAAGTCAAAAAGATTATTAGAAGACTATAAGCTTCCTGAGGCCAGAGCTTGCTCATTTTTCTATCACTCAGCACCTAGGATAGCGCTCAGCGCTAGCAGGTGCTCAATAAATGTCTGTTGATGATGTTGAATTGGCCAAGAATACTTATAAAGAAATAAATAATCTAGTGTTTTCTTTGCTCATTTTGTATGTGTAAGAGGTGACTGGCCAATAAGCCCAGTCCTTATGAGAGTGCACAGAATGCCATTGATAAAATTCCCCATGTGGCGGAGGCCAGGAACACTGCTTCTGAGAGAACTATGAATGTGTGTAATGAAAGGAGGAGAGTATGGATCACATGGAATGGAAAATAAATCCCTTGGAGAGACTTTGGAGAATACAAGGACACTCTACTTAGTGTGCTAGACATGGGGAGGAGGACTTTTTTTGATTGCCTGGCAGCGAGCTCCAATAGAGCCTCAGTTCCTTCTCTTGGTCAGACTACCTTCTCTTCCTGTGACTTCTTCCTGAGAAGAGATAATATGGCTCTCCCCATCTCAGGCTGCTGATATGAATAAGGACTTCCATTCTTTGCCTTTTTTCTTTCATTTTCAATGAAGGAGATTAATCTGAAAGTTACAACCTTGTGATTTCAAAAGGTCAAGAGAGCAAGCTATCTAACATTTAAGAGTCTGGAAGCTGAATCCACGATGGGTTTGCAGCCAGCCCAGCATTGATACCTCAAAGATCAAGAAGGGACTTCGAGACCCAGCCCATCCCTAGCTAAGACAAGGGCTAATCTTTTGAACTTGTGAACTTCATGGCACCAATGCTATGCAGAAACTTCATGAAGTCTGAATCAACTTTCCTCAGAGATCAAGGTGTTAAAAAGGAAAAATTGCAAGCTGAGGTGTTAGGGAGAGATGTTAATACTTCTATTCTCACTATAACTTTGACATAGATATCTCTTTGAAAAAACTAATGGATGTTAATTGATTAAGTGGAAGTAAGGGTGTAGGAGATGGGAACCACACTGGAGTAGGGACTTGAGTCAATGGCATTAGAATACATAGATCCCAACCTCTCAGAAATATCCCTACTACCTGGAAGGAATGGTATAGCTTCCTTAACCCAGAGAGAGCAAGACCAGAGAGTACTAATTACCTATGATGCCTTGATACTTCCTATTTTTATCATCACAGAAACCTGTGAGATATTATTCCCATTTGATGGATGAAGAAATGGAGATAAAGATAAATTAAGTAACTTATCCAAGACAAACTAATAAGCAACACAGCTGGAATTGCAACTCAGGCCAATCCACATAATTCATTTTTCTTTGGAGTAGATACTTTAAAATATTGCACAAATCTAGTATAGAAGACCCTAGAGTCTCTTTCAAACTTTCTGAGTAACCTTTGTCAATTTAACAACGCAACAAACAGGTTATTCAGGAAGTTAGAAAGAGGGTCTAGGGCCTGTTATTGCAACCTTATCATCCCACTGAAACTACTCTTTCCAAAATTACTAGTGGTTTCTTAGTTGCCAAATCCAATGGCCTTTTCTCAATCCTTATTCTCCTTGACTTCTCATAACATCATTTTAATTACCCACAAGTTAAAATAGAAAAGTTATGGTTTGGATTATCTTTTTTTTCTGTAATAAAATACATGGACAACATTACTACATATGAGAAATCTGCTTTCCTCCTAGACTCTTTTCTGGACATCCTCTCTTATAGCAATCTTTGGTGAGCACACAGCTCTCTCTACATTATGTATCATGAGATACTGATAAAGGCAATTGATCAAAGTTATCTCTGGTTATCAAGTGATTTTGTATGACCTTAACACACACACATATGAGATACCTTATTTGCAAGAGCATAGAAGATGGCATTTTGATCTACTTTAATTTGTGTGTGTGTGCATGTGTGTGTGTGAGAGAGATCAAAACAACAAAACACAGCAAGATCTTTTATTTTTAACACCTTTTAGTCAATTGTATGACTGTGACA
This sequence comes from Petaurus breviceps papuanus, assembly GCF_028583685.1. Taxonomy (NCBI): domain Eukaryota; kingdom Metazoa; phylum Chordata; class Mammalia; order Diprotodontia; family Petauridae; genus Petaurus; species Petaurus breviceps. The sequence continues at coordinate 85,167,854 of NW_027186304.1, forward strand.
ACATAGTTTTCTTTAGAAAGTTATTTGAAAAAGCTTGCTAGTTCCCTTTTCACATTTTCATTAAAGATCCTTTCAGCACGTGAGCAGAACATTCTCATACAGATTTTGTAGAGTTGAGGAAGTAAGCATATAGGTTGGCAGTTGCTATTGTCTTTTGGTCACTTCATTCTAGAAATAATACTCTGTATTCTTATCCATTCTTTTGGCATTTTTTTCCAATTTGAGATATCTTGAAAATTGATCCTTCAATGCCTTCAATCACCAGCTACTTCTGTTTGTGGATGACACTGTATCAAGCCCCAGAGTACTGCATGGCAAGCTCAGTGATCTCCATGATCTCCACACAAAACAGATTGGTTTACTAATTCACGCAGGGAAGAACAGGTTGATGAAAAATGTCTATTATCCAATTAGTGACTTGCAATGGAAGTCAATTCCACTGAATTAGCGTCTCAATATATAGAAATTGGACAGGCATAGTAGATAGACACTGAACTAGGCCCAAAATCAAAGGAGGAAAATAATTAGTCTAGATTGAATTTAGGAAATGGAGTGTTATTTTAATGATTCTAAGCTGTCCATCACAAATCATGAGGAACCAAAGGTTCAAAATTGTAGATGGCTCAAAGGAAAGATGCATGGTGCAATTAAGGAAGCTATACAATGAAATATTACCAAAGATAATTTGCATGCAAAATGAGGCAGAAAAAATTTCATCAGGGAATGTATGATTGGAAAGGGTGAGGGCAAGTCATATATGCCTTCCAACTTTATCATCCCACTGAAACTACTCTCTCCAAAATTACTAATGGTCTCTTAGTTGCCAAATCCAATGGCCTTTTCTCAATCCTTATTCTCCTTGACATTTTTCATCCCTCTCTTTTCCTTGATATTTTTTCTCTCTAGGTTTTCAGGATACCACTTTCTCCTGGTTTTCCTCCTACCTGACAGTTCCTTCTTTGACTCCTTTGCTGGATCCTCCTCCAGATTATCGATTCTAACCATAGGTGTCACACCCAAAGGGTTTTTCCCTGGACGCTCTTCTCTTATACCTCTATACTATTTGGTGATCTCATCAGCTCCCATGAATTTAATTACCACCTCTATGCTGATGAATCTCAAAACTATGTTTCCTGCCCCAATCTCTCTCTCTCTCTCTCCCTCTCTCTCTCTCTCTCTCTCTCTCTCTCTCTCTCTCTCTCTCTCTCTTTCTGTCTCTGTCTCTTTCTGCCTGTTTCTCTCTCTCTCTTTCTGTCTCTGTCTCTCTCTTTCTGTTTGTTTCTCTCTCTCTTCCCCTGTCTTTCTGTCTCTCTCTCCCTGTCTTTCTGTCTCTCTCTGTCTGTGTGTCTGTCTCTCATACACACACACACACACACACACCCCTGATCCATTGCCATGGTCTGTCCAATTCATCTTTGCAACATCTCTCCAATATGACCCCTTCTCTCCTTCAACACTGCCCCCATGATGGCAGACCCTTATCACCTCACTCCTGGATTATTATAATAGCCTGCAGGTGAGTCTGCCTATCTCAAGTCTCTTCCCACTCTAACCCATCCTCCATTCAGCCACTGTTTGGCATACCCAGTCCTTCATAACCTAGCCCTCTCTTGCCTTTCTAGTTTTTTCATCTTACTTTCCATTTACTCCCTCCAACAAGTACTCTTTGACCCAGGGATACTGTCCTCCTGGCTATTCCACAAACAAGACACTCCATCTCTCAGAATGCTCTGCCTACGGACCTCCCTGGCTTCCTTTAAATCCTACCTTCTACAGGAAACCTTCCCCAGTCCCTCTAATGGCAGTGCTTTCCCTCTATTAATTATCTCCTACTTACACCTGTATCTTACTTTATGCATATTTGTCTAAATGTTCTTTACTTCATTAGACTGTAAACCCTTTAACTTACTGTTTTTTGCCTCTGTTTGTATCCCCAGAACTTATCACAAGACCTGGAACATAGTAGGTACTCAATAAACACTTACAAAACATTGATGCACGAACAAAGGGTCAACAACCAGAGTGCTGCACTGGTATTTCTAAACTGTTCAAAGATAGAAGAAGGCCTTGAACCTATTGGGTAGCTCAGCTGGTGGATTTATGAGGGCATGACAAAAATTCTACAGGATAAGAATGTGTGGATGAGTCGTTCTGTGAAAGGGAACACTTATGTGATGCAACCACAGATATTTTGGATCATGACTTGAAATAGGGAATATGCTTTTTCAATTGCTTTTTAAAAATTTCAGCAGATCTATCAGGATTGCTTTGGACGGGGCTGGAGATCAAATTTCTGAACCCTACTGTCTGTTCTTAGCCTTGAGCTATAGCCTGCCCCCAGTACTGCCACTGCCTGGGCCCCTTCTCTCAACAGCTTCACTCCAGGCCTGGGGCTGCAGGGGGTCACAGCTTCACACACACACCTCTTATGCCCAGGCCTTGCTCCCCCAGTCCAACTCTTCTCACCCTTGGCTCAACCATATCCTATCTGTCTTCATAGTCAACCAGTCCTACTCACTCTTGCCCCCACTACAATTATTGCCATATCTTCAGGACCTCCATGAGTGTTCTTTTTTCTCCCCATCATTTGTGTGTCGTATGTGATCCCTTAAGGTGAAGCTCTTCTGTGAGAGCCACAGGATTAGCCAAGGGATTCTTGAAGACTTTCTTGGGTAAGGAGTATATCAGTTCTGATTGTGGTTGTCACTGAGCTGGCTACACCCAGGCTTTCTGTTTGTTCAAATCAAATCACCAAGTACTTAATGAGTATCAACTGCAATTATAACTGACATTTTTGTAGTGTTTTGTGTTCTACAAACCGCTTTCCTCATAATAACCCTGCAGGGGAGGTGAGGCAAGCTTAATTTTCCCCTTTTTTTTCACAGATGAGCCTGAGGCATATAAGTTAAGTGGAGACCTGGCAAACAGGAGAGCTGGGATTAAGCTCAAGTATCATGACTCCAAGGCCAGCAACCTTTCCACCTTACTGATATGGTATACAGAGATGTATAATACACAGTCCTTATTCTCCAGGAGTTTAGAGTCTAGGCCAGGACATAAGACATATTGTTGATCTATCATTTCAATGGTGTCTGACCCTTCATGACCCCATTTGGGTTTTTCTTGGCAAAGATACCAGAGTGGTTTGCTATTTCCTTCTCCAACTCATTTTACAGATGAGGAACCTGAGGCAAGCAGGGTTAAGTGACTTGCCCAGGGTCACACAGCTAAATAAGTGTCTGGGGCCAGATTTGAACTTATAAAGATTAGTCTTCTTGACTCCAAGCCCAGCACTTTATCCACTGTGCCACCTAGCTTCCCTGAAGACATAGACATATGAGAAAGTTAATGAAAACAAAACCAACAACATACAGCAGCAGATATATGCTAGCTCAAGCCAAAATTGCCGGTAAAGAGATTAGCCAGAGATACTGCAAGTTTCCTCATCAGCTCCCTGCCCTTCTCCTCCCATCTGCCTCACGTCCCTACTGGTTCTGCCTCCCCCTGACCCAAGTGCTTCATCCTCTTTGTCACTTGCTTGACCCCTGAGCCTGCTTCATGTCACAAAAGTCAAAGTCCTAGGAGCAAAGGCCTCCAAACCCCAAAGGAAAGCCCTTGAGAGGGCCATGGAGCCTTCTGTCTAGGAGTTCATCGCTGTTAATTATTTCTAATAACTGACACTGGGTGAAACTTTAATCCAGTTAGGACCACAGCCTAAGCCAGAGTCTGAGCCCAAGCAGGAAGCAAGGCAAGAAGCGTTTATTAAGCACCTACTATGCGCTAAGGGCTTACAAATATGATCTCATTTAATCCTCACAATAACTCTGCACAACAAGCTCCAGCACTCAGCACAGGGCCTGGGACACAGCAGGTGCTTAATAAATGTTTATTTTTTTAATTGACTGATATGTGAATGAAGGGTCAACAACCAGAGAGGTAGGTGCTATCGTTATCCTCCCTTTATAGTTGAGGAAACTAAGCAGATAAAGGTTAAGTGACTTGCCCAGGGTCACCTAGGTAGTAAGTGTTTGAAGCTGGATTTGAACTGAGGTCTTCCTGATTCTAGGCCCAAGACTTTATTCACTGTGTAACCTAGCTGCCTCTTAAGCAGGAGTGAGCAGGGCTAGCATCATGGGGAAGGCAGAAGTTACTTGACTTAAATAACTTTGGATAAAGAGATTGGGGAGCACCTGAATGGAGCTTATCACATGTGTCTGTTGGAGAGGGGCTAGAGATGGAATGAGCCTATAGAGTGGGCCTGGGGATGGTAAGCCATGTCTTCCCAGGCTTAGTCTAAGGTTAGGGTTCCTATGATAACATCAGGAACAATGTAGTACCATTATATCATAATAATGTTATATATAACATATTATTATGTAATATACCATCTATAATATTAATAATACAACATATAATAATGTATTACTCATATATAATCAGTTATAAATTATATACAATATAGCATATTATGTATAATATAATAATTATATGAAATAAATTATAGAATTATACTATAATTTGTAATATATAGTACAATATATAATTATATGTAATATTCACTATAATATATTGAAGTTATTATGAAATTATATTGTCTGGGGCAATGTTATGCAGGGTATACTGATAAAAGTAAAATGAAAAATGAATTAATTGTCATCAGACAATGACATGCATTAAATAAAAATGAGGCAGCTAAGGACTATGGAAAGAACGTTGGCTTGGGACCTGTTTTTTAATCCCATCTCTGCCACTTAATTCCTGTGTGAGCCTTGGCAAATAACTTAATGTTTCTGAGTCTCACTTTACACCTCTAGAAAATGACAGGGGTGAAATGGATGCCTTCTAAGGTCCCCTTTAGCCCTAAGCCTTGACTTGAGTTCAGAAGAGGAAAAGATCGATGGTTGCAATAACCTAGAAAGGCTTGATGAGAAGGAAAGCTTTAGCTAGGGGTTGAAGAATGGGTAGGAGGGTAATTCTCAGAGTTTCTTTTGCTCACAGAATAACATTCTTTGCAAGAGGATTGCTGAATAGTCTGAAGACCTATACAGTTCCTCTTCAGTAAAAAGAATGGCTTTTTGGTTGTTGTTTTGGGGGTGAGCTCAAGGTCTGAGTGGTTTTGAGATGAATATGTATGTTAGAATAGACAAATTAGTTTTTTTATTTTGGGAGTATTGTAGTTATCATTCTATATATGCTACACACACACGCACACACACGCACACACGCACACACACACACACACCATGTGGGCATTGACTCTTTTTCTTGTGAATTTGACTCAATTCCCTCTCTCTATATATTTTTTTCTCTTCTAACTTTACTACGTTGGTTTTATTTGTGAAAAACTTTTAAAATTTTATTCAATCAAAATTAGCACTTTTGAAGTAAAAGTCTCTAATCTTCTCTTGGTCATGAACTTTTCCCCTATCCATAGATCTTACTGGTAATTTCTTACCTGTTCCACTAATTTTCTTATGGTGTCAACCTTTATGTCTAAATCATGTACCCATTTTGAGCTTCTCTTGGTATATGAGATGCTGGTCTTTGCCTAGTTTCTGCCAGATAGTTTCTTGGTTCTCACAGCAGTTTTTTTTCAGTGAGTTCTTGCCCCAGTTGCTGGGATCTCTGGGTCATCTGGCCTGCTGAGCATCCTCTCTCCCTTCCCCAGGACCCAATTGTTTTGTCAATTTGTTGCCCAGACATTTGTTTCAGTGGTTGAATAATTTGAGAGCAGGCACTGCCAAGACCCCTCCCTCCTGTGCCCTCCTTCTCTTTCCTGGTTCTTTGTTGATGCCCTTGGTTAGTCTTGACCTTCTTGACCATCATTCCACTGGGCTTTTTCAGAATAGCTGCTCTCCGCCCCTGTTTCCCCCATCTTACTCTTTTCAAGGCAATTCTTAGAGCCCAAATCTTGTGTATTATCAGTAAAACAGCATGGAAAAAAGCCCCTCCTTCCCTCCAGGCAGCCTCCAGGTTGCCAGGAGCCTCTGACAAGATGGCAGGAGCTTCTCAAAACTTTAAGGCTCTAGAAAGAAGCCTCAGCTGTTGTTATTACTTCATCTTGTTGGTGTAATGCTATATCCTGACCATTTTCCCATATTATCTCCCTTCCCCGCTTTGTTTCCTCCATGACTTTGATCAACTGACCATTGATGCCTTTGTCCAAACCATTGATAAAAACATGAAACACCCCATCAGATTTATGGGGCACCACACTGAAGACCTCTTTCCACATTTACATCAAATTATCAATGACTCTTGCTTGTCTAGCCTCTCAGTCAGCTCTGGATTCATTTAAGTGTACTATTTAATCCACATGGGGCTGCTAGATGGCACAGTAGATAGAGTGCCAGGCCTGAAGTCAAGAAGACTCATCTTTCTGAGTTCAAATCCTGCCTTAGACACTTACTAGCTATGTGACCCTGAGCAAATCACTTAACCCTATTTGACTCAGTTTCCTCATTTGTAAAATGAGTTGGAGAAGGAAGTGGCAAACCACTCCAGTAGCTTTGCCAAGAAAACCCCAAATGGGATCATGAAAGGTCAGACATGACTAAAACAATTGAATAACAATGTGTCTCATGAAGAGTCAGACACGACTTTGAAATGACTGAATAACAAAAATATGCTGGGTAAGTAATAACACAATTATTTATAAATTTTCTTTTATTTCTAATAACGTAACATTCACAATTTTGTGGCATACTTTGGGAAATTTGTGGTGCACTAGTGAGCTATGGCATACCTTTGGAGTGGGATAGGATTTGACTAGATGGAGATCAATCCAGACAGGAGAAACGTAGGAGGCAGAGTCACAAAAGGAGGAGGAGGGGAAGAGCTTATTTCAGGGATAGCCAGGGACAGTTAAGTTATTTTGTAGCAAAGGTTTCTTGTAAAAGAGGTAAATCAGAAAGGTAGCTTGAGGCCAGATTGCAAAAGCTTTGGAATATCAGGCCAAGGAATTTGATGTGGTTTGGCCCCTTTTTTTAGGGGAGAAGTGAAAAGAGTGACCAGGAATTAAAACCCCATGATACCAGTCAGAAAGCTAGACACAACTAAACACAATGTTCCTGAATTTTTCTTCCTGAAATTTTGAATTCCACTAATTAGAATGTGTGACTTCACCACCCTTGTGAAGTTCAGGATGTACTTTTCTTGTGTAGATTGACAAAAACTAGACAGGGTGGGGAACCTTTAGTTATAGGGTTACACAATTGTTCTTTGGGGCTGGTGTCCCTTTTTGCTTTTAACCAGTCTCAATTTTTGACTGCATTGTGTCCTACAACCCATAACGGGCTGAACACAATTGAAGAGACCCAGGGAAGGTGGGCCTTTAGCCAAGATAGTTAAACCAGAACCCTCTGAGAAGCCTGTGTTCCATTCTATGAGTCCAGTCCACACCAGTGTCTTGTACCTAATGGATTGAAGAGCTCTTTGGGCTTCCAACGGACAAAATGAGACAAGCCATTTCTGTGACAACAAGGATCTCTATTGCTCATGACCTCTGTAATTTTTTCCCCAGATTTAGCTCAGTAACTATACATTGCCTATGACTGAGTCAAATCTTACTAGAATGTTCATATTCCACCTGCATTTATTAAGTACTTACTGTGTGGGGGGCACTGTGCTAAGCACCAGTGCTATAAAGATTAGCAATATGGAAAAGTAATATAGCCTGTATTCCTCAATGTATTTACTTTACAAATTGCTAAGGAGATGTGTTGTTGTTCAGTCATTTCAGTCATGTTTGACTCCTCACAACTCCATTTGGGGTTTTCTCAGCAAAGACACTAGAGTGGTTTGTCATGTCCTTCTCCAGATCATTTTACAGATGAAGAAAATGAGGCAAACAGGGTTAAGTGACTTTCCCAGGGTCATACAGCTAGTAAATGTCAGAGGCCCTATTTGAACTCAAGTTTTCCTTTCTCCAGGCTTGGCTCTCTGAAATGCACATAAAAAAGTATGAATGTGATAGGAGTAAAGGAAAGCTCCAAAGTATTGTAAGAAACTTCAAGGAAGTTGAGAGAATGATTTTATTACAAGGGAGCAAGGAATGTTTTAGAAGAAGGTGGTGGGGCGGCTAGGTGGCACAGTGAATTGATCACCAGCCCTGGAGTCAGGAGGACCTGAGTTCAAATCCGGCCTCAGACACTTAACACAAAAAACTAGCCATGTGACCTTGGGCAAGTCACTTAACCCCAATGGTCCTGCCTTCCCCTCTTCAAAAAGCAAAAAGAGGAAGAAGAAGAAGAAGGTGGCAGCACCTGAGCTGTTCTTTTAATGAAGAGAAAATACAGTTGAAAGTGCACTGGATTTGGGACCAGAGGGACAGCTTTTCCTCCTTTCCACTGTGATCCTGGGCGTTTAACCTCTCAAAAAGCAGCTCTCACCTGTAAAATTAGGAGGTTGGAGGGTGATTTCTACCAGCTCTGAAAATCAGGAGGGTAATTTTAATAGGATGAAGAGAGAGTGTCTTCCTGGCCCGGGATCTTACCAAATGAGTGAGAGTGGAAGGTTAAGGATGTCACAGGACTCCAGTTCAATGGCTTAATGGGCAAAAAACATTCCAACCATGTCTGTCAAGTCTTTACAAGATGCTCGGGTGACCAAGACTCCAGACCTTCTTATCAATAAGCTGATATCCTGGAGCTGTATTTCTGAAGTCTCTTCCTCAGTCACCTGAATTTTTGGAGAAGAATTTAAGAATTTTGATATAAATAGGTTAGATTTCCTAACATTTAGTCTCTTCATCAAGCTATAAAACCCTTTACATTCATTTAATTTTTCTTTGACTTCAGAAGGCAGAGTTTCATGAAACTTCTCCCATGTCCATAATGACAGATTGGGAAAAAGAAACATTTGACCTGAAATACCAGGTTAAATTGCGTAAGAAAACTGAATGGCATGGCCAAAGAGTGACTGAGAACTATTGAAGGACCCTCAGAATAGTCAAGTCTCAAGGGATTTGGCAGATCATCTATCTAGTCCAACATTCTTCTGTGGAGGGCAAGAAATGTAGGCTCAGGGCAGGGTATGGGGCTTGGTAAAGGTTAAGCTGGTGCCAGCTTTGGATGGCCATGGCATGGGCAGTGGGTACCTCACAAGACAGACTTTAGATTTAGAACTGAAAAGTCTTTGTAGGTCATGGATTTTCTTCCTTACATTTCTGTTAGAAGAATGCTTGGTAGTGAGGGCTTCAGTGAACTTTTGCCTAAATAAAGAACCCATTCTCAACAGTGTTAATGAAAAGAAGTGCTCTGGATCCCACGAATATTAACAATACAGCCAACAGAGGTCAAGCAGATGGCAGTGAAACTGAGTTCAGGAGAAGCTGTGGGAGAGCGGTCAAGATTGGTGGCTTCTGGATGCAGCTGGCCCAGGGGAATTGTGTGGGGCTGCACATTTTTGTTGCAAGAACTTCTTCTTGATCAGCATACATAGTTCTTTATGAGGCAAAAGATGTCTAACATCTGTTTTATTTGCTAGTTTCAAAACCAAAGCAAGCAAAGCCATTGAATCAATTTGATTCTCCAGCCTGCAGATCAGAGATCAGGTTGCTGTAAACCTGTAGAGGGATTATCTTGGGATATTCATGTTGGACGGAAAAATATATTTTCTTATACCTAGAATGAAGAGGTGGCACTTCTCAGTCAGTTTGACAGACCCAGTGGGAAAGAAAGTCCTGTGGGGGAAAGAGTACAGAGGGCTAAATTTTGACCCCAAAGAGTCAAGCCACCATTTGCCAATGTCAACAGATCCAGAAGGTGAGGCAAGAGTGGTAGGTGTGTGTGTGTGTGTGTGTGTGTGTGTAAATAAAAAGAGGAGAGGGGATGTCAGCCTGGAGTTCATAGTGGATAAAGTACTAGAAGATAGAGTCATCCAGTCTGAGTTCAAATCCTACCTGGACAGTCACTAACTTGATTATGGGCAGGTCTATCATGTTCTCTGAGCCTTGGGCAACTCTTTGATATTTTAAATTATTCTCTATAGATGTCATTTCAATACTATTAAAAGTCAAAGGTCTATGACCATTAAAAAAAAACTGTTTATTTAAAAAAAAATTTTGAGTTCCAAATTCTCTCCCTCCCTTAGGCCCCTCCCACACCCACTGAGAAAACAATGTGATATTAATTATATATGTGATGTCATGCAAAACATATTTCCATGTTAGCCATGTTTAAAAAACAAGCAATGGAAATAAAGTAAGTGAAAAAAGTAAACTTCATTCTGCACTCAGAGTTCCTTAGTTCTCTCTCTGGAGGTGGATAGCATTTTTCATCATGCATCCTTTGGAATTGTCTTGAATCATTGTCTTCATCAGAGTAGCTAACTCTTTCACAGTTGATCATTGTTACAATGTTACAATATTGTTATTAATGCATACAATGTTCTTCTGGTCCTGCTCCCTTTACTTCGCATCAGTTCATATGAGTCTTCCTTCATATAATCATGATTTTTAAGGATGTATTTTACAACCATGATTTTTAAGGTGGTATTGTGTTGTAGGGCAAAGAGTGCTGGATTTTGAATCAGAGGATATGACATTCAATCTTAACCTCTGCCACCAAGTCACTTTATTCCCAGGAGGCTTCAGTTTCCTTAAATAATAAGAGTTGGGCTAGATCTCTGAGTTTTCCTCTAATTCTAACTCTATGAGCCTATGATAGGGTAAGATGGTGGAGGGAACAGTTGACAGTTCAGTTCCCATCGAGCCTCTGCCTGAAATAGCTCTTTTGGATGAAGGCAGAATGAGAGTGCCACCCTGCCTTGGGTTTGGGGTACCTGCTGTGACAAAGACCACTTGAGCCCTGGGAATCTGTGTGATTGAGAACACAGATGACTAACAGAACTTTCCTTTATGCAAACTTGCGGAGGCTGTTTCTTGATTTGTATCCATGTGGCCCACTGCAATTTATGAGTGCCTCAGGGCTGGATGGACTCCTGGGTGGTGAGCGTCAGTGTTCTACAGCCTCAGGCCGGGGATGGAGCCCTGCCTGCTCTCCTGGCTTCTTTCAGGTCCCAGCTGACAAACCCCCCCCCTCCCCCGTACAGGAAGCGCCTCCTAATCCTTCTTAATTTTAGTGCCTTCCCTTAGTCCACGGTTTCCTGTTGTCTTTCATACGGCTTGTTTGTTAGTGATTGTTTGCATGTCTCCATTAGATTGCAGATTCTGAGGGCAGGGACTATCCTCTGCTTTTCTTCCTATCTCTAGTGCCTGCTTAATAAATGCTCATTGACTGACTGTCTGACGACAAGGCAACTCAGGTGCTATCTCCTTCTAGAAGCCTTTACTTATTCCTCAAATTGTTAGTGTCCCTTCTCCACCAATCCCTGTATTGAGAATATACTGAATTTGCTTGTTAGGTAAATATGTACTGTATGCACTTAATTTTTAAGTAAATTGCTAATTTACTGAAATGTTATATCCTTGCCTTCCCCAACCAGTAGAATGTTAAGCTCCTCAAAGGCAGAGACTGCCTCACTTTTGCATCCCCAGCCCAGTTCCTGAAACATCATAGGAGTTTAATAAATGCTTGTTCGTTGATTGATTGATTGATTCATTCTAAACATGAGTCACCTGTGTATAGTTTATGGTCTTTCTCCTCTTCTCTCCTCCTAGTCAGTCTTATTGCAACAAAGCACCTTTTAAAATTAAACAATTGACCCTTTGGGACATGTTGTTAAATTTGATGCCCATAATGATCAGACAACCTCAGGTATTTATTCTCATGCTTCTAGAGGCAGCCAAGAGACACAATGTGTTCTTGGTTACAGAATAGACAGAATGACAAGGAAGTAATTCAATCTAGCAGGCTATGGTGAAATTGCCAACCAAAAGAATAATTTATGAGATCATCTAAACCTAAAGATGGAATTCATTCTGTGTACTGTAACTCACTACAGACCACCTTGTTTAATCATATTTATTTTCATAGTAATAGGAATCTCCCTTGCTGTCATTTAATTTTTCAAACATATAGAAACAATATAATGATCATGCTACAGGAACTGTAAACATGAATCCAGGGACCATCCAGGTGAAATAATGAAATCTTAGCAAATTGCAAGTGTTTAAATGATAGCTAGCAATTATATAGTCTTGCATAACTTACAGGATCACAGGATCATAAATTTAGAGCTTAGAAGGCTCCTTAGAGGTGTGCTGTCCAACCTCCTAATTTTATGGATTAAGAAACTGAGGCCAAAAGAAGTTGTGATTTGCCCAGGGTCAAACTGTAAATGTCTGAGGTAGAATTTGAACCCAAGACTTCCTGATTATAAGTCCACTTAAGCAACTGCACCTATGAGGTGCTTCCATTCTCCCCCAATGAGTTGATGAGGTAGGTGAAATACTGTCTCCATTTCACAGATGAGGAAACTGAGCATCAGAGAGTTTAAGTTACTAACTCACTGTCAGAAGGCCAAGTGGCATTTAGAATGCCAAAGTGACACTTTGGATTGTAAGCTTCTTGAAGGCAGCGCCTGTTTTTTTATTTTGTCTTCATTTGTAGGGCTCAGCATAGTGCTTTGAACAGAGATATTAATAAATCCACATATGTTCGAAAGATTGGAGTGAGTCACACCTCAGACCCATGTCTTCTGCTTTCCAAAAATAGTTCTCTTTCCACTATACTGTGCCATCTTCCTAAAAGTTTTGAGTGCATTTGAAGCCCAAGCATCCCTCCCTGGTCACTACTTCCTTGTGCTATATTCTCCCCTTCCCCCCTCCCATTAGAATGTAAGCTTCTTGTGGGCAGCACTTATGTTGTGCTTTATATTTGAGTCCTAAGAGCTTAGCACTGTGCTAGGCACATAATAAACATTTCATAACTGAGTTTCCATTCATTCATTTGAATTATGATCATCCTTATTACCCACTGAATCAACCAACAAATATTTATCAAGTCTACAAGGTGTCCAACAGTGTACTAGATGCTGATTCCATAGATAGCTGTTGTTATTAAGACGGATTGGGCCTGGAGTCAGGAAGACCTGTATCAGGCTGTAGATACCTAATAACTATGTGACCAGAAGTCAACACCTATTAGTCATGTGACCCTGGACGAGCCATTTAACCTTTGTCTGCCTCAGTTTCTTCAACTGTAAAGTGAGGATAATAATAGCACCTACTTCCTAGGGTTGTTATAAAGATCAAGTGAGATATTTGTAAAGTGCTTTGCAAACCTTACAGTACTATGTAAATGCTAGCTATCATCATCATCATCATTTTACTATTAGGACTTCAGAAACAGCCCTAATTCCAAGCAAGAAAAATTCTAACCTTATCTGATAAGAGAGACAGCACAATTGTAATATTTATGCTTCTTGGTTAAGAAACCAGATCTAATTTTGAGCTGGTGAAGAGAGAGCTGATTCTTTATTTCAGTCTAAATGCCCCACCTAGCAGTCCAAACTCTTTAGCATTAGGCAACCCACACCATTAACTTAAAATTGATTCAAGTACATGGCTGAGCTCATAGCAGCTCACATTGGTGGAGGTGAGCTGAATTTTTAAAGATAACTTATGTTAAGTTTGGGGTTTGATTACTGCTTGAAATAAACAGCTCTGTTTGAGTAAGTTCTTTAACTTCAAACATGGCAATAAACCTCCTCACCAGGAAATGAACATGTGAAAGTGTGTATGGGTGTGTGTGTCTATGTATAAATTTTGCTTCCTTTTGATCAAATCAGTACTACCATTCTTGGAAAGGGTGAGTCAATCAATTGCCTTATGCCTCCACTCACCATTCCTGTGACTTCCTAAACCAACACATCCCTCCCTGGCCCTGGCTCCCTTGTGTTGTCTTATTGTATTAGAATGTAAGTTCCTTTTGGGTAGGAATGTGTGTGTGCTTATATTTTGGATCTAAAAATTTTGTACAGTGCCTGGCACATAGCAATCATTTGATAGAAGTATTTTCATCTATTTATTTGGATGATGAACTGCCCAAGGGTAGATGGAGACTATGCTGGCCAATTGTTTTTGTGGAAGCAAAGAGGGTGGAAGCCTTCAGCTAGCCACAAACTGGCAGGTAACTTTTCCTTCATGCTTCTTTGCCATATCTGAGCTGCTGGGGTTCCTTGCACATGACCACTGTTTGTCCAGAAGGTCAATAGGTGATACTGGTTTGGGAGAATGGGTACTGGTCTATAACAAGGCCCCTGGGATAGCTGGAGGTATCCTGGATCTATCAAGGTCTCAATAAGAAGGCTCATAGTCATTATGGGATTCTTGGCCCAGGCAATCTAACAAGCAGAGAGTATGGCTAACCTCCCTGTGAAATTTTGGGGTGTGTGGCCATTCATTTAGGTGCTTTCTTGTCTTAATCATACAGTACTATATAATTCAAGGCAATCCCCACTCCGGGGCCAAGGACTCAAAACAAAACAAAAAAACACAAAAAGTGTTTGCCACAAGTCTTTGTAAAAATTTAAAGGTCTTCATTACTCTGGTTTAAAAAGATAATAGGTCATGGCAGTTAGGTGGCACAGTGAATAGAGCACCAGCTCTGGAGTCAGGAGGACCTGAGTTCAAATGTGACCTCAGACACTTGACACTTTTAGTAGCTATGTGACCTTGGGCAAGTCACTTAACTCCAATTGTCTTGCCTTCCCCCCCTCAAAAAAAAAAAGATAATAGGTAATATTCTAAAGTTAAATTTTAAGCAAGAGACACTGAGACTGTTAGTTTCATAATAACTGGGAGTTGCCATGACATTTCTACCCAATGTAAGAGTTTGGGGAGGAAAAAAAAAGCAACTCTATATTAAATTTCACAGATCACCAGAAGTAACCAGGAAAAATGAATCTTGTCAATCTCTGGAAAATAAGGCTTATTTTCCATGGACCTGTTTTTATTTTTCTGTGTGTTCAGGAAACTGGTTAATGTTTTCAGAACCCCACTTTTAAGAATATTTGCTAGAGAGAAGAAGCAACCTCTTGATGAGGTCACATAAGGAAACAATAGGAACAGCAGTGTCACACTGTGATCCATGATGTCTCAATGCTGACTCTTTGGAAAGTTGTACTGGAAGGGGATGGCCCAAGTTCTAAAGGGATCCAATATTATATTTCCAGATTGAAATACTAAACCAGACCATTTTATAAAACATGCTGGCCCTGACACTGGGAAGTGACTATAAAGTCTAATACTGATTGAGAAAAGCTGAAAGCAGAGACTGTAATTGATAAAGGAGAGAAGTCAATCTGTATTCCTTTAAAGAATAATGAGTTCCATTTTTCATCAAAAGATCTCTTTGTGCTGAAGAAACATTCTCTCAATAAATCTTGTTAATGGTTTCCCCACTAATGATATATAGTATCACACACTTCCATGCACTGACTGACTCTTGGCAGATCCATTCCTATGCATTGCTAATTTAATAAAAGAAAACCCCAACATTTCACTGGAAAAGATGATGGGAAAAAATCAGATCTTTTGGGGCTTTTAAAGTATCTAGAGGAAATTGGATTTTGGATGTCTGACATATCTTTACCTTTTCTATTGCAGTAAGACTGATATTTTCTTTACTCTGCTATGTACTAGAGGTGAGTCAGCACCTTGAGGATAAGTCTACAGGACAATCAAAGAGCTAAATACTTCAAATATTTCAGTCCTGAGAAATGATTAGTCTTGTTTGTTTCTGAGCTCATCACCCTCCCACAGAAATGATTGTGTTTGTGCTGTTCCAGGTTGTCTGCGGCAGAAGTTGGGTCTATGTTTACTGCGTTTAGGAAACTAAAGATTAACTCTACTCTTTAACCCTACTGTTAATAATCTATGCCTAAAGTATCTATTTTTTTTACTTAAGTCAAATCTCTGTCAGTCCTTAATCTGAGCCTCAGGTGGTGAACGTCTGATGGGAAAAGTGCTGCTTCTGGAAGGATGGTTGATGGCCGAATAACGCAGGTGGGACCACTGAATCAATACGATGGTGAACGCATGGTCTTAAAACTCTTTTTGGAAGCCACAATTTAGCAGATGTCTTGTTATTTCCATGAGCACATACCTTTTCGTAACTAGACCTATTTCATGTAAGGGTACCTAATCCTCCAAATACTGTTGGACTTCCCCACATGGGACTAATTAAAAATAACCCTGGAGTTATTTCCTTATGTTGCTGTTTGTTTATTCTCTGGTCGCGTGTGAGTCAGCCTGATCATGATTTGTGGTGGTTTTGCTTGTGAAATATTACATAATTGTATTCCTATTGTAATGCTGGGTTGAGCAGTTAAATTGTATACTGCTTTTTTATTGCATAAGATTTGGAAATCAATAAAGAGAAAGCATACACAATAAGGTTCCATGGCTTGGTTAGGAACACTGGCCCCTTGAGCCGTCAGGGAGGCAGGCAGGCACTCAGGTCAGCCAAGAAGTTTCACAGATAAGGCAGCATGTGTTCGGCACAAGCACCAGGGACATTGGTCATTATGTTACTTTGCATCATGACTAGTCAGGGGGGTGATTTTTTTCATCACTTCATTGGGTTAATATTTTAAATGACAGGGAAAGAAAAACGAGAACAACTTTCATATGGACTGACAGGGTTTTACTGTTTGGCCACACGTGGAATCCCAACATGCGGGTACAGAATCAGGGTGCAGCTCCAGGTTCTCACAGGGCCAAAATCATCTTTACATTTCTTTCAACATTTTTTTTGTCTTTCCTACAACATTAATTGTTTTATTTCAATTCTGTCTACGGTCCTGGGTCAGAATTCAGTTATTAAAAACACTCAGTTGATGCAAACAGTGGTTTGATACAACACACAAAATGGGTGTAAGATGTGTTTCACGCAACAAAGAGTAGACTCAATGGGAAAACATTCCCTCAGAGGCAAGACGCCTCATTAATTGCTAATGGAATCATGGAACTCAAATATCATGACAGCTTTTACCTGGAGTATATTATAACTGATTCTTACTAACCTCAGTTCATGTTTGAAGCAAATACTTGTCATGATTTAAGACTTTTTTGCATACAACTCTGAGTAGTGCATCTTGATGTCAGACATATTCATATCTCATGAAGAATGCATGTGATTGCATAAAGAGATGAGTTGTATGATTATATATGAAGACAACAACTACAGTTTTCACAGCACTGCCATTGGTTAATTTTAAAATATTCAAACATTGTTTTTTTAAAAAAAGAATAGAGTTGAACTTAAAACTATACTATGAAAAAAATCATCCTAAGTGAACCAAATCCATCCTTTTCTTCACTATTCATAGATTTTTAAACTTGATCTCTTTTTTTCTAACACTTTTTCACTAATTGTTATTTTAAGCTCCAGTAGCGCGATCCGATTTCAGCCGCCTCTGGGCAAATGAGTTATGATTTGATATCAAGTTCCAAGGAAAATGCTCAAAGTTTTATTTTTCCCCAGTTGAATAAACAGTACCATGTATATTATCTCTTGTGTTAGAATAGTGTTGTCTTCACATAGGACTCAAATAATGGTATTAGTCATTCATTTCCTTGAACACATACACCCTATTGCGTGTTGACAGGTTTATAAGGATGCAGTGGCAGCCGTGGGTGCTGGCGAGCTCTAGACGACAGCCTTGGAATCCTTGCAGTCGTGAGCCGTGGTGCCTGAGTTAGTCTGGTTATTGTCCGCTTTCTCTCCCAGATGCTTGGCTTGTCTGAAAGATTAATACATTAACAAGAGCTTAAGGTCCAGGGTTGCACATCTTAAGACATGTTTATTAGCAGATGGCACATAAGATTCAAAGGTCACCACAAAAGTGACATTTTAAAGTGAAACAACAATATTTATGCCCAGATAGTCTGCTGATGAGATCATGTGGAAATGTTTTTGATTAAATTAACTTATAAATAGTTGCCAATCTATAGAAAACTTAAAATGTCATTTCTGTCCTCCAAAGGTTTTCTTATCTTATTGTTATCAATGCTGCACATTTTACTAAATACTATTTGGTTTTTACAATTCTACATTAACCATAGAATAAATTTACTAGGATAATATAGAACCCTTTAAGTATAATTTTCTAAAGCATTTTAAATATTTTACAATTGTTCTCTCTTACAACATATTTCATAGCAAAAACCGAGTTAATTTTGCTTAAAACCTAGACTACTATTATGTAAGCAGAATTGCTTTCAAAATTTTCAGGTAATATCAACTATTAAACTACAAGTTAAATTTCTTATGTAGCACAACCTAACCAAAAAAAACTAATTAAAAAAGATGAAGTGAACTGATAATTTATTTAGTTGCTTTCTGTTTCAATCAGCACCAGGAAAACAAATGGTGCCATTTTGGCAATACTTTGGGTGTGGGAGGGGAGGGGAAGGGAGGTGACAAATTTGGACAGCAGACATTAGCAAATTTGGGAATTATCTCTTCCTGACTTCTTTGCCTCATTCCTCTATTATCCACCCCACTCTTAGTTTGCTGAAGGGGCGATCTGAAGAGATCGCCTTCAAAATATTTGAGGTGATCAATTTCTCATTTTGTCCTTACTTCTAATCATTGTTATTAACTTTTGGTATGTTTTGTGTTAATTCATCAAAATTTGTACATTAAAAAGCAAACCCTGGCCCACAAAAATAAAGATTGATAAAGACAAAATATTTATGAAAAAAAAAAAACCAAGATGATTATGTGTTTCTTTTAGAAGACCAAGAGGATTATGACAGAGTCACAGATTCAGCTATGACTGAGAGGTTAGAGACTATTTAATCTACCACCTCATTTAAAAGGTGAGATCTGAGAGGTTAGATAACTTGCCCAAGGTTACATGGGTAGCAAATAACAACTGGGATTCAAACCCATCCCTGACTCCAAATCCTGCAGTCTTTCCCCTCTACCACTTTCCTTTCCCCACCCCCTGCCTCCTAACCCTTTATATGTTTTTCAAGAGTTAACAAAGTTTACATTAAATTATTGAACACACATATAAAAATCCAGAGATAAACATCAATACAGCTACTCAAATCTTTTACAAGTTGTTAATAGGAATTTGTAAGCTCTTTTGGTTATTTCCATTACCTTAGATAAACTAAGTAATTTTAAAAGCTATTAACATATTCTGAATCCTGGATTCATTTTGATTCAGTATGCATTTACTATGCAACTATGTGCCCAGCATTGTGCTAGGAGCTTGAGATACAATAACAAGCCAAAAAACAAACTTTCTAGTTCATATATATTTAGTGGATCACACTTGTATGGAATACCTTGTACACTCATCACTGAAAAGAGAATATCAGCAAACAGAGAAATGACAGATTGTACCTACTGTTCAAATGATCCATTTTCAATCTTCATTGCCCCTTCTAGTGGATCAAGACCTTGCTCTGAAAACTGTTTCAAGGCATTTAAAGCAGCCTAGAAAAGAAGAATGTTGTAAAAAATTAATTAATTTTAATACAGCAGGAATAATATTGTACATGTAACTAAATAAAAGCAGCAGCAGCATTTTGTCATTATGAATACCTTTGCAACTTAAATACATGTATGACTATATGCCCAAATAATATCTGGAAATGTATATGTGATATAATGGAAGCCTTTTGTTTTTATATCACATTCTGAATCTTTGCTTCCTCCTGCCACTATAATTCCCTGGTAATAAAGGTTTAAAAAGAAAAGGGGAAAAAAGGAAAGAAATTAGTCAACACTTCTACAATATATGATAATACATGTGATATTCCAGGGAGCAAAGACACTTTGGGTATCCCCCAAATCTTCAAGCTCTAATAGCTTACAGCTGCACTAATACTTTTGGGACACCCTGTATTTTGGAAGGCTACAAAGAAAGTGTTCTTTATTTGTTCTTTACAGTAGAATATATTAATTGGTGAGACCCAATAGACACTGCATTAGAGCTGTGAGGATTTTCTTTGGGGCAAAGAGTCCAAGACGCAGAAGATTTACCTAGAACAAAGATTATTCTCTAGCTTTCTGCAAGCACCATTAGAGCTTTTATCGGTAAATGTAGAGACAATTAACTTGAAGATGAATTCTTCTCAGACATCTTTCCTAGCTAGGATAAAGATCATTTGTGAAGGCTGCATAGTAACATTCTTTTTCTTTTAGCCGGAAAGAGTTAGCCTTTCTTTTGGACAGCCTTCACAGCAGCAGCAAACCCTTTACCTAGTTCTAGCAGCAGTCAGCTCACTGTTATTATTAGCAAGGGAACCACAAACCAGATAATGGCTATATGGAGTGCAGAGTGTTGTAGAAGAAAGAAGAAATCAGTGAGCTTATCCAAGGGTTCTTGGGAGGCACAACTTTCCACAAGGGCTAGATATTTCTTAGGTGTTGATATACTTTATGATGCGTGGGTTGGTGAAGGGTGTTGACAGGATGGTGGAGTCTAGGTTGGATATCTGGGAGGCACCAAAAATGCAATAATGATAAGATCTACATAACTTGTTGACACTCTTGTGCACTTTCCAAACTGTTATTTCTCTGAGTAAGAATTCAAGTCTTCCCCCCACCCCCAACTTTTTTTTTTTAAGCTTGATTAGAAACTTTCTGTTGAGAACAGAATAAATGTGAGCAGTCAGGCTTGCTTTTCTCAGTTAGAAATCCACTGCTCCACACTCTGGCCAGCTGTAAGTCCCCAGGTGACTTTGAACAATAGCTGATACCAACAGTCTTTAGCAGCATTCCCTAACTTTTTTTCAGGGGTAGCTAGGTGGCACAACGGATAGAATGCCAGGGCCTGGAGTCAGGAGGATTGAGTACAAATTTGGCCTCAGATATTTACTAGCTGTGTGACCCTGGGCAAGTCACTTAACCCTGTTTGCCTCAGGCTCTTCATTGGTAAAATGAGGAGAAGGAAATGGCAAACCACTTCCGTGTCTTTGTCAAGAAAACCCCGAATGACTTAGTCACGACTGAGCAACAACACCTTTCTCCTTTGTTGGTGTGAAGCCTCTGCTTGTGCCCTTGATCCCATCCCTTCCGATTTCCTCCAGAAGTTGCCTATTAGATGGCCTTAATTTTCAAACTTTCCTTATCTACTGGTTCTTTCTCTTCTGCCTACAAACATGCTCAGATCCCCCCATTCTTAAAAATTTTTACCTGTTCCTACTATCCCCTCAAGCTCTTGTCTTACATCTCTCTTCACTTTTAAAAACTCCTAAAACAATTGTACTTGACAGCTACTTCCACTTTATACTCATTTCTAAACCCTTTGGCAGTTGACTCAACTGAAATTGATCTCTTTAGGATAATCAATGACCCATTAGTAGATCAATGTAATGGTCTTTTCTTTCTTTCTTTTTTCTACAGGTCAATAATCTAGATATTTATTTTGCTTTTTTTTTTTTTTTTTGCTTTTTGGAGGGGGAAATTTGGGGTTAAATGACTTGCCCAAGGTCACATGGCTAGTTTTGTGTTAAGTGTCTGAGGCTCAGATTTGAACTCAGGTCCTCCTGACTCCAGGGCCAGTGCTCTATTTACTGTGCCACCTAGTTGCCCCTATTTATTTTTCTTAGGATCAGTTTTTTCAGAAGCTTTTTGTCTTTATTAATTTGTTTGTTTACTTTTAGTTTGCATGATTCAGTTCCAAAAAATATATATATTCAGTTCCACAATCCCTTGAGTTTCAAATTTTCTTCCCCTCCCTCTCCTTCGCCCCCCCCCCCCCCCCGCCCACCTCCATGGCAGCATGCAATCAAATATAGGATCTGCAAATACTTTCACATTAGACATTAGTCAGGTTGTAAAGAAGGATTGTAACCGATGAAATGAACAATAGGGAAGAGGAAACAAAACCAAACAAGAAAAAGAAAGAGAGCAGGT
The DNA here is from genome assembly GCF_028583685.1 of Petaurus breviceps papuanus. NCBI lineage: Eukaryota > Metazoa > Chordata > Mammalia > Diprotodontia > Petauridae > Petaurus > Petaurus breviceps. Next base: position 85,189,639 of record NW_027186304.1, read on the forward strand.
AGTTTGCTTCAGTCTGCATTCAAACTCTGTTCTTTCTCTGAATGTCGACATCTCCTTCCATCATTAGTCTTTTGGAGTTGTCTTATAACCTTGCATTGCTGAGAAGGGCCCAGTCTATGAAAGTTGGTCATCACACGTACATTGTGTCTGTAATTGTGTACAAATTTCTCCTGGTTCTGCTCTTCTCACTCAGCATCAGTTTGTATAAGTCTCTCTAGGTAAATATGAAATCTGTCTGCTCCTCCTTTCTTATAGCACAATAGTATTCCATTACATTCATATACCACAACTTGTTTAGCCATTCCCCAATTGATGGGCACCCCTTTAATTTCCAATTCTTTGCCACCACAAAAAGAGCTGCAGTAAATATTTTTGTACATATGGGTCTTGCTCCCACTTCTATGATCTCTTTGGGATACAACCCTAGAAGTGGTATTACTTGGTCAAAGGGTATGCAATTATTTATAGTCCTTTGGGCATAGTTCCAGAATGGTTGAATCAGTTCACAGCTCCATCAACAATGCATTAGTGTTAATGGCCTTTTCTCAGTCCTTCTATGTCTTGATCTCTCTGCAGCATTTGGATTTGTTGACTGCCTCTTCTCTGAATTTTAGTGAATTGCTTTTCCTGGTTCTCCTCCCATCTGTCCATCTGATTCCTTCCTAGTTTCTTCTGCTGGATCATCATTCTTGTCTTGCTTCCTATTCAGGGATATATATACCAGAGCTCTATCATGGGTCTTCTTCTCTATCTATGTCCTCCTTTTTGGTGATCTCATCCCCCACTCCATGGTAAAGGGCTTTAATGGCTGAACTGAGAAGTTTGTGTCTTATCCTAGATACAAAAGGGAGCCACTGGAGCTTCTTGAAGAAGGGAGTGATGTACTTACACCTGTGCTTTAGAGACATCAATCTGGCGACTATGTCAAAGACATCAAAGGAAGAAAAAAAAAGACTAGAGGCATGACCAATTAAGAGGCCGTTTCCATAGTCCAGATGAAAAGTAATGAGGGCCTGAGCCAGAACAGTGTCTATGTGGAAATAAGAGGACCAATGTGAGATGTTGTCAAAGATAAAACCTACAAGACTTGGCAAATGATTGGGTATAAGGGTGAAGAGAGAAGGAGGAGTCAAAGATGATGCTAAAATTGTGGCCCTAGATAACTAGAAGGATGGTTGCCATCTCCTTCCCTCTTTGTAGACTCTCAGATCCATATCTACATCTCTCCTTAATTTTAGTCCCACATCACCAATGTCATATTAGACATGTCCAGCAAAATACATGACAGGCATCTCAAATTCAACATGTCCAAAATGAAGTACATTTTCTTCCTACCTTCCCCTACCCCCATCCATTGTCCAATTTTTTTTTCTTTTTCTTAACTTCCTTCTTTCTGCCAAGGGTACCCCCATTACTCTAATTGCCCATCAGGTACTTGGAAAGCTAGTATAAGCATAAGCTTTATTGCTGTGCAGGAAAGCAAGCAGGCAAAAATGAAAGCACATATGCTATATGGCAACACAGACAAGACATTCAGCCATGCATAGGGCCAGAGTCACTCCTGTGAGAGATGTGCATAGTGGCAAAATCTCAGTGGAAGCACATGCTCAGAGTGGGGAAGTTTTATACCTTAAAGATGAGCTTGGCTGAGAACATATAATCAATGCCAGATATGGGAAGGGGGCATTTCTAATCAGATATGCATGGGGTAGGGAGATGCCCCAGGGTGTTTATCAATACCAAAGTTGGGTGGGGGAAGTTTCCTGCCCAGGACCAGAAATTGGTTGAGGGTTTGAATCTGAAATTGGGGATCCCAGAAATGGGTGCTGGTGAAGAACTGCTGGAGCCTGGTCCAATCAGGAGCCATGATAATTTACATCTTTAACACAGGGTCAGAATGAGTCAGGATAGTTGAAAAGTACAGGTAGCTTTTACATTTACAGTCATTAGGACACTTAGCAGCCTAAGTGACTCCATAATCGAGTCCTATCATTTGTAACTGCAGGAGAAGCAACAGATTTCAAAAATCATAACGACAGCAACCATCCTTCTAGTTATCTAGGGCCATAATTTTAGCATCATCTTTGACTCCTGCTTCTCTCTTCACCCTTACACCCAATCAACTGCCAAGTCTTGTAGGCTCTATCTTGATGGTGTCTCACATTGGTCCCCTTATTTCCACACTGATACTGTCCTGGCTCAGGCCCTCATTACTTTTCATCTGGACTACAGCAATAGCCTCTTAGTTGGTCATGCCTCTAGTCTTTTTTTCTTCTCTATGATGTCTTTGACATAGTTGCCAGATTGATGTCTCTAAAGCACAGGGGTGAGTTCATGGCTCCCTTTTGTATCTAGGATAAGACACAAACTTCTCAGTTCAGCCATTAAAGCCCTTTACCATCAGGTTCTAGCTTACTTTTAGGGCTTACTGCATTTTACTCTTCTACATGTACCCCACATTCTAGCCAAACTGACATACTTGCAGTATGCAGTAAGGATTGCCTTGCCATAGTATCATTACTCAGTAATCACACCTCATTTTTAACCCAAAAGGGTTCAAAGACTGATCATTCATTTTGCTAGATGACTCCAAATGACTTGTCTGATTCTGTAAGTCAAGTCTGCCCCAAAAGGACAAAGAAGTAAAGATTTAATCCAAAAAAATTTTTGAGCCACCGCAGCACTGTACAAAGATGTGTGTGGTAATTACTTTGGAGTGGATATTTGTTTTACTATATTTTCTAAAAATAGTTATATTAATTTATCGCCACATTTCACATATACAAACACGTAGAAAATAAAAGAGTAAATCAACTCATCAAGGACATTTTCCTATTCCTTAAGAGGGCTCACTAGGTCACTGCCATTGGACACATTTAACCTTGGGACAGTCTTCACTAACTGTCATGACCAGCTCTGAATCCTCTACTGATATTAATGCAATATTAAGAAATGTAGAGGAAGGATATTACCATGTTGGGGAAGACCAGTATATGTGGAGGATTATCAGGACATGACAAAAGCTGTTGATGGGAATGTACACATGATGACATCACAGATCCACCAAAGCACAGATCTCGAAGCACAGGAAAGCAGAGTTGTGTCTTCATCAACTGACCAATGTGGGTGGGTGTCCTAGACCCAGGCCTGCTCACAAACTGGGTTTGGAAGTCTCTTTTCTGCCTCCCTCAACCAATCTACTGCTCTGGAGTAGACTGCCCTACCGCCGCCTTACTTATTGCAATAATATAGCATTTATTATCACCTTGTAAGGACATCGCTCTTGTTGGATTTGTTAGTCTAGGACCAAAGCCTCCGATTCCAGTTCTCTCACCTCTAGGACCATAGCCCAAGAACCAGAGCAATGCCTCTGACATCAGGCGTAAAACTTGACTCCACAATATGATCAGGGAATCTTTGATGGTATATCATTTCTACTCTCTAGGGCTGAGGCAAAGTAGTTTTCAGTCAGACCACCGGGGTGCCTGATCACAAGGTATTTAGATTCCCATACTTGACCCAGTATCTCATTTTCCCTGGTGCTTAAGAGATAACTGATGCTACATTTTACTATCCCATGATCCTAAAGAGTGGATTGTTGTGCCTGAAGTCAAATGTTACTGCCTCCCCATTCTATGGCTAACAAACTCCTCTCTCTTCCTTATCAAAAAACTGGGATGTCGAATAGTCACCTGAAAACAACCCTTCCTTGTTTTCTTTCTTTCTTTTTTGGTTATTTGTAATTTAAAAAATTTTAAACAAACACAAAATAAGAAAAGAAAAAAGAAACAAACAAATACTAAAACTAAAATAATAGAAAAGAAGAAAAGAAAAAGCATTGCCACGTGCACAGCAGAATGTGGGAGAGGACTTGAAATACATTTTAAATTTCCATTTCAAGAAAGTATAATAAATACTACACATTGTATTAAGAGCTATCCATCTTTGCTTCCTTGTAAGTCTTCTTTTGTTCTCTGCTGTATACTTTTTGCTTTGTTCTTTTTTTTTTTTTACTGTTCCTCCCTTTCCCCCATAAGGCTACAAGTAAGTGTGGATTTTATACACACACACACACACATATATACACACATATAAGCATATATGCATACATACACATATAGATATATACACACAAATATACATATATACATATACTTAGATGTCGATAATCATAGTCATATATAGACATATATATATTCATATGCATCTATATAAGAATAAACTATACTGTAAAGCCAAGCATGAGCAGTTTTCCAGAAGAATGCTACTGTGAACAGCTGTTAAGGTTCTGATTACATAGTATAGCAAACACTCTATTTATTCAACAACAAATCAGAGCAAAACATTCACAGTAAATCAAGGTACAGCATTCACAATGTTATAACTTATCACAGATAATCAAAATACAGCATTCACAACAACTTATCACAGAAAATGGCCACATAGTTTTCACCACAGTGGTCACAAAGTTTTGAACAAGAGCAATCATTTAGTAACTCAATCATTCAATCATCCTTAAGGAGGTTCCTTAAGGGTCACAAAATACAACAAAGTTCTCCACTCATGGGACACACTAAGTTACAAATCAGTCACTTATTCAGTCATCAATCACTATTCAATCATCAGAAAATAAACAAGCCCTCCATCCCTAGGTCAATAGTAAATTATAATTTCTCAGTCAGTATACAATATCCAAGTAAAGTCTTCTTTCAGCTTGACTAGGGGTGGTCTCTTTGATTCCCTGGATCCCCTTCCATGGTCCCAGATCCTACCTGGATTCACCAAACTGTCACCTGGGTTCAAAGGTAGATGGCTCCTAGGTCCTTGTCCAGCTCTCAGAGCACTTCCTGTTCCACACTGAAGCTTACAGGGTCCAGTCCACCTTAAATCCTTCACAGTCTCTGTTCCCCAGAAGTCAAAGCTTAACAAAGCCACAAACAGACTCATGCAAAGTACTAGTATCACAGTCATGCTTCCTCAGTCTGTGGAAGCTTCAGCTGGCCCTTGGATGTCTTCAGCAGCTCCCAGAAGCTCTGGCTGGCCCTCAGACTCAGCAACTCCTCAGCAGAAGCTCCAGCTGGTTCCCAGGATTAAAATCACTTTACCCAGGTTCCCAAAGTCAAAATTATTCTCTCCAGCCTGGGGGGCCTTTACTCTTCAGCCTCCCCAGTGGCAGCAGTTTCTGTCTCCACAAGCTTGCTCCAAGAAGATCTGTCTAACCCAGCAGGGGCTTCTTCTTACACACACACACACACACACACACACACACACACACACACACACACA
>NW_027186304.1:85194934-85269982 GCF_028583685.1 Petaurus breviceps papuanus
ACACACACACACACACACACACACACACACACACACACACACACACACCTTCCTGTTTCAGCCAACCCCTTCCTGTTATGTCAGCAACAGGGGTTCATACCTTCTGTTTCTTTAACAGAGGCTTGATTAATTACTATGTGCTAAGTACCTGTTATCTGCCAATACAAAGGGATCAAATTACATCATTATTACACATATTTATTTGTCCTCTGTTTCTCTGAGGGTGGATAACCTCTTCTTTCATAAATCCAAGTCTTTCCATATTTTTCCAAGTCCACCAACTCATCATTTCCTGTACCACAGCAATATCCCCACCTTACACTGTTTAGTTGTTTTTAAATAATCCAAAACAACACTGATAATATGGCTGACACATAGTGTAGTTTCCCTCTTTTTCTCTTTTGATTAACTCTATTTTAGCCTTAACTTTGTCCAAGATCATGATTACCACATCTGCTCCTTTTTCCCTAACAAATTCTACTCCTGATCTTTAGTTTATGTTTGTGTGTCTTCTATTTCCTGTCCTTCCTGACTGCTCTTCTTTACTCCTATCTGCTACCTTGCCCTCCTATTACTTAACTTACCCCCTCCAAGGAACCCTCCCTTATCTTCTCAGTCTCATTAATGTAAACACCCTTCTATACTCCCCTTTAACTTTCCTTTTTTTTTACTCTCCACTCTTTCATCCCCATCTAGCTCAGTCCTTCTTTGTCCTTATCCTGCTCTGCCCTCCCTTTTCAGTGTACTCTCTGGAACCTTCTACTGTAAGCACATCTCCCTCCATCTCCTGTTACTTTTTCTGTCTACTGCTTTCATAGGGTACCTGGTTCCTCCTCCCCCAGAAGGCATTATATCACTGGCTACCTTCTTTAGTATGTAATGTACCTTCTTTCATGTTCCCCAACAAACTGGGCTAGGAGGAATGTGTGATTTTTTCTCTCCTCATTGCTACTTCCAGACCCTCCAGTCATTATCAGTCATTAACCTCTATTTTTTGGGGGTTCACTCTATCTAGTTATGTCTTCCTGTCCTTATATTTAAGTCATCCTCTTTTTTCAAGGAGTTCAGTGTTCTTCTCCCCCTTAATTCCCTGTCTGCTTAGGGATTTCAAAATTCATGTTGATGACTATGGCATACCAATGATTAAAAATCAGGGGAAAGGGGCACTGGGTGTTACTATAGAAGCAGTGGCGCAGCTATCCATGTGGGCCATAATATAGCAATTCCACTGTTCTCAAGATGTCTCTACACCAGACCTTAGGCTAGAAATGGGTAACATTCCACAGTTCAGCAATGTGGCTGGCCTATACAGCCACCAAAACCTTGTATAGATCTTACACTTTAAGGCAACATTGCCAGAGACTCCAAAAGGGTGCTTGTGATCAGGTGCTCCAACGTCATTGGAAGACTGGGGAAATTTGGATCAGGTCTCCAATCTAGGGCTCTTTTCACTATACTATTCTGTGGTCCTAATAGAAATATTAAGTAGATATATGTGTATATATAATATTACAGATTATATATGTTTAATATACACATATTACATAGAGACAGTATAGTATAATGGATAGAGAACTGGTCTCAAAGCCAGGGAGATCTAGGTTCAAGTCCTGCTTCTGACACACATTGACTGTGTGACACTGGGGAAATCATTTAACTTAGGCTAAGAAAAGGATGTTTTAAATTTTTTTACTGTGCTAAAAATGCTTTTCTACCAGGCCTATAAGATAGTTTGTTTGTTTTTTAAACTTTACTGCTTTGTGTTTGTTTTGTTTTAAAATCAGCAAGTAATAAATAAATTGCAGTGTAGAAGGTATTTTCTCACCTCAGAGTTTCCTCTACCAATGAAACAATGGATCCCATACTTATCCCTTCCCATTCCCAGGCAAAAGACTCCCAGATTTGGTATCCAACCTTGATTTCTTTCTGAACAACCATTAGGTTTGGAACTTCCCTCACATATCCAATATGTGTCCAGTAAATATTTATAATAACACATTCAAAATAAAACTAAGCATCTTTTCCCCTGAAGCCACATCTTCTAATTCCCTGTTTCTATATTATTTTAACCATCCAGTCACCCAAGTCCACAGCCTTGGAGTCATCCCTAATTCTTTGCTCTACCTCATGGCCTCCTATACTTAATTAGTTTCTCAAATTTTGCCAGTTCTAACTCCACAATGTATCTCTCATTTCCCCATTCTTTGTACTTACATGACCTTAATTGAGGGCTTCAATACCTCTCACCTCAAAAGTAATAATTGGACAGCCTACTTCTAGTCTCTCTCATCTCTAATCCATCTTCCAATGAGTTGACAAAAGAATTTTCCTGAAGTATAGGTCTGTCTATTTTCCCACTCAAGAATGTTCAAGGACTCCCTGTTGCCTTTAAGAAAGATACAAACTCCTATTTAATCTAAAAATCTTTTTAAAATTAAAAAAAAAAACTTTTAAAATCTTTTTTTGCTCTTTCTAAAAATCTCTTCATCTTGTTGGGATTGTGTCCAATGTGCATTTTTTTCCTCTGACGCTTTGCTTGTAGATGTTTTCAAGTCATTGTCTTCTTTTATGTTTGTGCCTTGGGCTTCCCCATCACCATAGGAGCTTTTTGTGGTCAGGTTCTTTTTTGTGTGTGCTCATTTTCCCAGCACACTTGACTTTGGATGTTATTAACATAACATTAAGTGGACTCTGCTCACTTAATGGGGCAAAGGGGAGGCAAGATTTAATCTGAGTTTCTTTTATGTGTTTCTGTTGCTCTCACAGCTCACTGTGGAGGCTTGTAAGTTTTCAGGGTTTCCAAAGTGGTACGATATGGGAAGAGGTCTGTTTACTGCTGTCCTGTTCTACACTCTGCAAATTCCTGACTCATTTTGGGTCTGTTGGCTTGTGTGTGGTTGAGTTTCCATGGACTATTGCTGGACTCAGTCACAGTTAGCCCGCTGTGAGGTTCTACATGTAGAGAGACTCTGAATTGCTAGCTCCCTTGCAGTTTTGGTCTTCCCTTCTATTATATTCCACTGTAGCTTTATATACGCAGCTAAAGGCTAGAGCTGAGTCCCAACTCTGCTCTTGGGCTCAGAGCCACACATCTGTTTTTGGAACTTGTTCCTTGCCCCATACACAGGAAGGGCCCTTTCTCCCTCATAACCATTCCTCTCTGCACTAGAACTGTGACTTGGAATAGGGTAATGGGCTGCCAGGTGGCATCCATTCCTGCTCCCAGTACTAATATAGGCATCTCTTGGGGTCTCTTTCTGCCATTACCCTCCTCTGGTGCTAGGCTGCTCCTTGCTGATGCTGCTACTGGCTCCTGGCTACTACCCAGTGCCTGTACACCTCTCTATCCTCCTAAGGTGCCCTGGGTTGGAAAAATGGTTCACTGTGATTTTTCCTTGACTTTCCTGATAAGAATTCAGTTTGTGAGCTTTCTAGATTGTTGTAGAGAAGGTTTTGGAAGAGCTAAGGGGGAAAAAATGCTATCTTTCACTGCCATCTTGACTACAACCCCTAAGATACAAACGGCCTTCAAAATCTGGTTCTGTATTATCTTTGTAGGCATATTTCACATTGTCCTCCTTCATATACTTCTGCAGCCAAAATGGCCTACTTGCTATTTCCAAAATTGGGCATTCTGTCTTCTATCTCCATCAACCAATCAATCAACAAGTATTTTTAAAGTACCTACTAAGTTCGAAGCATTGTACTGTGGATAAAAAACAAACAAGCAAAAAAAGGCAAAAAAAAGGACAATCCTTACACTCAAGGAATTTACATTCTATTGGTGGAAAAAAGGCACTGTGTACAAATATTAGTATATACAGTATAAATACAGGATGAATACAATATAATGCAGTTAGTAAGGAGGGTGCTAACATCAGGGGAAGTGGCATCTGTCCAGGTTTTATGTAATTTAATTGGTAGTACCTGAGCTGCAGAAAAAGGATTCTGTGAGATGGAGGTGAGAATGTAGCACAGGATTTCTCCCATTCTTGGAATGAATTTTCTTACCCTCTGCCTCTTAGAATCTTTGCCTTTCTTTAAGTCTAAGCTCACATCTTCCTATGGGAAGCCCTTTCTGATCCTCTTAGTTGTCAGCTTTCTCTCCATTCTTAAATGATTTTATATATATACACAGATCTGTTCATATGTTGTTTTCCTTTCATAGAATGTAAGCTTCCTGAAGGCAGGGACTATTTAAAAAATATTATCTTTGCATCCCCAGCACCTAGTAGGGAGCCTTGCACAAAGCAGATGCTAAATAAATGCTTGTTGTATTGAACTGGAATGGAAGCAACCTTTGGAAGTAAGGCATTCCATTAACTGAAGAGCTGGCATGGAATGATTATGAAACTTAGAGACCACAATCTGACTCAGCCCAATAAACCAATGGCACCTGTTCTCATTTCATATCAAATCTCTAATCTCCAATTGTATATACATAATCAAGTCCAGATCTCAGAAAATATGCTAAGTATTTCAGCTCCTGCAAAATTTTGTGAATTTTTTCCCCTTACATTTTATTTCTCTCATGCACTGTCAAACTGGCTGTCATCACTTAAGGAATTTTATACAGGGCTGCCAGCAGGCTGTGAAGGCAGCACTGTCTTTCATTCAGCACTACAAACATAATCTGGATTTGTCTAGAGTCCCTCCCCCACCAACATATGTTTATGCAATTTAAATGTACCTACAAATTCCAAATGTTCTTAATCACTACAACCTACAGACAATTTATAGGCAAGGACACAATGATCTATGTGGTCTTTTTTTTTTCTATTTATCTCACATATATCTATGAAGGCTTTATTTCTAATTTGCTAAAATGTGAAAAAGATGGTTTTAACAATTCTTTACATTTATTTTACATTTATTCTTTCTGAATAAGTGGGCAGCTCCCTTAATGGAGTACTACAATTCTGAATAAAATAGAATACTATTTCACTTCCCTAACAACCTTCAGGAACCTTTTTTCTTTCTCCTGCCAATTCCTCCAGAGAGAGAGGAAATAATGTCCTTTCCCCTTAGTGTTTGTTTTGGAGTCAGGAAGACCTGTGTTCAAATCCTACCACCAATATTTTATATTTCTGTGGCCATAGATAAGTCATCTAACCTCTGAACCTTAATTTCTTCAACTCTAAAATGGTGATTAAGAATAACTGTGTTACCTACCTCACAGGGTTGTTGTTAAGCTCAAGTGAGATAATGAATATAAAAGTGCTTTGCAAATATTAAAGTGTACCATAAATATAAATATTGCTATTATTATTAGCTGGAGACAGGCAAAAAGAAGTTAGAATTTCTTGTCTCATTTAAAAGGACAGTCACCTACAGACTTGTGAAAAATATTGTTCTAGTAATTTGAAGATGCCTACAGAATATAATCGCCACTATTTGGTTTGTAGATACATGGCATTTCCAAGAAGTCACACAATTCAATGAGTGTGGTGAGTAGGATCTCTTTGTATAAGGCATATAAAGAGAAGGAAGATTTGCTCCTCAGGTGAGAAGACCTCAGACTACAGATGTACTAAGGCACAGCATATCCCTGGAGGAAAGGCTGCTAAGGACCAGGCCAATAATTTTTTAGTTGCCCCAAAGCACTGCTTGCATCACTCAATAACTTCTCTTCTTTTGAGAGAATGCTATTCATATACTACTCATATCTACCACCCAATTAAAATCCTGGTAGCTGTTGTATACAGACCTCAGGGTCATTCTCCTTCCTTCCTCACTGAATTTGATAGCTGGCTTACAATTTTTCTCTCCTCTCCAACTCCTGCCCTCATATACTAGGGGACATTGATTCTTCCTCAAAATCTCTAACCACTCAGATCCTCAACCTGCTTACCTCCTATGAGCTACTCCTTCACCCCACCTCAGCTACACACAACGATGGTCATACCCTGGATCTTGTCGTCACCCACAAACGTACCGCCTTCATGCTAACGAATTCTGAAATCCCCTGATCTGACCATAATCTATTGGTTTTTCACCTCTCCCTCTGTGTTCCCTTCCATAGCTCTACCTTTTACCTGTATCATGACCTTTAATCCCATGATCCTTCAGATCTCTCCCAGGCCATCTTCCCTGTATTAGCTACTCTCTCCTCTTCTCCCCATCTAGACTCCTTGGTGAACCAATTCAACTCTACACTGTTCTCCTCACTTGGATCCCTAACTCCCTTATCATATCACCAATTATACCCAGCCAAGCCTTAGCCTTAGATCACCCCCACCATTTATTGCCTTTGCACCTACACATGTGCTGCTGAACACAGCAGGTGGAGTAAATTATGCAACTACTCTGACTGGGTCCATTACAAATTTGTTACATAACCTCAACTGGGCCCTCATTCTGCTAGGCAACCTTACTGTATCTCCCTAAACTTCCAAACCTTTTTGTCCTTCTTCAAACCTCCTATGGCTCTTCCTCCCCCGACTTTCTCAGTTGAGAACCTTACCTCATATTTTACGGAAAAAATTGAGGCCATCCATCATGAACTCCCTCTTCTCCCCTCTTCCTCATCTATCACTCAGGTGTCTTCCACTTTCTCCTCCTTCACCCTTGTTCTATATGATGAAGTGACTTTACTCTTTCTGTACTTGTTAAAGTGATCACACTCCATCCTGTCTCCTCCAAAGACTGTCTCCTCTGTCATCTCTATTATTTCACTTATTATCCTTCTCTCCCTGTTTACTAGTCCATTTCCTGCTGCCTACAAAAATGCCTATGTCTCCTCTATCTTGAAAAAACTCACTTAATCCTTCTGTACATAACTATCATCTTTTATCTCTTCTGCCCTTTGCAACTAAACTCCTCAAAAAGGTCATTTTCAAGAGGTGCCTCCACTTTCTTTTTTAACCCCTTACAACCCTGCTTAACATTTCTGAAGCTGCTTTCTCCCGAGTTACTAACGAATGATCTCTTAGTTGCCAAATCCAACGGCCTTTTCTTAATCTTCATTCCCCTTGACCTCTCTGCAGTCTTTGACACCATCGATCATTTTCTCCTCTCTGATACTCTTCTCTCCTGGTTTTCTTTCTACTAATCTGCCTGTTCCTCTTCTGTCTCCTCTGCTGGATCCTCCTCCAAATCATGGCCTCTAACTGTAAGTGTCCCATAGGGTTTTTCCCTCTATACTTTTCTACTTGGTGATCTCATCAACTTCCATGGATTTAACTGCCATCCAATCTTGCCTCTCCAAACTGCCTTTCAGACATCTCAAACTGGATGCCTAGCAGACATCTTAAATTCAATATATACAAAAGGGAATACATTATTTTCCTCCCTAAACCCTCCTCCCTATTACCATAGAGAGCAAAACCATCCTCAGTCCCTCTGGCTCACAACCTAGGAGTGATCTTGGATTTCTCACTGTTTCATACTCTATGTTCAAGCTATTGCCAAAGTCTGTCAAACTCACCTTTGCAACATCTCTCAAATACACCCCTTTATCTCCTCTGACACTACCAGCACTCTGGTGCAGGCCCTTATCACCTCACACCTAGACTACTGCAATAGCCTATTGGTGTGTCTGTCTGCCTCAAGCCTCTTCCCACTCCAGTTCATTTTCCATTCAGCCACTAAAGTGACTTTCCCAAAATGCACATCTGGTCATCTCACTCCCTTACTCAATAAACTCCAGCTTATTGTCTCCAGGAGCAAATACAAAATAACATTTGACATTCAAAACCCTTCATAACCAAGCCCCCTCTTACCTTTCCAGTCTTCTTATACCTTGCTCCCTAACACATACTTTGATCCAGTGACACTGGTTCCCTGGCTATTCCACAAGCAAGATACTCCATCTCTCAGTCCCTGGCATTTTCTCTGGTCATCCCCTATTTCTGAAAGGTTTTCTCTCCTCAATTCCAACTAATGAGCTTCCTGCCTTCCCTTTAAGTCCCAACTAAAATCCCACCTTCCACAGGAAGTCTTCCCTAACCCCTCTCAATTCCTCTTTTAATTATTTCCTGTCTATCCGGTATATAGCTTGTTTGCCTGTTGTCTCTCCCATTAGATTATAAGCTCCTTGAGGGCAGGGACTATCTTTTTGCCTCTTTTGTATCCCCAGCATTTAACACAGTGTCTGGCACATTCTAGGCACTTTAACTGATTGATTAAGAAACAGGGGAAAGCATTTTTCTCTAGTTTTGGATGTAATGAGAAGCCTTTGTGCCAGCACATGTGGACATTGTGCTTAGGTGATTGGAGAGATGCTAACCTTTTGGCAGGCTGGTTCCAGAAGTATTAGTGTGCTCCCTCTCATGCACATGTAAGTGATATTACGTGACTGCTCCCACTGCCACTTGTCATAGTTTCAGCTACTGAGTCAGAATATCCCTCAATTCATCACCTGCTCCCTCCCTGGAAGTGAACTCAGAAGTTAAGAAGTTCTATGGAAAGATATTTATTTATTCTGTTCCATCACAGAGAAATGTCCAAGATAAATGATCTATATAGAAATGCCTAAGATAATCACATCAAATTTAAGGAAGAGTCAACCGTAGACTGATGTTAATATAAAAATATTGTTAGCTAAAAAGAACAACATAGGATAAAGGGGACTTTCAAGCAAAAGTTAAAACATAGCAGCAAACAAAAATGCTTTACTATCTACCTCCTAAACTGTAAAATAAACATAATTCTCATTTTTTTCATTACTTGCCCTGAAAAACTGCTACCTGTTAGAGGTCAGTGTTTTTTTGCATAGCTGTTAAATGATACTATCCAAAATTTTACCAATACACTACATGGTTTGAAAACAAAACTACTATTTCTTATGGGAAAAAAATATGGTAGGAACAATACACACTAGAGTCCCTGCCAGAGAGGCTGTTAATTTTTCCTAAGGCCCTGCAGGGTAAGCTTTTCCTAAGGACCAACCCCACTTAGGGTAGGCTAGGTTTTCCTTAATTTCCTTGTGAATTAATTGGTCTATGGGACTAAGGCATGATTACTCATACAGCTTCTTGATAATCTCAATACAAACCAAAGAACACAAGGAGTTAGGAGCTTCCCTTCAAGCTTGAAATCATTCCCCAACATGGCCAACATTGAGGCACAGATGCTACCCTCAACTGAATCAATGTTCTATCATTGCTGAATATTTTTTCTATGTCATGATTAGGTAAACCTTCTTTTCTTAACTGCTAAATGGTCTATGAGTTTCTCATTCTATTCTAGTCTTCAGCTTGAACTACCAGGTTAGCTTGGGCCAGGTTTGGTCAGTGACTTTTGGTGTTAATTAGGAGGATTAGATTAGAATGACTTGGTGAAAGTTGAAGATCAGTTTAAAGGAAGAAGGGAAATCTCAGGTAGGCAAAGACCCTGACACAGAAGCCCTGCACTCTGTGCTCATGTTGCTTCTGTCGGTCACTCCGGCCATATCCTAAGAGAAGCCCCCCAGTGATCCAAGGATTTGAGATGTCAATTTGTCTATGCATATTCAGCAATTAGAAAATGGGTGTGAATGTACTCCACATCTTTAAGAACTGGATTTTAGAGATGATAATTGCTGTAAATTGTTCTCTGAAACATTTGTATTGGGGGGGTGATAATGATCTCCAAATCCACCAGTTGTGGTTGGCTTGGACCCTCCATATTTTGGGGCTGCCACAGAAGAGAGGTGCAGTGTTCAGCACTCTGGCAACATTGCTGGGGAGAACAGAGATATAGATGGCAGTAATGGGACCCAGAACAGGAAGGCAGTACTCTGGTGTTGGGACAGAAAGATAGCTCTCTGACCTTTCCCTAAATTCCCCACCCCCAAAAGGGGGACAGTGCTTAGCCCTGGGGTGGCAGGGAGGTCTGAGAACAGAGGTGCAGTTGCAGCATTAGTGGATCCTAGTTAGCATGGGGGGGTATTGCTTGGCCCCCGGTTAGCAGCGACACAAAGAAGTGGTCAGCATTTTAGGTGCTGAGCTCAGCAGGCAGTGGTGTGAACCACAGCTGAAAACTGGATTCTTGATGTGAGCCCCAGCAGGGTGAGAATTGGTCTGAAGAGCAGCAGCAGGCAGTCTGCTGTAACCTAGAACTTGATTTCTGGAGAAAGGAGGAAAGTGAAATTGTCTTCCTTTCCTTTGTAGAAGAAAGTGAGCAGTCCTTAGCAGAGGCCCCAAAGAGGGAAAATTCCCTATACAGAGGTATTCCCTCTATAGCATTCCCAGGGAGGTGGAGTTCCTATCTGATGGACTGGGGAGCACTGAGTTGGCAGTGCTACAGACCAAGGTTTGGTATTGACTTTGAAATCTGAACAGTCTTCATGTAAGACAGTAATGATCTCTCAGCTACCTTTCTTCAGATGTCTCTAACCTGTGAGGTGGAACGGTGACTTTTCCTGAAGTGTAATCATATGACCTGTGGCCTGAGATTCTTGGTGCATTGTATCAGGAGGGCCACTCTGAACTACAAAGACTGGGCATCACCCACCACATGACCAGATTATTAAGATATGGCGTTCAGTTCTTTGGAAAGTGGGAGGCAAAGTCTGGGATTTCTGCTCTTCATTCTCCCCACTATTAGGTCACTCCTTCAAGTTCACTGTTTCTTTGTTTGTTTTGGTTGTTTTTTTGTTTTTGTTTTCCTCCTCCAGTGCTGCCTATAAAAGACTTCTCATATCTTCAGGGCAGGAATTGTCCAATAACAGTATTAAGACTTTTTCAATGGTAGAAGATCCTTTAGAACAGAGGTGTCAAACTTGCAGCCTACAAAACTCCTGAGTGTGGCCCAAATAAGATTAAAATGTAATTGGAAAATGTTTGCCCTCCCCCCCCCAAAAAAAACCAAACCCAAAACAATATAATATCAATAATGTTAATTTGTGGTTTTCTAAGTCAATATGTGTCCTGCAGGGATCTGTTTCTATTTAAGTTTGAAACCACTGGGATCTTGCCACCAAGGGGTGGTGTATGATAGGATCAATATTTACTACAATATCCCTGCCATGTAAGATAGGCTAGATATTCTTTATTTTTTTTCTTTTTGGAGGGGGGGAAGGCAAGGCAATTGGGGTTAAGTGACTTGCCCAAGGTCACACGGCTAGTAAGTGTTAAGTGTCTGAGGCCAAATTTGAACTCAGGTCCTCCTGACTCCAGGTTGGTGCTCTATGAGGTTTTCCTTAAATAAGCTAATTTTTCTTTAAATGATACTATCCTCAAGACTTAATCAGTCTAGCAGGTTAATGCTCAAAGCATAGAAATAACTTCTTAGAGGCCTAAATACCGAAGTCAACACAGGAGAAATCAGGAACTTCTTCTCAGGCACGACTAGCACAAAAGCATGGTGAGCATAGACCCAGGGAAGCTGTAAAGATGAATCAATGTTATATCCTTGCTAAATATGGTTAAGTAAACCTCCTTTTGTTAACTGTTAGATAGTATACTAGTATCTCATTTCATGTCATTCCAATCACAAACCTGAACCTCTAAGAGATTAGAAAGAATCAGGTCTGGCCTAGAGTAGTAAATCAATTAATACTAAAATTTTAAAATGTGGAACTTGATGGAGCACATCCAAAATGTCATACACAGAAAAGAGTGGAGAAATAAGGTTTGAATGCTAGTTAATTCCCACTGCCTACAACTCACCATGCTTAATGTAGATATTTTGCAGTAATAAATGTAAACTAATCTCTGGGAGGCGTGGGAAGGAGGTAAATCTGGGCTCTCTAATGAGGAACATCCTGAATGATAATTCAACCCAAATTGTGCAACTTCCCACACAATGTGGATTAGAGCATTTCAAAGCTACATTAACCCAAGTAAGTATACAGAACCTTTCATAAGTCTTTGGCTATAAACAAATAGAACTCTAAATTATTTCTTTTCCAAGGGCAGAAAATGTTTTCCTAGCAAATCAAAACAAACTTTACCCGGTATCCTTTTGCACATTACCACAGCTTACCAAATGGATTTTTTTTTTAAACTTAACATTACAACACTTTAAGTGCTCTGTGGTGATGAGAAGCTATAAGCAAAGCAATAAATGTAGCTTTCAAGAAAGCAGCTCTCTTCTGTTTAGTTTGTAAAAAGAAAAACTGATGTCACATTTGAACATTTAGAAATCAAAATGAGCTGAGAGACATTTCCTTTTCTTCACTGGTATCTTTTCAACTCCATGCTTTTACCCATTTTTTCCCCCTTTCTTCGTTCGAGGAGAGCATCTGCATAGATACATGGAAATACTTTTGCCCCCCAAAGATTTTATAAGAGTTTTGTGAGTGAAGTCCCACGGGTCCCAGAACAGATGTTTTTACGCACTTCATGTTAGTATCACTTGTTTTCTGTGTAGTTATAGCAATGCCAGAAGCACGATGCCAACAGGACGCACTCCACTGCTATTTGTTTGTCTTGGCTGTTATTCCCTTTGTAAGTATGTGTGTGTCTCATCTGTGTGGAGGTGAGTGTTTCCAGTCATTTCTGTGATTTCTAACTTTCCTCCTGTCACTTAACAATTAGTAAATACTGTTGAAGCCTGTGAATATTCTTCCTGCTTCCTTCTACAGGGATTAAATGTTTTGTAATGACAATTCAGCAGCATTAGGTCATTCTCAGAGAGACAACAGCAGTCTTCATTACCAAAAAGTGAATCTTAACTCATGTAGCTAATGATTCAAAGTTTTCAATGTAGCCTTTGACCACCATGACCATTAGATAGTTTTCCTTTTTTTTTTGTATCAGTGTTTCCCATTAAAAACTCCAAAATGTTGCCCAAAAGATTCATTAACTTCTCATTAATCATAATGGTAATGTCAAAATTTGGCCCTAGATTTTCCAAAGTGCTAACATTATGTATGTTTGTGGTTTTAGTTTTTTATTGTTATCTTTTGTTTTTGTAACACCTTCATTTCCAAATAGATACCTCTCCTCTCCTCTGCCCTCTCCAGGGAACAAAAGACTAAAAAAAGATAGGGAAAAAAAATGCAGTTTGACAAAACTAATCAATATATTAAGCAAGTCTGACAGTATGTATAATATTCCACACCTGTAGTCTTTTACCTCTACAAAGTGTGGAGGGAAGTACATTTTTTTCTCATCTCTTCTTCAGGACCAAGCTTGGTTATTATAATTCAATCAATAAATCAAAGAGCATTTACTGAGTGTCTACTATGTGCCAGTCGCTGGCTAGGTACAGTAGATACAAAGACAAAAACGAAACAATCATTGCTCTCAAGGAGCTAATATTCTTTTGGGGGATTTGTTTTGTTTTTTCTTCTAAAATATTTAAGATGGATAAGCAAAGGTAAGAAAAATTGTTTGATTTATTTCAGAGGACATACAAGTACTTACCCTCCCTCTTTCTCCTTCTCTCTTCACACACACATATCTATATTATGTCTTATGTCTTCAGTTAATAAAATCAGTGTTATTATTCACTCCTTTAAAAAGATGACTGATTTCTAATTAAAATGGCTACATTTTCAAGCAAGCATCAAAGAGGATTATTTTTAACACCTATCTAGTCTTTATATTATTAGAAATCAGACTGTCTAGAAAAATTAGATAGCTCTTTATAGAGTTTGTAGACTTGATTCTCAAAGTATGCTTATTATTATTTATTCAAATGATTAATTTTCATATTTCTAAATTTCTCTAATTCAGATTATTTGCTACTGTTGAACCTGACTATGGAAAATAGCAGTCTTAGCTCTAGTTGAATTATTTATTATTTTAATATACTCACATCAATTATATTCTATGTAAAACAATGCTATGCTTAAAATTAAGGAAGGCAGTATTTCAATAGAGTTGTTATCTTATCAGCCTGAGTACTCAGAGGTTCATAGGAGCCTAGAGCTAGAATGGACCTCACAGGCCATATAGACCAACACTTTTTTTTTTTTAAGCAATTGGGGTTAAGTAACTTGCTCAAGGTTACATGGCCAGTTATTTTGTGTGGTTGTTAAGTATCTGAGGTTGGAACCAATCCCGGGTCTCCCAACTCCAGGGCCGGTGCTCTTACTCACTGCACCACCTGGCCATCCCCAACCCTTCTTTTTTACAGAAGGAGAAGTTGAGGCCCAAAAGGATTAAACTACTTGTCGAAAGTCACACACATCAGAGCTGGGGGGATTTGAACTCAGTTTCTTTGTCTCTAGGCCAGGGATCTTTCCACTGCACTTTGCTTTCTCCACCTTCTTGTCCATGTCTTTCTGCATGTACTCCATTGAAGATTGTGCTCCAATGTGCT
This sequence comes from Petaurus breviceps papuanus, assembly GCF_028583685.1. NCBI lineage: Eukaryota > Metazoa > Chordata > Mammalia > Diprotodontia > Petauridae > Petaurus > Petaurus breviceps. Next base: position 85,209,128 of record NW_027186304.1, read on the forward strand.
GGAGGCTTTCTTCTGGTTTTTCCAGAAAAAGGTAGGCTAACATGTCAATAAAGTAAAGCACTTAGAGGCTTGAAGTTTTTAGATATGGCTCATGCTTTTCATGTGTAACAGAATTCTATCAGCTTAGTTAATTTGTATTTGTGCCTATCCAAAATGGACTACTAATTGCACAGAGATGTCTATTTGCTATATGGAGGCAAGGGCAATGGTTACATTTGAGAGATAGAGAGAGACAGACAGACAAACAGACAGACAGAGGGAGGGGAGAGGGAGAGAAAATATGTTGCTACCTATCCAAGGGCAGAATTCAGAGTATAGAATTCAAAGCATTGAACCAAACTGGGCACATAAGCTTAGGAAACCCACAAACACTTCTAACTCTGTCAGCCTTTTCATGCCAGGTAATTTATGTAGACACTAGCTTTGAAAGCAACACAAGGTTGAACTTTAAATAAGGATAATCTGTTCAAAGGATTTTTCTTACACATTAAGAACATTTAATCATGGCTCCATCTTCTTCTAAATGTTTTTCTTTTCTTTTCTTTCATCTCATCATAAATTTCAATTGAAACCACTCTCTTCTGTTACCAGTGATCTCTTAATTGCCAAATCAAATGGCCTTTTCTCAGTCCTTATCCTTCCAGACTTCTTTGCTGCCTTTGTCAAAACACTTCACCCTCTTCTCCTTGATACTCTCTTCTCTCTATGGTTTTTTGACACTGCTCTCTCCTGGCTCTCCTCCTTCCTATCCAACTACTGTTTCTCAGCCTCCTTTGCAAGATTTTTTTTTTTGTCCAGGTGGGTATCCTTCGGCTTTATTTGTCCTTTTCTCCTATGCTATCTGACTTGGTGACATCAGCAACTCCCATGGATTCAATTACCTCTCTATGCTGATGATTCTCAAATCTACTTACCCAGCTCTAAACTCTCTGCTGACATCTAGTTTTGTAGTTCCAGCTGTCAACTGGACATCTAGACCTGGATGTCCTATGGACATCTTACACTCAATGTGTCCAAAACAGAACTCATTATCTTTTTCTTCAAACTAACCCTTCTGCATAATTTTTCTGTTTCTGATGGGAGTACCATCAACTTCCCAATCACTCAGGCTTACAACCTAGTTGTCATCTTTGACCTTTTACTCTCTCTCACCCCTATATACAATCTGTTGCTAAGTGCTGGTGATTCTACCTTTGTAACATATCTTATATCTGCTCCTTTTTTGATTCTGACACTGCCTGGTGAAGCCCCTGATCACCTCATGTCTGCACTTTTGTAAATAGCTTGCTGCTTGGTCTCTCTGCCACAAGTCTCTCCCCACTGCAGTTTATCTTTCATTCAACTCTCAAAGTGATCTTCCTAAAGTAGAGGTCTGACCATGTCACCTCCCTATTCAAAAAGTTCCAGTGACTCCCAATCACTTCCATCAGCATAGATAAAATTTGCTTCATACTCAGTTTGGTTTTCAAAGCCACTCATAATCTACTCCTCCACCCACCTTGCCAGGGTTCTTACACCTTACACCTTCTGCAGTTCAGAGATACTGGCCTCCTTGCTGTTCCTCACATATTTTCACTGTCTGTGCCCCATTCTAGCATGCTAGCCTTCCTCATCCAAGCTTCCCGGCTGCTCTGGCTTTCCTTCAAGTCCCACCTAAAAACTCATTCTCTACAAAAAACCTTTTGTTATTCCTCTTAGTACTAGTGACTTCCCTCTCTTTATTATCTTCAATTAATCCATTAAAAATCTTATTTACACATAGTTGTTTTGCATGTGGTCTCCTCATTAGACTGAGAGCTCCTTGAGATAGTAGGTACTTAAAAGGTGTTTTCTGAGTGAATGACTGACCCTTCAATTGCTCCTGAATGCCTACAAGATAAATTCTGAACTCTAAACTTAGTCTGGATTTCTAGGTCATCACAAAAATACATTCACAATTTAAAAAAAAAGTCTTATTGATGCTTTCTTTTATAATATAACCATTTCCTGAGGATCTCAAGATCAGGTACCATCTGGCATACTTCTTCACATCTTTCATTATGTCTGATAAAGCCTGTATTCAGTAAATATTTTGTTAATACTGATTTTTCTAGTTATTTTTGGTAATTCTAAATTGTAATTAAAAAAACATACAATTAAATGATGTTAAAAAATCCAACAAAATATTTGACCCTTTACCTATACAGACTAATAATAATAAATCAACTTTTTTTAAAAAAACTAGGACAATTTACATTTTATCCTGTGTAGTTTTCATTTGTAATTTCTTGAAATATAGCTTTGACAAAACAGACTTTTAAAAAGCCTGTTATGTTTCCAATGGAACTACTTAACTGATCTTTAAACACAAATCACTCAGGCTTTCATTGTATGGCCAAAAATAGTCCAAGCTTCTGGGGCTCGTAGTTTAGGTTTTGATGGCTTAGAATGAGTGTAAATAGCAAATGTTTTCTGTTCTGGCCAGAAACTTTGAGGGTTTCCCCTCCCAGACTGATATTTTTGTGATGGTAAATTAGGCTATCCTTTGTCCCAATTCTTACCTGTACCTTGATTATTGAATGGGCTTGCCTCAGACAAACTGAGACCTGGGAGAGACCTTAGTTCAGAAAGGCCAAGGTCACTCACTGCATTCCAGGCCATTACCAGTCACCTTGACTTTTGTCTCACCGCTGGATTTGGTGTCTCTGGAGGAAAGAGTGTGGCTGATGACTCTGCATATCTGCCTGTCAAATCCAACTCAAGCACAAGTCAAAACATCACCCTCATAATGTTGCTGGTCCTCTTTGAGAATGAAGGATGAACAACAACAAAGCCTACCACTCGGTTTACTTCTGGAATCCTTTGTTCTTCCCCTTCTCTCTTTTGTCACTATCTATATATTTCCCCTTACTTCTAGGGTTTTCCTTCTGTTGATTATTTCCCATTTATCTGGAATATACAGCTTTCTGGCACATAGTTATTGTTTGCATGTTGTCTCCTCCATTAGACGGTGAGCTCCTAGAAAGCAGGGACTGTATTTTGTCATTCTTTGTGTCCCCAGCATAGAGCCTGGCAAATAGTAGGTACTTATTTTTATCAAAAGACTGACATACCTACATCATTTCTCCTTAATTGAATTCTATACCTCATTCAAGGGTAATCTGTGTCCTCTAACCTAAACACCCCTTAGGTTGTAATCAAGTGGCCATTGTCATTTTTGGTTCCTCTATTTTTTCTTCCATAATTTGCCAATATCCTACTCCAGTGCTACTCATTGTAGTACTGAAGTGATCCTGAAGTCCTGATGACTAAGCCAGTAGACTGAACATTCTGGAAGTTTCTGCCATGATGGGAACATTTTAAAAAAGAACCTGGCAAAAGAATGTCATTTCTGGACACAGATCAGCATAGCAAAGCATGGGCAAGAGCATCAACAGAAAGTTGGCCACTGGTGATGAATATTTTCAACATGTCAATCAATGGAAAAGATAAAAATGCAAAATGGCCCTTGGCTGTTTAATTTCTCATCTCTTCCGCTTCTACAGACAGTGGAGAACAAATAGAAAAGGGGGCATAGACCATTAAGTCTTATACAGTTTTTCCACTGTCACCCACTCAAAAGCAACAAAAACTATAATATCATGGGATGATATCCTATTTTCCATCTTTGTGCCTTTTCTAAGCCTAGAATGCCCTTGTCTCTTCCCTTCTGCCTTTTAGAATCCCTAGCTTCCTTTAAAACCAAGCTTCAGTGCCATCTCATATAAGAAACTGTCCCCAATCCTTCCAGTTGCTGGGGCCCCACCTCTTGAAATTTTTTGCATATATTTTTAATGTGCTTCTCTGTATACATGTTGTTTCTCTTGCTAGAATTTGAGTTTCTTGAAGAAGGACCTATTTAATTTTTCTCACCATTCTCCAGCATCTAGCATAGTGATTGACACACACACACACACACAAAAACACTCATTAAAAGATTGTTTAATGAATGAGACAACTGATCATCTTATCTTGCAATATTGAAAATGAGAATAAGTAAATAGCACCATTATGATAACTTTAATTTTGTTCCAAAATATTGCAGAAAATTAAGAAGTAGAGAAGTCTTATGAAGAATCTGGCAAAATCCTCTACTCTTAAGTTATTATATATCTGTGAAGATGGGCACATGGAAAAAGGATGAAAACTGTGTTGGAAAATGTGGTTTGATGCAAAGACTACTCAGAGGCCTTACACCTGTATTTCATAAATGTTGTCCATATAACAAGGACTGGAAGACAATGGGTATGATGGCATTGAACATGAAACTGATCATTAAGACAGGAGACAACAAGTAATTCGAATAGTAGTCATTTTAAAAGCTGTCTACTTAGAGTCAGATCTTGGGTTGATTAGAGCAAAAGTCAAAGTAGAAACCAATTTTGAAGGAAGGATAGAGATAAGAAAACAATGGATGCAATAACAGTAGATCCTATTCAATCTTCCTAAATAAGTTTTTGACATTAAAATTAGGAAATGATAAAAACCAAAGTAATTTATTTTATCTATATTTAATAAAAAGATAAATTTCTTAAATAACAAGTAAAATGAATACTACAATAAGGAGGACACAATCAATCACCTAGAATCTCCCTTGGTCAAATAACATTTGATCTCCTGCCCAAGCAAAAGGAGAGATGCCTATCATGAAACATTAGTATCCTGAATTTTAAAAATATATCTAAAGGAGATATCAGAGAAATATATCTTTCTATAAATGGCTCCCAATTTACTAAAGCATGGAAGTATAAGCACTTATACTTGATAAAAGAACTTTCTAGATGCGGGTCCTTCATAATGTTACAACTCTTCCATGAGGGAATTCTCAAATATTCTGAACTTATTTTATATAAATTTTAAGTTTGGCTGAAACTATGTTAAAATGAGACTTTTTATTTCAATGATCTAGAAAGCTTAAGTTTTAAAATGTGACATAGACACAAATTTAACTTTCAAGTTCAAGACCTAAATGATGACTTCTTTTGTACTTCACTCAGTTAAACCTCAGGAGAAAAGCACACAGAAATAATGTCACATTTCAGTTTGGAAATTTTTAAGGATTATAAATAATTTTTCACTGGCTGAGAAATTACTCCACTTTTAGTCTCTGTGGCACATCTCCCCAGAGACCATCTTTGGTATAGAAATATATTGATTGCAACCAGACTATTATAAACATATATCTTTTACTTTTCTACCAATGAGTATGGGAAGAATGGCTCTTTTACCTTTAGAACACATCTATGGTTTTCTCCAAAGTTGTGCCAAAAAATGGCTCTTTCTCAACAAGATTATCCCACACCAACTGGGAAACAAAACAAAGTTCTTTCCACTTGTTTGGCAGCATATGTAGAAATTGTGCTGTAAGAATTTATGTGATCAGTGATGAAACCCTACTACATTTTGAGACAGGAACAAATGATAATCCATGATGCATAGTGAATACAAAACAGAGTAGAAGAGTCCATTTTTATGCCTAATAAGCATAATGCCTTAAAATAAAATCTTAGAAAAATTCTCCCTCCTCTGAATAGCTCACTTTGATATAGCATTTACATTGATATTTAAATATTAAAGTTCACAAAGCAGTTTGTAAGCATTATCTCTTTGGAACCTCACCACAACCTTGTGAAAGAGGTACTATCCCCATTTTACAGATGATAAAACTGAGAAGTTAAGTGGCTTACCCTTAGTCATGCAGGCAATAAGAAGCTGGATTCATATCCAAGCTTTCCTGACTTCAAGGACAACAATCTATTCACTTTGGGGCTGCTCATACCTAATACAGCACTTTGCTCCTCTCATTATTATCCTGATTTTACAGAAATCAAGGCTAGAAATATAGATATGAGAATCATCAGCATTAAACCCATGTAAGCAGATGTGATCACTCAGAAAGAATTTGAGAAGAGAGCCTATGATAGGGACTTCAGGATCCACTAACAGGGGCACATTGTGCATGATAACCTATAGTAAAGATTGTCAGTAGGAGAAGGCAAGAAAAAAGAGAAGAGAGACATTTAGGAGGAGAGTGTGGCTAATAGTGTCTAGTGCTGCAGAGAGGTCAAGCAGGATGAGGAGAGACAACAGATAGTCAGATTTTGCAATTAAGACATTGTTGGTGACTTTGAAACTGGCAGTTTTGGTTAAGAGATGACATGTAGAAGGCCAGACCATAGGATGTTTAGAAGAGAGGTAGTTAAGACAATTAACATAGGTAGTTTTTTTCTAGGAGTTTGGCTGAGAAAGAGAGAGCTAGAAGGGAATTATAGGGTTTAATGAGAATTTGTTAGGGAGACTTGGGCATGTTTAAAGGCAATTAGGAGGAAACCAGAAAGGGAAAGATTGAATATCAGAGACAGATAGGATATGACAGTAAGGGCACTCCTGGAGAAGACAGGAGGATATGCAATGAAATGTGTGCAGAAGTTGCCGTTGGCCAAGACAACGGCTACCTACAGAGACTGGAGCAAAGGAGGCGATATGGGATGACAATGTCCAAGTATTATGAGATGAAGAAAAAGGAAAAAGAGGGAACTCAAGAAGACAGGCCTCTGTTTTCTCAATAATGAATGAGATTTTCAGATGTGATAGTGGGGGCAGGGCTTGGTGAGGGTGGGGCCAAGCAAGATGGGAAGGTAGAGAACCACAGTTTTGGAGAGTGTGATTTAGAATCAATGAGTGAGGAGAAGCAAGGATATAGTATCATTGTGGACATTTCTGTCTTTGGAAGTCCAAGACCTCCAAACAGTCTGGAATAATTTTCATGATCTGCTACTGGCAGTAGGGAGTAAAAATAAATAAAGGTGAAAAGCTAGAATTTATGTAGTGCTTTAAAGTTTGTAAAGTGCTTTACACATGCTTATCTTGTTTGATTCTCACAACAACCTTAGAAGTGCCATTATTATCTCCATTTTATAGATGAGGAAACTGAGGCAGAGAGAGGTCGAGTGATTCACCCAGGGTCATACAGCTCATAATCTGTCTGAAGGCAAGATCTGAACTCAAGTCTTCCTGATATGAAACCCAGTGCTCTATCTACTGTGCCACCAATCTACCTTCATATAAAGTTCCTATAGGAATGATCCAGGGTTCTTGAAGGCTCTGCTACCAAAGTTCAAGTTTATCAGATTCCACCAAGATGGCAAGGCATTGAATATTGGCCCAGGGACAGGCTCAACCTCTAATTTTGCAAAGAACCACTTTTTTCTTCTACCTAAATACAGGCATTTATGTTTTTTTTTAAATTATTTCAAGGACTAGCTTCACTGATTATAAGTCAACATCTGCTTTCCTTTTTTCTCTCAAAGGAATTTCCAGGTGGAAACAGGGTCAAAGGGACTGATTAGTTATTAACTGTCAGGAGGATGGGCAGCAGACTTCCTTCTTGGAGTATGCCAAGGTATATTTTTAGTAGATTAAGATGTGAGATATTTTGTATCAGAGGAGGGGGTTTCCACATTGGGTCTTCCAATGATGAAATAACAGGTCTAGACAAGGAGAAAAAAGCAACTAGGTGACGTTTCTTGTACCCAAGTTCCAGGCAGTGGACTTTGCCTATGATTTGTCCATCCTTTTAAAAATGTGTGTATTTATGCTAGGGACCTTTCCAGCATCACATCGATTTCCTGGACCTAGAGAAATAAAGCAGTTCTTAAGTCCATCATTCCTCTCCTAGCCATGGTTCGGATTTTCTGCACTTCACCTTCCTTTCAATTCCTTTTTACGAGTTGTCTTCCCTCCTTGGAATGTAAGTTCCTCAAAGGGTAGGACTGTCTTTCTTTTTGCTTGTCATTTGTCTCACCAATGCCTAGCACAGTGCTTGGCACAGAGTAGGCACATAATGCTTATTGACTCCAGTAGGCATAATGCCCATGACATTAGCAAACTTCAGGTCCACATATTTTAAATAAAATCTCTGACTCAGCTCTACACAATCATCTACTGTAAGGAAAAGCTGGCTCTCAGGGCATCAAGACACTTCCTGTCTACCTTGTCCACATTCGTATGGCCTCCAAGCATGGGCTAGACTAGCAACCCACTGATGGCTTGGACAGAGCATGACAGAGGGGAAGGAGTAAGGAGCTTTTATGGATATGTTTCCTTGGGGAAAGGTACCCTAGGTGGGGTTTCATATCTTTTCGCTAGTACCAATGCTACATTGAACAACTCTTGTTTCCATTTCTGGTGAATACTGACGCACTCCTTCCTAAGCCACGTGCAGAGAGTGAATGAATCCTAAGAAGCCAGAACTGTGAAGTATCACTCTTCAGTACTTCTTTTTCTCTTGCTGTTTCTGGATATCTATGTATATGTTTGATAGTTTCTTAATTTGCCCAACTCTTTCCCATGTTAGGGAGCAGCAGACTGTTGCAATTATATTCATGTTTATATACTCTCACCTGGAGGCTATAGGTAACTGGCCAGACAGGCTTTAGGGGGATCTTACCTGGGGGGTACCAAGGGTGGAATGGGAAAAAAAACAGTGTTCCCATCCAAGTCAGCATATGTTTTTCCCACCAAGGAGGAAGGAGTCATTGAAAGATTGTTTACTATTTAAAGCCAGACCTACCAAGAAAGATTTGAAGTATGCTGGAGTAAGGGCCTGGAGTTCACGTACAAATCCCTCATCAACCCACCATATTCCAGCCCTCTACCAGAAATTGCCTCCTTTAATGCTACTCTTCTCAGATGTATGACAGAGGCAGGGTGCTGGCCAAGGCTGTCTGTCCTCACCTCTGACCCTGTCCCATTAGCACTTTATCAAAGGCTAATTCATGAGATTACCTACAGATATCTTGGAAGTCAGAGAACACAGGACCCAGAGCAGATAAGGAACTTGTTTGTTGTTTAGTCATTCTCAGTTGGGTCCAGCTCCTATGACCCCGATTGGGGTTTTCTTGGCAAAGATACAGGACTAGTTTGTCATTTCCTTCTCCAGCTCATTTTACAAATGAAGAAACTGAGGTAAACAAAGTGATGTGACTTGCCTAGGGGAGTGCAGCTATTAAGCATCTGAAGCCAGATTTGAATTTATGAAAAGAAGTCTTCCTGACTCCAGGCCTTGTACTCTATCCTCTGCACCACTTAGTTGCCCAAGACAGTGGTACAAGACAGGTAAAAATTTCTATTGGGAAGAAAGAATAGAAGAGAGAAAAGAAAGTCTGACAGGAAAACAACAAAGGAGAATGAGAGCATCCGACCAGAAAAGGCAGTCCTTAGACCAGGAGAATTGTCTGGTGGTGGGGTAGTGCATAGTCTAGAAAAAAAGTTAATCCTAATCTTAACCTTAATTCTAATTTATTTTTAAAAATTTTCCATCAGAGGTAAGGGCATAGATTAAAGGGTGATTTCAATTTTAGCTGTAGTAGAACAATAAGAGGGTTGTGGGTTTTTTTTGGTGAAGTTTATAAAAGAAAGGAAAAAAAGGAGTAAGACAGAATATTAGGATAAGTATAAATTTTCTTCAGAAAAGGTCAATAATGATCTTGCTCCAGTGAGAGCTGAGTGGTCACCCCCTGATCTACAGGAAGGAAGCTCCCCAAATGACTTCTAAGTACTGTCTGTTTTATCCTACACTGAAACTAACAGGTGGCTTTGGACCCCCAAGAAGTACAGCTTCATGCTGTATAGAAAGCTTCATGCTGGATCCAGAGTTTCCATCTAATTTCCTTGTGGGGAGGGGATAATTGGAAAACCGGGCCATTTCTCAAGAAGCCATTTGAAGATCCTGAATCTATGGTCCCTGAAAGATTCTCCAATCTCTGCTGAAGCCAGGTACAGGAAGATTTTTACAGAACTTTCCCCTTAAAATCATGAGTAAAGGCTGTGGCTAGGGATTTGCCAAAGACAAACCATTCCTGTGATGTCTAAGGATGGCCCTCCTGGTGTCCTAACTGTTCCTTAAATGGACACAGCTGGTCTAAAAGGGGGAAGGGCAGTGAAACATATACAAGGTATACCAAAAAGTCTTAGTGCCGTGTCTGTTATTAAAAAGCTTAACTGAATTATAATATCTCAGCTTTGTTGCTTGTTAGTAGCAAAATCACTTAATTTCTATGAGCCTCAGTTGCCTAATCTGTAAAATGAGGGAGTTTGACTGAATGGCATTAGGGGTTTCTTCTGGCTCTAAACCCATGGATTCAATGGATCTGTGATTTAATCATTGTGGGTAAATCCTTCACAGATGAAGACTACAAAAGAAAACATAATTACAAAACCCATAAATATTTAAATTGTTTCATTAATATAGTCTTATAAACAGTTAGAGATTTAGTATAAAACATCTCGTCTGAGGGAGATGGATGAAGAAATTATTAATAAGGCTACTTAAACTACCTCAATATTCCTATAAATTCAGCAAGTATATACTTTATCTGAGAAATAAGGAAACTGAAACACAAAAAAAGTTCAATGTTTTATTCTAGGTTCTCAGGCCAGGCCTAGAGAACTCTTAATTTCTCAGGTGACTGCACACCTCTGCTATGTGACTGGGCCTCAAAGGGGGACAAGTGGAAAACAGATCCAAGTTTCATGATTTTTTTTGTCTAGGCCATCTTCCATACTAGATAACCTGGTCTCCACAACAAAAACAACTTGAATGGCTAAGCTGTACTCCAAATAAATATTTTTCTTAAAGCCCATGTTACTCATTAATAATATTTTCAGGGAAATTATTTAAAAAAACTTGGCCCTAGCTGGTCTTATGCTAGGAATGAACTCAATTATCAAATTCAAGGTTTTAACATATGACCTAAACCAATAATGCAAAGAAAAACATATGCTTGTCCTCTCAAGATAATTATTATTTGATTTTAATTACTCATCCACTTGCATGCAAACAATTCTGAAAACTTGTTTTTGCATAACTCATCATCTCAAGGAACCAGCTCAGTTTTCCCTCTTGCTTCCAACCTCGGATTTGTTTATTTAAACCTAAGAATATATGTGTGCCTCGTTCCCCCCCAAAGTAATTTGATGGTGAATTTCACCAGAAAACACATAAATGTGTTCTGTCTTTGCTCCAAGCTGACTGGATGCCTCTAATATTATGTATCAAGATACAACAGGGTGTGGTAGCACAGTGAACTATATCACCACCCCTCGGGCGTATTGTGAGGCATGAAGGTGAGGCTATTTTCAGTTACCAATTTACCTCTTTTGTCTCTAGATTTTTTGCATTATACATTCAAATGCCAATACACAGTGATAGGAAAACCATAGTCAAAGGATGAAAATGAACACAGAAAAATACTGTTATTTGTGTGTATGTTTTATATCTTGTCCATGGAAAACTTAAGTGGTGCATATCTAATAAGCATTCTTTTCCCTCATTTTCTTTTCTTTTCCCTAATTTTTCTCCTTGAACAAGAACTCTGTTTCAACAGTCCCTACAAGATTGTGTGCCTGCTAACTTTTGGTGAGTTCTTTTTGCTCATCCCATTTGAACTTAAAGCCATCAGCTCCTTTAATGGGTATGTCTATAAAGACCTGCCCTAAAATATGCTTTTCCACTGCACTTAATGTCTTTCCAATTAAATCCAGATGTGAAAAGCTGAAGGAACAGTTCTCAGGACTGCAAAAGATGACATAAATCTTGCAGCTGACAGAGATCCCACTGAGCTCAGTTGGGGAAACTCACAGAGGACTTGTTTTGGGCCAGAAAAGCTGCTGGGTATAAAGACAGATGTGTACACTTTGATTCAAAAAAATATTTTTAAAAAGAACCCCCCCCCTACAATAAAGCACCTACAAATACGACAACAGGCATTAAATAACCCAGAGAATAGCTGGTTAGTTTAACCCCTCCTCTCTCTACCCCTTCCCACATCTAAATAAAAGGCATTGATTGAAATGGTTTTACTAGGAAGGGAAAAAAAAAAGACAAATGCAGCCATACTTTCTGTTTCTTGCTAATTTCACTTATCAGACAGGAAAAGGGATGACCCAAATGACCACTGTTATGAAGCAAGGGCAATTTGTGCAGCTAAACATTTTACCCTTTGGGAAAGCTATCAGGTATTGTGCACTTTCCAAAAAGTTCATTTTTTAAAAATGGTATATCCTTACTCTTCTCCAGATGCTAGAAAGTGCAGGTTCAACCCAAACCAGGTCTATTTCAAAGGGATAGAAAAACCCCCAGCACAACTACAGTGATAGGAAATTGATGGCATGGAGTCTAAGTACTCAAGGATTAGCTTTCTCTTACGTTCCCAGCATTTATTTTTAAACACCTGGAAAACAAATATCAAAAGATCAACATCAGACAATGTAGTCTAGTAGAAGAAGCTGTGTGCTAGAGCCAGGAGAGGAGTTCTATTTAACAAGCATCCTTCAAGTATCTGCTCTACACAAAGCATTAGGTCAGGGGATAGGGAAGGCAAAATGTAGATAAGATACTAGTCCCTGCCCTCATAAAGCTTATGGTGGGGGACAAGACACAAATACAGATGACTAGAATACACAGAAATACAAAATTACAAGTCCTTTTGATAAAACTCCGTCTCTACGTGTGTGTGTGTGTGTGTGTGTGTGTGTGTGTGTGTGTGTGTGTAGTCCATCTTGGGTTTATTATCTGAATTTTATTAGCTTCTTAAGGGCAAGAAATATTTTTTGAGTTTCCTTGGTACATATGCCAGAACCCTGTTACGTCTCCCCAGTCATGCTCTATGAAATAGCCGTTGAGTTACTCTGCTTTTAGGTGCTTAATGAGAATTTGGGCAACTGAACTGAATTGAATGTTTACTATTTCTAAGGCCACTAAAGAGAGGAACTTTCTTCTATGGGGATATTTTTCAATTCAAGAACACAAAACTCAGTTTCTCTAATCTTTGCTTACAGTCTCAGAATTTAAACTTATCTTCCTGAGTTGTATCATTCAGAATAAGTTCTAATGTGTCCAGGCACACAAAACAAGGCGACAAGTTTCCTAGGCTGCCACTGATCAGCAAGATGGTACCTTAGTATCCTCATTGACAAAATCAAGAGGTTGGATTAGCTGGCCTCTGTGAGCCTGCCCAGCTCTCACATTCTATGATATGACTGAAACTTCTAAACAGCAGAAAATCATGGCAAGGCTGGTAAAAGATGCAAAAAAAAAAAAGGCCAGTTGTTGGGAAAAAAGCCCATGTGATTAAAGGCGGAGACTATTCATTACTGTGACCAGAGGGCAGCTGCAGTATAAAGACTATTTCCAACTGTTTTAGGATATTTCATTTTTCTAGGGTTTCAAGTTCATATGAGAACATGTATATTTCCAAGTGATTTTTTTTAAAGGGGGAGTGCATAAGGGAGAGAAGATTTTGTCCACATTTTCCTTTTTTCCACCCATTTTTGCTAGACTGTTCTGCAAGAGAAGATATAGTTCCTTCTAAAGCTCAAGTCAATTAATTTGAGAGGACTTGGTCAAGTGATGTTTTTGCTTCTGAAAGCACTTTATAGCTTCCCCAGCCAAAACTGGCTCAGAGAAATAAGTGCTCAATTCAGATATGTCCTTTGCTCCAACACTGATCCCAAGACCAGCCCTAATTATATACTGTATTTTATTTACATTTTTATGACCCTTCTCATTTTCTCCCTGGAATAACATCTTTAAAATGGCTTCTTGTCTTCACGTGGGGAAGAACAATGTTGTCTTCTTCTTTCTGTTTCCTGCTTGCTAAGCTTCTCTCTTTGTACTGGTTGTCTTAAAATATTAGAAAGTGAGGCTCTGGATTATGGAACCGCACACATAACTTTGACCACTTGTGTTTTCCATGCACAGATAAAAGCCAAAACATCTTTTTTTCATTTATTTTTTACTTCTCTGTAGTACTGCCTTTCTGGGAGAATTCTAGGTATTGTTAAGATGCCTTCAAAGATGCACAACGATTTTACTTTAAAGACACTGGAGCAAATTATAGCATATCTCAGTTACATGCTAATTTATGGCACTTCATGGATACAGCTCAAGGTTCTTAAGAGGCAGAAGGAAGTCTGTGGATTGATGGTTTGTGGCAAGAAAAGATTTAGAGCCAATAAAATGTAACTAAGATTTTAGTTAGGAAATGAACTAAGGGGCTCATTTGTTCCAGGTTACTGAGTTTTAACTTAGATCTGTTTAAAAAATCTATTGCCTTCTCTACTATGGTTAGCACTGATCCTAGCTCTGTCTTTATAGGAAAATTGTAAAGGAGAAAGATAATATCTCAAGGATCATGGTACCAGGTAACATAATGTTAATTATGTAATTTTTGCATCGCACCTTTAAAAAAATGTTTCACAGCAGAAGTTTGAGGAAAATGAAGTAAATCCTGGGTGTGAAAAGGTATCAGCAATTGTCACTCCTGAAAAAAAGTAGATCAATACCCACAAAATCTGACATTAATAAGCTTGTTGTAGTCATTATAAATTCCAGTTATAGTCATCAGGAGCTAGATTGTCAAATCTATGGTATGAAACCATTAAATTAATGCAAAAATATGAATTTTCATTTCTCTGGTCAATACAATAATATTTATTTAGGTTCTGAGGTCTGAGTAGAAAGAGTTAATAGAAGGAACATGTTGCAAAAATCTAATCTTGTAAGAACTAGTATGCAGGTTAGTAATAATCTTGGTGCTTTAAGATCTAAGCAGCTAAATCAGCTTGAAAAGTGTTCTCTTCTTATTAAAAAAAAATGCAATGAGAGGCTTTTGTTTGGATTCCATGAAATTTTAATGAGGGAGGGGGACAAGTTTTTTATCTTGACTCCAAGAAACATAAGCTCTGATTCGATAATTCAGATAACACCTCTTATTAAGATACATCAGGCTGCCAATTTTCTTTAATTTTAATGGATCCAGCTCCTGAGTAGGCACATATTTCTATTTCTGTTTGGAAATGAAGTTTTTCAGCTACATGTAAGCTGTTTGTTCAGAGACACCAGCAACCAGGTACCAGCTTTCCCTGGGAATTCTAATTCTTTGAATTCAGGAATTTCTCCAGCTGGCACTCAGTCCCAGTGATCAGGGCTACTTATCTCCAATTACTCAGCCTGCATAATGGTAGCCCTCTGCCTTTTCATAGCTGCAATTTCTAGCTAGAGAGCAAACAGACACTGTGAAGTAGTGGAAAGGGCACTGATTTGGAGTCAGAAGACCTGGATTTGAATCCCAGGTCTGTCATTTACTTGCTATGTGCCTGTGTATAAGTACCTTAAATTCTCTGAATCTGTTTCCTCATATAAAATGAAGGAAGGGAGGAAACAAACATTTAAGTCCTCACAATGTACCAGGCACTGTGCTAAGTCCCAGGTATCCGAATACAGGCAAAGAGAAAGACAGTTCATGTTCCCAAAGAGCCTATATTCTCATGAGGGAAGATAATATATAAAAGGGAGCTGAGAAATAAATGGGGAGGGGTAAGGGAAGGAATGAAGGTAACCATATGAGGGCATGGTTTTGAAGTCTGGGAAGTCAGGAGCAGAACCAGGAGGGGAGAGAATGTTGGCCAGCTTGAACCCTTCCATAAAATGGAGGTTCCAGGAAGAACTCTCCAGTGGGAGAAGGGAGCTGGCCTGAGGGAGGGATATTCCCAGGTGAGAAGGCCACAGAGGTGGTTGGATGTGCCAGGATGAGGAGGCTAAAAAGAGGATAATAATGGCTCTGCTATCAACCTCAAAGGGTTGTGGCTGGGATCAAATGAGCAAGGTATGTAAAATGCTTTGTAAGCTATAAGGCTATATAAAAGTTATAGCTGTCAGGCATCAGACACACAGACAATCAAATAATATGAGGTCTTATTAGTGGCTTCCTATTACTTCTAAATAATCATTTAAATAAAAAAAACCATTAGATCTGCTACTTTAAAATTCATCTTTCCTAATTAATTGTTAATATACTAGTAAAATGTGGATGATATTTTGCCCATTAGGTCCCTCTAATGTCACATGTGAGACAGAGGTGACTCTGGGTTCTTACAAGCTTTGTTGACAGGGTAAGCTCTGGCAGGTACTACACTAAACTAGGGAGGTTTTGCATACAGGTAGTCCCGGCAGAGGGAGCCATCTGTTGTCTGAGGATTAGCTGAGCTAAATTCTGTGAGGCTCATCTTCAGAGGGTCAGGCACCTGGTGCAGGATTTTTCAGCTCTAACAACTAACAAAGCCAGTCTACCATGGTGTGATCTGCCTGAAGTGATTTGTCTAATGTACATCTGACTATCTTTCCCCTACTCACTAAACTCTGCTGACTCCCTAATAGCAATAAGATCAAATACATATTCTTATGTGTGACATTTAAAGCCCATTACAGTCTGGCTCCCACCTGCCTTTCCAGAACTTTCACCATACTCTACAACCCAGTCAAACACATGGTGCTTTATCTCTTGCCTCCATTCCTTTCTAGGGGCTGTTCCTCTTGATTGGGATGGACTTTTCCTTACCTGAAGCTTTCAGAATCCTTCATTTCCTTCAAAGCTCAGCTTAATCACCACTTTCTGGACAGAGGCTTTCCTGACCTCCCAGCCTACTAGGCCCTCCCAAACCAACTACTTCCTCACAGATATATATATATATATATATATATATATATATATATATATATATATATGTATGTATCCATGCGTTTATGTAGCTACATATTGACTCCCTGATAGCAACAGGATCAAATATACACATATATGTATATGTATGTGTACATATGGAGGCAACTAGGTAGCTCAGTGGATAGATCACAGGGTCTGGAGTCAGAAAGACTCATCTTCCTGAGTTCAAATCTTGCTTCAGACACTTACAAGCTCTGTGACCCTGGGCAAGTCATTTAACCTTGTTTATTTCAGTTTCTTCATCTGTAAAGAGTTGAAGAAGGAAATGACAAACGACTCTAGCATCTTTGCCAAAAAAATCTTATGGATAGTATTAGTATGCTATGGTGCATAGGATCATGAAGAGTCAGACATGACTGAACTGAACAATAGTGTGTGTACATATAGTCAAAGATACCTCTCTCTCTCTGTCTGTCTCTCTCTCTTCCTCTCTGTCTCTCTCTCTTTCTCTGTCTCTCTGTCTGTCTGTCTGTCTCTCTCTCTTTCTCTCTGTCTCTGTCTCTTTCTCTCCACACTTAGCAGGATAGGGGCAAACAATTAATGGAGAAAAGACTGAGCTATGACAGAGAAACAGGACATAAAAAAGGGCCCTTCAGGCAGCTAGGATGAGAAGACTCACAATGAAATCACCATTTGTACGCAATTTAAATAGCAGAGGAATGATGTAATATATTGTCATACTTCAATGATATTTTCTTCTTTGGGTTCAATGCCAACTTGGAAGGAGGCTTCCACTGGAATGCCCCAGCATTCTATGTCAGGCCCTGCTGCTGGGCTGTTCTCTCCTCACCTCGGCCCTTTAGAATCCCTGGCTCCCTTGAATACTTGACTTGAGTGACAACTCCTTCAAAAGGCCTTTCTTCATTCCTCAAGTTGTTAGTACTCTCCCCAATCCTGAAATATTTTATTTGCTCATTTATGAACATTTTGTTTTCCTCTAGTAAAATATAAATTCTTCAAGGGCAGGGACTATTTCCTTGTCTGTGTATAACCATTTGCCACAAGAGTCTCTAGAACCTAGTAGGCATATAATAAACATTAAATTTAATTCAATCATTAGTTACTTGGATAGAAGTAGAGCTAGCATGTTTACCATATCATCTATACTACACAAATAAATGAATGAATGAAAAAAAAATTAAGTGCTTATTATATTTCAAGCATTGTGCTGTGTCCTGGGATACAGATAGAAGAACTGAGATAATTCTTGCTTTTAAGGTACATTCTTTTTTTTGGAGGGGGGAAGGCAGGGCAATTGGGGTTAAGTGACTTGCCCAAGGTCACACTGCTAGTGTGTCAAGTATCTGAGGCCAGATTTGAACTCAGGTCCTCCTGACTCCAGGCCAGTGCTCTATTCACTGCACCACCTAGCCACCCCTTAAGGTACATTCTAATCAGAAGAGACAATGTATACAAGAGAATTTAACTGTAGGGCACTAGAAAAGGCTAGAAATCCTAAAGGTGCACTGTGCAACTGATGGTATGCCCTGGCTTCCATTTTCCTGAAAGGATTGCATTTGGTGATTTTTCATTCGTTTAAACTTAGTTCTTCCACTTATGACCCCTTTTCGCATTTTGGTAGTATTGGTGTCATGTGGTCTGAGGGCATGTGCAGTGCAAAGTATACATGCTTTCTGTTCAGCACCTAGGCTGTGGTGAAGTTACATGATGCAACACAGGAAAGCTCTGCCAAACACACCTCAGATTCATTACGTGTTCGATTTTAATTAATTTTTAGTTGCTGCACATTCAGAAACATTTTACTGATGCCCCAAGAATTCTTAACCTTTTTTGTATCATGGACCTCTTTGAAGTCTGATGAAGTCTATGGGATCCTCAGAATAATGTTTTTAAATGCATGAAATAAAATACATAAGATTACAACTATATTGAAACAGTTATTAAGAAAAAAAGCTCATAAACCCCAGGTTAAGAGCCTTTGAATGGTATGAGCAGTCAGTGTTGCTTTTTCAGGTTAGTGGTCCCAGAGAGGATAGAATGTGCAGGAAAGGTAGAAGGGAACCCTCACTGGTGGCTCTTCTTCCTACCTGGCTACCTCATGAACTTTGGGTCACAAGAGTAGGGAGGGAGGGATGATGGAGTTGACTTAAAAATATCTTCTTGATAAGTTAGAACATTAAACTAAATCTAAGATTATATATATATATATATATATATACATATAAATTTTTTTTTTCAGGGCAATTGGGGTTAAGTGACTTGCCCAAAGTCACACAGCTAGTGTGTCAAGTGTCTGAGGCTGGATTTGAACTAAGGTCCTCCTGACTCCAGGGCCAGTGCTCTATTCACCGCACCACCTAGCTGCTCCTAAGATGATATTTTATAGGGATAAATGTCTTACAATTTATTTTAAAAATATCAACTTCACACATACAGGGAAAGAAATATGTGACAAGGCAGCAGCTCATCTAAAATATATTTAGTGAATTTAGTTGATTAGAGACTCAGAATGAGTGAAAGTATGATTAGACAACCAAGAACGCTGATGCAATCTTATGTTGTTTTGATAGGCACAATGAGATGACAATCTCCCTCTATTCTGCCCTGGTCAAACCACATCTAGTATTGTATTCAGTTCTGGGTGCCATGTTTTAGGAGGGGAGTTGATGACAGACCTTTCTAGTCTTCTTACATCTTACTCTCCTCTATGTACTCTGCAATCTAGTAGAGCAGGTCTCCTTACTGTGCCTCATATATAATAGTCTAATTTCCAGATTGTTCATTTCACTGGATGGCCCCTATGCCTGGAATTTTTTCCCTTCTCATTGCTACTTCCTGGCTCCCTTGACTTCTTCTAGATGCCAACTAAAAATCTCACCTTCTTCCTTTTTCCAATCCCCTTAATGTTAGTATCTTCCCTCTACTAATTATCTCCAATTTATCTTGTATCTATCTTGTATAAACATGTTGTTTCCTCCATTAGACTGTGAACTCCGTGAAAGCAGGGACTGTTCTTCTGGACTTTCTTTGTATGTATAGCACTAAAACACAGTGCCTGGAACTTAATAAATGCTTGTTGACATGACTTTTTGTCTTGATAAGCTGGAAAAAGTTGGGGTGGGGCCACCATTATGTCAAAGGCCTCAATATGCCATTTAGAACTGGTTGAAGGAACTGAGGATGTTTAGCTTCACTCCACCATCTCTTCTCCAAGGGTTAGGAGCTGAATTTAGGTCTATTAATTCTTACTCTGGGCCCAATCTACTACAATGTTTTCTTTATTTCTGGCACTTTTATTCTCTGTTTTGATGGGGTGATTTTTCCACACAGAGGTCAGTGACAGGAAAGAAGGAAAGTGAAACATTAGATGAAATGCATGTGGGGCAGCTAGGGGGTGCAGTGACTAGAACACAGGTCATGGAGTCAGGAGGACCTGAGTTCAAATTCAGCCTCAGACACTTGGCACACTTACTAGTTGTGTGACATTGGTCAAGTCACTTAACCCCAATTGCCTTGCCTTTCCCCCTCCAAAAACAAAACAAAATAAAATGCATGTGAACATAGGTCTGTCTCACTCAGTAGCAGTGTGGTGTTATAACAGTAGAAGGGAAGCCTGGTGGAGGGGAAAGAGTCCTGATCCTGCAGCCAAGAGGGACAGGTTCAAACCTCACTTCCCGTATATACTTGCTATGTGACTCTGGGCAAGGACTGCAACTTCTCAGAGTCCCAGGTTCCTCATATATATAGTATGTTGGGATGATAGTATTGAGTTGTCATGAGGTCTAAATGAAATATTGTATATTAAGTTCTTTGAAAACCTTAAAGCACTATATAATGTGCATAAACTGCATTTAGCATATTTTCTTGAGTATAACAAATATTAAACATAATTTCTTATTAATAACAATGTATCAAGTAGAATATTTTATATAACTTTTAACAAAGTAACTACATTTTAAAAAGGCATAAGAAATATATCTAAAGAAGCAACAGCAGAAGAGAAACAAATGAGTACAACAGAGAAGGGCATAGTCCTCTTCAAAGATCATTATATGACTTCAATAGGTTGCAATGTATGGGAATGGAATATACACATATAAATACATTATCTATGCTAATAGATAAAATAATTATTTAAATCATTTATTATTATTTTCTAGAGAGAATAATATCTATTCCCATTGCTAATAAGAATCTGTGAAATCTATATTATAAAGAACTATGATTTATAATACTGAGTGACCTCAGGACTAAACTGGGCAATTGGGGTAAAACTGACAACAAAGTAACTTTCAGAGACTAGGGGAACAATAATCCAAGACAGATTGTCTTTCATGATTTATTTTAATTTCTTCTGGAAATGGTGATAATGGCAACAAAGAGATAATTTTTAAAATTCATGAGATCAATCATTTTACTTCATGTAGAATCACAAAAGGAAAAAAGGAAAGGACTTTCACAGTATATTCCTTAATTTTACACCAACAGTAACAATTTCTAGGGCATTAATTCAGTAACCTCTCCTTTGTTTCAGTTTCTATGTGATTACTTAACTTTTTTCCACATTAGGAAAAAACCCCATAATTTTGCCAAAATGAAAGCATGGTAATGAATACTAACAAGACCAAAAAAAAAAAAAAAACCAAACCAAAACACAACACAAACCCACAACACAATAATTCATATTATGTCAGTGCTGGATGAAGCACCCATGAGAAGTAAGAAAACAATGACCAGGAGAAGATAGTGGAAAGGAACTCCAGCAAGCACATGTGTAAGATGTAAAATAGAGCCTCTGTGCCCATTATTGCCTTGTTCTGGGCTGTGCCTGACTAAGGCCAGTCCCCTGGAAATTTAGGTTTGATACTGGAATAAAATAAGACCCCTGGGTCATTCAACAGTTAACAAAAGATTCACTTAGCCACGACAGGAGGATATTTAACAATGACAAGCATTGAGAACCCCTTGAGCTGATTTTGTTGAGAGAAGTTCTCACTGATCCCCCCAGTCAAGTATCTCAGAGCTCCTTCAATTACTTGAGTTATTTGGTACTCACAAGATGAGAAAGTGACATCAACAATCTGAGCCAACCAAGTCTCAAATAATATCTTGAAACTTCTAATGGAAAATTAGTCTTTACTGTATGGGGGGGAGGGATGGTTATGCTCTGCCAAATGCCTCCACATCTTTTATTGTTCTATAACAGTCTAGGGGCAGCTAGGTGGTACACATAGAGTGCTGGGCCTGGAGTCAGGAAGATGAGTCTTCCTGAATTCAAATATGGCCTCAGATACTTGCTAGCAGTGTGATCCTGGGTTACTTACTTAACCCTGTTTGTTTCAGGTTTCTCCTAATCTGTAAAGTAAATTGGGGAAGGAAATGGCAAACCATTCCAGTGTCTTTGCCAAGAAAACCCCAAATGGGGTCCTGAAGAATTGAAAATGACTGAACATCAACAAAAACACTCACTCTGTAATGTTTTTTCCTTAGTCTCTCCTCTGTAATGTATCCAAACCTATTTATTTCAAGACCTATTTCAAATCCCTCTTTCTCCATATATGCATGTCTAGTTTCTCTTAACTGGAGTGTAAATTCTTTTAGAACAGGGCCTACATCTTAAGCTCTCTGCATATGTGTCACAACATTGAGCAGAGTGAAGTGCACATAGTAATTATTCTTGCTGAATGAATGGATATTATTTATTTGTATGTTAGATTTCAAAGCTTCTCACTCGTAGTACAGGGGAGGTAGTGTGGTATAGTGGAAAAATACTGGACTTAGCATTAGGAGGCCTGGGTTCAAGCTCTGCTAGTAACTTCCCTCATTTTGGGACTCACGTTCCTCCCCAGGGTATTGGACTAGATGACTTCAAAGGTCTGTGCTAGCCTTAAAATTCCATGACACATATGACACATATCTATGCAGTTATCTACCACTCACATCTTTTACTGAGTTCTCCTTCCTTAAGAAACAATAATGCAGGCAGACTACAGCTCAAGGCAGAAAGCAAGATATTAATTTACTAGAATTCTTTCATATTTTCAGAGGCATAAAACTTCCCCTGAAATTATTTTCCTGAAACTTGTATCATATTCTCTAAAGTCATCTCCTTCTGTTCTAAAATTATTTGATTCTATGAGATGATACAATTTAAAAATATTTTATATTTGTATTTGCTAATGCTATTCCTTTGAAACTACCTCAATTAAATATTTTTTAAATGGAAGTAGTTTTGAGGAGGCAAGATTATTTCTTCCATAAAAAGAAGGGATATGAAATTTTTAAAAACTTTAAAAATATATTTTTTAGCAAACCTCTAATGATTAAGGGCCTAGGGGGGAAAAACCATAAATGATTACAGAGGAGTAAGAATCTATTTTCCAATGGAAAAAAGGCAAGAAGAGCAGGGTATTTAACCAAACGTAAGTATGCATAGAAAGAAACCTCAACAACCAAGAAAGCAATTCTATTATGTTATTATAATCCAACTGTATAATCTAAATGCCAACAAGTAATGTAATAGACTATAAGCACTGGTTTGCAAAAGAAGGGATTGGAAACCGCAATGCTCTTACAGTGAACCGTTTCTACTAAGAGTTGACTTGCTCAGCAAGTGAAATAGCCAAAGAAGGACCGACAAAACTACACAGAATTTATTTTTGAACTTTTAAGCAAGTGTCTTACCAAAACAAATTACTTGCTTTAAGTAGTCGCTTCTGACAGCAACTGTTTCTAGAAAGAAAATAATGCTGTCAAATAAAAAACTAGAAGAGCAATTCAAATCTCCTTCTATTCTATTCTGATAATTAAATTGTTTATATTGAGTTTGGATTCATTTTCCAACCAAACCATAAATGTTCATGTAACCATTCATATTTCAATTTGTAATCTTGTAGTGAAGAATTCAATTTTGCACTTCTCCTGAGACAAACTGATATTTTAGATATAAACTGGCCTGTATCTATCAACAATATCTGAGTCCAAAGAGATATCAACACAATAGGAGTAAAAGAAAGTGGGATAAAGGGAAGAATTTTTGAGGACTTTTATGGATTTGTAGAACAACTAATCAACTGGGAAAAAAAGCTATGAAATGATTCTTTTGTCTCTTGCAGTGAGACCTAATACAGTCAGTAGCTTCATTTACTGCTTTTATTTTTTCCTGTCTAGTAGCAGTTATTTTTTTTTCTTCCTCTTTTACCAATCTGATTCTTAATGCAAAAGCCAAAGTTTTGGTCCTCCCTTTGGTTTGGTTACTTGTATTTTTTTGCTTATGTTTCTTTCCTGTTCTGCTAATATATCTGCTATCATTTGCCTACTTTCTTTAGTAAGGACTTCATGTGTGACTCATAAGTCTGGAATATAGGCATTGATGCCACTGGTCTATTCAAGAACTTCTGTACCACACAAAACTACTTCTCTGCTAATATTTACAGTTTTGCAGCTATGTGAATCTCTTCAATTCTTGAACAAATGTAGTATTTACAAGCTATTTCAACTTATGATAACCCTTAAAAGAGCACTGGAAAGGTGTTACACTATTAATTTTATAGCAAGCAGTTCCCTTTCAGCCAGAGAACTGCAAAGCCCATCCAGCTCTCAGAAGGCATTATATACCAACCTATCCCTCATCAGGATAGCGTGTCATCCAGTCACAACAGAGCTAAAAGTGAATAACTCAGTTTGACTCTCTGAGCAAGGCTGACTGACCTAGTCACAGTTCTGATACAGCAAAGGATATGTCAAACCTTCATTTCCCCTTTCTACTTTTCCCTGTCAAACCAGAGGTGGACAGTAAAGGGTAACAGGTATTTCTATGAGGCTTCACCTCTCTTGAATTCTAAAGAGCACTAAAGAACAATGTCAGAACTGAAGCTTGTGTCCAGTGAGATTGCACTTCTTGTTTCTTCTTTCTCTTGTACCTTTCAAAGACTTAAAACAGAGCCTCTTAGCACTTAAGTGACTCACCCTTCACTTAAAAGTTACCTTAAAAAATTCCCTAAGAAATTGACAATCCTTTTTTATGTGACATTAGCTCCCAAATACTTTTTATACATCTCATTTTACATGCTATCTTATATTATATTTTATATGCTATCTCATTTAAAAAAATTTACTGTCCTTGGTCTTTAAAAAGCTATATGCAAATAAGCTGAGGGATTATAATACCCTGCAGCTAAGCTTCTAAGTTCTCAACATGATCCTCCATCTCATTTTGTGTCTCTGGAACTTTTTTCATATTCATATTTTCCAGGTTTTAATAAATAAAAATAATTCCTCTGTCCCTTTAAAACCATCATGTAGTTTTCATACAAACAAGACATCATCCTACACATTTTACAAGAGTATCTAAGTCTTTATATTAATGCCACAGATAATTTTCTGTCCAAAATTGCTTAATACATATATTTTAACAGTTTTTATTAAATTGGTTTTTTCCTATTCCTTTTAGGCATCAAAATGTTCATCCATGACAGCAGCAATGTTAGACATCCTTTACTTGTTGATTCAATCATTTTCATTTATACAGAAGTTCTCTTTCTGCCCTTTTCAGAACTAAACTTCTCCATGTGAATCAGCCAGACAATACAATTTAATAAATTTTATGTGCCAGGCATTGTGCTAAGTCTGGGGATGAAAAGAAAAAGTATACCACAGACTTAATCTCAAGAAATGCACAATCTAATGAAGGAGACAACATGGAAACACTATGTATAAAAAAGTTATACACAGGATAAATTGGAAATACTCAATAAAGGGAAGGCAATAGATTTAAGGGGGTTTGGGAAAAGCTGCTTATAGAAGGTGGGATTTGAGCTGGGCCTTGAAGGAAGCTAGGGACAGAGATGAGGAGGGAGAGTAGAGGGCCTCCATTCCAGGCATAGCAGGAAAGTAAAAAAACAAACATTTACAACAGCCTACTATGTGCCAGGCACTGTACTAAGTGCTTTACAAATATGATCTCATTTGATCCTAACAGTAACCCTGTGAGGTAAGTAATGTTATTACTTATGTTCTATAGTCATGGAATCTGAGTCAGGCAGAGGCTAAGTGACTTGTCCAGAGTCACAGACACAGGGCTATATCTGAACTCAGTTCTTTCTGACTCTAGGCCCAGCACACTATCCTTTGTGACACTCCTAGTACCTTAAAAGGGACAGAACCTTACACTACTATATAACTTTTACCAGAAGCCATTAATTACTTTTACTTCTAAAGTCTTCTCTGCTTATTTTGTTGGCTTAAAATTGTTTTTAACAGTACATTCCTAAGCACTCCATTTCCAGAGCTTTTATGACAGCAAACTACAGTTTGGGTAGTTTTAGATTCTTTACTACTACCTTTTTCTGTAGAATAAGAATCCCATGATGTAGCCTTTCACTCTCCATTTTGCTTTCTTTATATGTGGTCTGTCTTTTGAAAAAAAATTATTTCATTTCACAAACATAATAAATCCCAGAAAGGTATCTGTAAATATAAATTTCCAATAAATGAATTTGGTTTTCCTACTGACACACTAGACATAAATTCTCATGGACAAAATATCCTGATAGACTCAATTGAAAACTTTTGGTTTAAGGATTAAGATGATGACCTGTCCTTGGCATATTAAATATTATAGAACACAAAACCAGAATTACAGAATCTCACAAGAGGAAGCTACATCACAAGTCATCAGGTCTAACCCTCCCCTCTTCAATATCCCCCCAAAGTGGTCATTTAGTCATTATTTAACAAGTTCTCAGATAGAAACTGATATTGCTGAAGAGTCTACTACACTTTTTGATCACTCTAATTTTTAGCATATTTTTACTTCAGAAAAGTGAAATGTGCCTCTCTCCCACCCATTGCTCTTTGTTTTACCTTCAGGGGACAAGTAGAATTAATCTAATCCCTTTTCCACATGACATACTGAAAAATAGCTACTGCTCCCCCCCCCCCCCCAGATCTTCTCCTTTGGACACCACAGCTTATTAATGGCTTTTAAAAAATGTGGTACCCTAAAACCAAAAACAATACTGCAGATGTGGTCTGACCAGGGCAGAACACCACAGTACTGTCATCTCCCTTGATCTCTTAATAGCTTTTTTGGCTGCCATATCACACTTGACTCACATGGAACCCACAAATCTACTTACACCCACAGATATTTTTCAGATGAACTGCTATCTAACTACACCTCTTCTATCTTGTACTTACGAATTGAGTTTTTGAAGCTGAGTGTAAGACTTTACATTAATCCCTACTAAACTGAATATTGTTAATAATTCAGTCCAGGGTTCCAAATTGTCGAGGTCTCTATGGATTCAGACTCTGTAATCTGCCGTATTGGGCAATACCTCCCAGTTTTGTATTATTTGCAAATAACATAAGCACACCTTTAGCCAAGCCATTGACAAAAAAATTCAATAGCACATGATCAAGCACCGCTCAACTATCTTTTTTTTTTCCCCCCAAATGCTTTAAATTCTGGTTTACTTCATTCATTTCCACCAGATTTTGGGTCACAAATTTTCTCCCTGTTTTTCCCCTACCCACCTCCCCAAAATGGCGGTCCCCCAGGATATCCCCTCCTCTTATTTCCCAATTACATGTAAAATAGTATTAATAATAGTACATATATATATATATACATATATATGTATTTTTTAAAAACATTTGGTTTTAAAACTTTGAATTCCAGATTCATTCCCTTCCTCCCTTGTCACCCACCCTTGGTGGGAAGATAAGCAATTCAATATAGGTTGTACATATATAGCTAATGCAAAACATTACCATAGTAGATAAACAGTAGAAGACTGATTATATTTCCCTCCCTCCTATCCCATTTCCACTTGATCTATTCTCTACTTTGGTCCTGTCCCTTTTCAAAAGTGTGTACTTCCAACTTCCCTCCTCCCTTCCATCATCCCACCTCTCATCCCCTTCCCCCCTACTCTCCTGTAGGGTGAGATACCCTATTTAGTATGTATGTCAATCCCTCCCTGAGCCAAATTCAATGAGTATAAGTTTGACCCATTCCCTTATGCCTTCCTGTTCTTCCCCTCCATTGTACCCATTTTCCCTTACCTCTTCTATATGAGATAGTTTGCCCCATTCTGTCTCTCCCCATCTCCTCTCATTATATTCCTCTCTCACCTCTTAATTTCACCTTTTAAGTATCATCCCTTCCTATTAGATTGGTGTGATAGTAATGGCAATTAAAGATTCCCCTGTATTGGCTTGGTTTTCAAATTGATTGTATTAAAACCCAGAGTTTGTTAATCCCACCTGTGGGATGGGCTTGTTGATGTGAAAAGAAAGTCCTGAAGTGGGAGGAGCTGGTGACGTAGATTTGGAGAGACAAGAGAGAGGCGGAAGTTCTTTTTGGAAGCAGCACCTCGTGGAGAGAGAGAGACTAAGAGATTGCTGGTGGCCGCTTTGAATTGCCCTGGACTTTTGAGACCTGCCCCCTGAGCTGCCAAGGACTGAGGAGACATGGCTGTTTTGCTGGTACTTTGTCTGTCTGTTTTGATGTTATTTTGCCAGATTTGTCCACTGGTGAAAGACTGTCCTGTTGAAGAAGTCCTGGAACCTGGCATTTGGTTAAGAAGGCCTGAGACTGTCCTGCAGACAGAGAATGAATACTGTCCACTGGTGAAGGACAGTGCTGTTGTTGCAGGGGTCTGGGAGCCTTTCTGTTGGTTCAGAAGCCCTGAAGAAGGATTTTCTTGTTGTATGTTTACAGAAATCCTGGGAGAGGGCTTTGCTAATGTGTTCAGGGGTTCTAGGACTGTTCTACAGACAGAGGATAAATTCATGAAGGGACTGGCAATGTATCTTATGGCCTTGCTAAGCCTTGTCTCTCCAGGAACTAAGATTGCTGAGAACTTGCCTCGTGTCAAGATGAAGAAAAGACCTCCATTTGGGTATTAAGTGCTGTGTTTAAACTTGATGTAACTCTGGGGTAGATTCAATTGTGATCTAGGGGTGGGGAACTTTTGACCTTTTTGTGTTCTATGGTTGAGCAAATGAATGTATTTTACTTATGTTTGGAAACTAATCTCCATTTGAGAAGAGGGGCTTTGTGGTGGACTTAATTAAGGTATAGCCTAGGGGTGGAGAAGTATTTGGAACAGAGACTTTGTAATTGATTGAATGATTGGAAAGTCCTGGGGTGGGGTAGGCCTTGGAGATTATTTAATCACACTTAGTAAATGCTGTATTTTGAATGATGTCATGTTTTGATCTTCTCTGTTCTTGGTTTGTCACTAAATAAAATAGAGAGCACCTATGCTGGTATTTTGAACCTTGGGAAGTTGCCTTTCCTTGGCATTACATTACAATTGGTCATGTGACCTCTATCTATGTATACCTGTAAACATATATATACACATTCACATATGTAATCATACGCCTATATACCCTCCGATAAAGACTATACATATATATATATATATTTATATTCCCTTCAACTATTTTCATACTGATAAAAGTTTCATCAGTTACAATTATCATTTTTCCATGTAGGAATGTTAATAGTTCAACTTTGATAAATTCCTTATTATTTCTTTTCCCTGTTTACCTTCTCATGCTTCTCTTGCTTCTTATATCTGAATGTCAAATTTTCTATTCAGCTCTGGTTTTTTCTTCAAGAATACTTGAAAGTCCTCTATTCCACTGAATGACTATATTTCCCCCTGAAACATGATACTCAGTTTTTTCTGGGTAGGTGATTCTTGGTTTTAATCCCAGCTCCTTTGACCTTCGACATATCATATTCCAGGCCCCTCGATCCCTCAGTGTAGAAGCTGCCAGATCCTGTGTTATCCTGATTGTGTTTCCACAATATTCAAATTGTTTCTTCCTGGATGCTTGTAATATTCTCTCCTTGATCTTGAATTCCAGAACCTGGCTATAATATTCCTAGGAGTTTTCGTTTGGGGATCTTTTTCAGGAGGTGATCTGTGGATCCTTTCAACCTCTATTTTGCCTTCTGGTTCTAAAACATCAGGGCAGTTTTCCTTGAGAATTTCTTGGAGGATGATTTCTAGGTTCTTTCCCTGATCATGGCTTTCAGGTAGTCCAATAATTTTTAAATTATCTCTCCTGGATCTATTTTCCAGGTCAGTGGTTTTTCCCATGAGATATTTCACATTGCCTTCTATTCTTTCATTTGTTTGGATCTGTTTAACAGCATCTTGATTTCTCATAAAGTCACTAGCTTCCATTTGCTCCAATCTAATTCTGAAGGAATGATTCTCCTCATTGAGCTTTTGAGATTCTTTTTCCATCTGGCAAATTCAGCTTTTCAAGGCATTCCTCTCCTCATTGCCTTTTTGAGCCTCTTTTGTCATTTGAGTTAGTCTGTTTTTTAAGGTGTTATTTTCCTCCGTCAGGCTGTTGACTCTCATTTCATAATTTTCTTGCATCGTTCTCATTTAGCTTTTGGTGCAGGAGTTCTGACTTCACTGTCTTCCTCCTATTCCATGCTTTGATTCTTTTTATCCGCAAAATAGGAGTCTAATGTTGGATTCTTCTGTTTGCTATGCTTCCTTTGTGTGGTCATGTTGCCACTCAGTTACTTGACTTTTGGGCTTTTTGCCACAGTAGGACTCTGCCACCAGCCAGGGGAGCTTCCATCCCAAACGCTGGGGTTTTCTCAGCTGCCAGAGGTATTAGCTGGGTGCCCTCTCTGAAGCCTCCACACACTCTGGCAAGCTGGACATACACCCCAGGACCTCCACCCTAGACCGTAATCCAGATCCAAGCAGGTTAAATCAAGAGCGATTACCCCTCATACTGGTTGCTTGGTCCCCCTACATCCTGCAGGCCAGGAGCTGAAGCTATAACGTGGCCCTGGCTGTGCCAAGGCATCTCAGCAGCTTCTTGTTCTGGGGGCAAAAGCCGACACTCTCCTACTGGTCCCAAAGTCCACACTGCACTGACCTTTCACTTTGTCCTTAGCATCTATGTGTTGATAATTCTGGAAATGGCCACAGCTGCTGCTGATCTGGAGTCCCTCCAGATAGTGGTTGGTCAGGTCCACCCTGGGGCTAAAACCTCTGGCTCATGAGGGCCTGGGCTGGGCTCCCAGAGCGCTGCGCTAGCCTATTCCTGACAGCCTGCCAGGCTGTCCTCAGTGGGAATTTAGCTTCTCTGTGTCATTTTGTGGGTTCTGCAGCTCCAAAGTTTGTTCAGAGACCCCTTTTACATGAATTGGGGAAGGTGGAAGCCGGAGCTGCACAGAGGTCCTGTTTCTACTCTGCCATCTTGACTCCTGAAACTATCTTTTAAGGTGATACAAAACCATTAATGACTATTCTTTGGGTCTTGTCATTCAGTCAGTGCCAAAACTACTCATTTTATTATTGTCTAACCTTCAATTCTTTATCCTGTCAAAACTTTTACTCAAATCTATTTGACCAAATTCTACAGCAGTCCAGTAAACTGAGGCTAAGAAAGGGAATAAAGTTAGTCTAGCATCATTTGTTCCCAGTGTAGCCATGCTGGCCTTTTTTGATCACTGCTTCCTTTTCCCTTAATATCTCTATGATAATATGTTCTAAAATTTTGCCAGGAATCAAAGTCAAGTTCATTGATCTACAGTTTTCAAATGAGATAATTGTTAAGTGCTTAGCACAGTGTCTGGAGTATAGTAAGTGCTATCAAAATGCTAGCTATTGTTGTTGCTGTTAGTGTTATTTTCATATTCGATTCTCTTCCTTTTCTGGTAAAATGGGATATTTGCCCTCCTCTCATCCTTCAATATCTTTCCTGTTTTCAGGATAAAGAGCTGGCATGAAGAGCTGGGTTTAAGTCCTGACTGACATATAGTGGTTGTGTGACCCTGAGCAAGTCACTTCTCTACTTTTGTTGGTTGAGGCATTTTTCTCAACTGGAAATTCACTAAACCAATTAAATTATAGGTCCAGCTCCTATCTTTATCCCTATTCCTATCTCTATCCTTATCCTTCAAAGATTACCAAGTATTCATACCTACAAGTGGAATCTAGTTAGTCTAAGTTAAGTCATTTGAAAGCATTAGGGGCATCTAGGCACACTTTTTTTGATTTCCTTACTTCAGGTTCAACTCCCTATTAGGCATTTTTGTTCTGTACTCTACAGACCAAAGATCATTATCCTTGACAGAGGAAACAAGTGAAACTGGATTTAGTTATTTCTGCCTTAGATAGAGTGAGAAAGCATTTATTAAGCACATATTATGTGTCAGGGGCTCTTAAGCTTTGGAGATATAATTATGAGCAAACAAGACATTCCTTGTAGTCATGTAACTTTCATCTTAATAGGGAAACAGGAAAGTGGAGGAAGGAATGGAACATCAGTGGTAGCATGCTATGGAGATGGCCAGGAAGAGGTGTGGAGACCTGGTTTGGGACAATCTGAGACAAAAGCTCACCTATAAGAGTCTGACTTTGCAAGGATAGAAGGAAGATGAGGATGATAAGCAGAGTGTGAATGACATGGAGTGGAGATGGCCTTATCTCTACTGTCACCTATCATGGTTCTGTCCATCCTGGGCATCATCGCATGTCTTCTTTGATTTCCTCTTTTTTCCAACACAGCTTTAAAATCACTTTTTTTTTGGTCTTTAGCACTCCTCACCAGCCTTCATTCATTCTGAGGCTCTTTAATACTCCTGACATTTTTACAGAGCGATGTTATATATAACTTTAAAGAATCAATGTTGGCTAATGAGTCTCCTGGGTATTCGTATCTGTCTCTTAAAACAGGTGCTTTTTATTTTTTAAACTGGACTTTAGTTCTTTTTTGTGTCTTCAGAATTTCATTCTTGAAGGTCTCCATCCTTTCTAGGATGTGTATCTTACTATGCCTAGGATTTCTCTTTTTTCTTATTACAAATTTTAAGATGGTGTATCACTTTCCCCAAAGATTTTTTTCAGTTCTACTGCAGAAACCAGTACTTGTTGACTAAACTCCTTGTTGGTCAGAATCAGGTCCAGAATAGCACTTATCCTCATTACTTTGTCCACATTTTGAAGGAAGGACTCTATATCATTAAGTCATAATAACACACACGCATGCATGAAATCTTACTCCTCCTCCTCCTCCCTTTTTCATGCAAAATTCTTCCAAGTTTGCAAGACTCCAAGCAAATACATTTTACCACTCCTCACTTCTACTCCATCTCTGGTCAAGATTGTATCATTCCTATATTTGAAGCTATGATCTAGAAATCCAAACTCTACTCTTAGATACCATCTTCTTAACTAGCTGTGTGCTTAAATCTACATACATAATCACTACGATATCGGTATTCTTATAATTTGTTACAACTTCAGAAATTATAGTAACTTTTTTATTCTAGAAACCTTTTCCATGGATCCCCCAAGATCAAATTTGTTCCATTTCTAGCAATTTCCTCAGTCTACTCATAGTTTTCCACACTTTGTTCCCCTATTTGTTTTGTCAAAGTACATTATTTTATTTAATTAGTAAATGTTGTAGTCAAACACAAAGTGTATTCCAATCGAAAACTTATGTTTTCAGGTAATTAAAATATGTAAAATTAATTAGATGCTTTATTCTGTAAAATTAATCGCATATCAAATTAATTTAAAATGATTCCTAGGGGCTGCTAGGTGGCGCAGTGAGTAAAGCACCAGGCTCAGAGTCAGGAGGACCTGAGTTCAGTTCTGGCCTCAGGCACTTAACACCCACACAAAAAAAACTAGCCAAGTAACCTTGGGCAAGTTATTTAACCCCAATTGCCCTCCAAAAAGGCAAAAAAAAATATTCCTACATTTTTATTCCTTTGATTGATAGCCTATAAGATATGTGATACTATTTGATGTCACTGATTTGCACTCTTTATAATGTTAGTTGCACAGAACGTCCAAAAGATAAAGGAAATGAATCAAACTCCTAACACAGTCCAAAAATTAAAGGATGTTTTTTCTCATCTTACTAATTTGATTCCTACCTCTAACTATAAGAATGATGACTCATTCTTTTCCAACTCATCCTTTCTCTTTAGCATGTCTCTTTAGCCTATAAGAAAAGAAATGGATAAGTGAGACAGAGTCTATAAATATAATGGCCACTTATCATTCAGTAAATACTCTAAACTTTTATTAAACTAGTAATGCATAAGACCTGATCCCTCACTTGGCCACCTGTAGCTACCCAAATGGAGAGAGAGAAACTGCCTTTTTGTTTCCAATTACAAAAGGAGTCAGTTTGTTATATAAACCTGTTTTCCTTTCTGATAAAAGCTCCAGAGGTTCAGTCACCTGGTATGGCCCAAGAGCATGGCAGATATTTTATATGTACTCTGAAAAAGGGAATGCAGAAAGTTTTACCCAGATATAATCAGAACCAAAATGGTGTAACCCAAACTCTCAATACAGACAGAACAGGAAGAAGCTGATACGAGTCAGTGGGTGGATGGCATTGGAGAAGGACAATAACACTTGACATTAATTATATATCGTCCCACCCAATCCTAGTCAGGGTATATGCCAAGAAGTTCTTACATTCCTGTGGCCAGGAAATAGGGCCACACTAGAGTTTCATGGAAAACAAGAGTGCATTATAAAACACTTTAATCACCACAGTTCCTTGCAAGGAATAAGTAATTTAGCAAACATTATGTGAAATATAATCAAATTTTGATAATAAAATATTTTTAAACAAAAGCAATCACTAGAATCATTTTATCTCTTGATTAATGGCATAAAATTAATTTGTCAAGATTTTTGTGCCCTTATACTTAAGTGAAAATCTAATTCAAACAGAATAACAAGACACAAAAGAGACTGTCACTCTGAGACCCTGAAATTAAAAGGGAAGACTACACTATCCTCTTCCTAACCAGAAATGTCAAAGTATAATTTTTTTTCCACAAAGAATATACTAAAAATTTGATTTTATTTCTTTTATGAAAAGGACCTACAAAAAGTATTTACATATGCATATACATATATGTGCAAATTTATGCATACACACATAAACATCTAAACACACATACTTTGTTGTCAACAAAGGGACTTTAGAAGATGTCAGCTTTAGAAAATTCATTATGCATACTAAAACTAGAAACTCCTATAATATCTATTGCAATATTCATGTAAGTATTTCAGTTCTTTTTCAAGAAACAGCTTCAAAATACTTCTAGGTTAATTAAGATTTCTGGTACTCACAAGCATAGGGGTCGAATTTGTATTCCTGCTCTGTGTCAGGAAGTTGAGCCTCCTACATATCATTAAGATGATACCCTTCACAAAGAGCTCCAAACTGCAGTCCTAACACGTGCACAACTCCCACTGAAATAAAAACCAAACACCAAACTCATCCAACTCTGCCCCCCCTGATATCACCACATTCCACACATGCTGCTGTCATCACATCCCACACCATGTTGTCACAACATTCAACTGGCTGTTACTAAGGGCCTTGGTATGTTACAGAATATATGCATTAAATAGGAATTTTGAAAACATATTTTAGAAATACCTGCCCTTGTCTTAGCATCTTCATGCAATGAATGAGACTACTGTCTTTTAAAGAGCTTGATGGGCAACTCTTATGCAAGCATGTCTTTCTTTGACTCACCAAGGCCTCATGCTGCCACTGGTACAAGGCAGTAAATACACAGTGGAATCCAGAGGAATGCTATTTAGAGGAATCTAGTATAATTCATAATTAGATCATTTCCTTTCCACTAGACCATACACACAGGTCATCAAAAGTACATCATCTTCATCTTCTCAACATAGGCTGCCAACTCAAAATCAGATTCAATTCAAATTTCTGATTTTTATTTTTTGAAAGCTCTTGAGGATTACACCTGAGATACCTGGATATGCTGGCTGCTTGGACATTTTCTACCTCTACCTCTTCCCCACCCCCCGCTGTCCTTGTCATCTCTCATTCTGCACACTCTCCCTAGGCAAACATATATTTCCATGGCTCCATAAGTCTGGAGCTAGAGGGGACTTTAAAGATCATGTAGTCTGTCCTCTACTCATTTTTTTTTTTGCTTTTTGAAGGGCAATTGGGATTAAGTGACTTGCCCAATGTCACATGGCTAGTAAGTGTGTCAAGTGTCTGAGGCTGGATTTGAACTCAGGCCCTCCTGACTCCAGGGCTGGTGCTCTGTTCACTGCACCACCTAGCCACCCCTCTCACTCATTTTACAGATGAGGAAACTGAAGCCTAGAGAGGTTAAGAGAAGTTTTTGACAGGTTAAAAAACTGGGGTGGTTTGGAAAAGATGAAATCTAATAAGGACAAAGAAAAAGTCTTATATCTGAGTTAAAGAAATCAAATTTACAAGGAAAAGATGGGTGAAACATGGTTGAACAGCAGCTTGTCTGAGAAATATTTTTTATGGCTAGCAAGTCAGCTAATGAGTAAGCCATATTATGTAGCAGTCAAAGAAGCTAAGGTGATCTTGGGCTCCACTGAGCAGTGCAACTACCAGGACTAAGGAAATGATGGTCTTGCTATATATTCTGCATCAGTCAGATGCACAGTCTGGAACAGTGTGTTCAGTTCTGACCTCAGTAGTGAAATTTTTTGAAGGATATGGATAAGCTGGAGTACATCAGAAGAGGCCAACCATGATTGTGAAGAGCCTTGAGGCCATGTCATAAAAGGACTGGTTGAAGAAGCTGGGGCTGTTTAGCCTAGAGAAGAGGAGACTCATGGGGGACATCATAACTGTCTTCCAGTATGTATCTTAAGTAATGTTACAAAGAATAGGTGATATTAAGGGAGTATATTTCAAGTGTGAGGAAAAGCTGGTGCATAGGCATGAATGATGAGGTGAGGAGAAAAGAACAATGATTTATTGAGAGCCTACTACGTGTCAGGCACTGTGCTAAGTGCTTTACAAATATTTCATTTGATTGGAAATGGAAATGGAATGCTAAGTTTGAGGAATCGCAAATAGGCTGGTGTGACTGGAATGTAGTTTGTGTAATGGGAAGTGATGTGAAACAAGTCTGCAAAGGCTTTAAAGGGTTTTAAATGCCAAGCTGAGGAGTTTATATTTTATGCTAAAGGCAACAGGGAGGCCTTAGTAGTTCCTGAGCAGGAGAAAAACATGGTAAGACTCATAATTTGGAAAGATTATCTTGGTAGCATTGTAGAAGATGGACTGGAGATGGGAAAGACCGGAAGCTAGAAGTGCAATTAAGAAGCAATAGTATAGACTAGAGGTAATAAAGGCCTGAATCAAAGTATTGATCATTTAAGCGGAGAGGAGACATGTAATTGATATTGTGGAAAAAGAACTAATGAGATTTGGCAACTGATTTTGCATGGGACAGGGGGAATGGGAAAGGGAAGAGTTGAGGATGATTTTAAGATTGCTGAGTTAGGTGAATGGAAGGATGGTGGTGCCCTCAAAACTTGGAAATTTAAAGGAGGGACATGTTTGAAGGACAGCTAATTAATTCCATTTTGTATATGCTGAGTTTGAGATGTCTACTGGACATCCACTTGTAGATATCCAACAGGTAGCTGGTGTTATGTTAGTGGGAATTAAGGGGAATGGATAAATAAATCTTAGAGTGATCTGCATAGACATGGAGCTAATGATGATGATGATGATGAATGAGAATGATAATGGCTAGCATTTATTACAGAGATTTAAATTTTGCAAAGTACTTTACATATATTACCTTATTTCATTTTCACATCAGCATTGTAAGGTAAGTATTATTATTATTCCCATTTTGTAGATGAGGAAACTGAGGTCACACAGCTAGTAAGCACCTGAGATAAGATTTGAACTCAGGTCTTCCTGACTCCAAGTTCAATGCTTTGTCTCTGCTTTACTGCCAAGAGAACTGATGAGCTCACCGAGAGAGTCGTTCAGGAGAAAAGAGGACCTGGGACACAGGCTTCAGAACATCCACAGCTAAGAGGTTAGACACAGATGATAGTGCAGTAAAGGAGATAGAAGACAGGCCAGACAGGTAGGAGGAGAGGCAGGAGAGCCACCAAGGGGAGTAGTTAACAGAATATTGAAAAGAGTAATTAGGGAAGAATAAAAGGATTCCCAGAGAGCACTGACAGCCCAATTAAGCTCATATAACACAAATTTGTGGTGAACTCTGTTAGCATAGTTGTGTGGCTTTAGCAGCATGAAAAAAAGAATGAAGAAACCTTGCTGGACTGAATTTCCTAGTGGTGTTTTCATTTGATTTCATTAGATTTAACCCTGACCATAACTGGTATTTTGTGTTAATGATATGGCGCTGTGAAGGACACCTATACTATATTTTGGCAACGAAACATTTAAGAAAGGACAAGGCTAGAGAAAACTTGCTTAGTGAGTCAATATTTGTTTTGTGTGTATGTGAGTCATTCCTCTCGTTCAACCTGTATGTGAAATTTTGGCATAGACTGATATATTTTATACAGCAGTTTTCTTGAAGTTTGGTGGTTTCAGACTCTAGACCTTCTTTCCCTCTTCCTTGGAAGCTGGTGATACTTGACCATCTAATTACATGAAAAATTTAGAGGGAAGACTGAAATTAAGAATGAAGGTAGCCATAACAGCAACTGTAAAAATATTTGGGGAAATTAAAAAAAAACATTTAAATGGAATGGAAGGGAAACTCTAGAGTATTTTTTGGAAGCTTTAATGACCACTGAGGTTTGTAATCTAGGCATTCTTCTGGTTTCCTAGTTGCTTTGCAGATGCAAATGATGGAAATTAACAGAAGCACTTTGTTTTCTCTCTATCTGGCTAGATAAGAGACCTATGGCATTTATTTGGGGTGGAATTCATATTCCTTGTGTTTCTAATCTTCAGATTCAATTATTTTAAAATAATCTCCCTAAGACTATATGGTAATAATTGTAATGAATAAAATACATGTCAGTCACTCCCAGATGAATTTCTAATACACTTCTGAGAGTGTATTAAATCAATTCCTGATTTTTAGCAGGTGATAGCATAACTTCATTGATACTCCCCTAGCTTTGCATTCGGACCATGCAATGTCTGATATTCTTTGTCAAATGAACTAGCATTCATTAAAGCATCAATAAGGCTTCCTCTCCACACTATCATCACCTAGGACTTCAGAAATTGGTAAAACTCAGTATCTTTGTCCAATCTTTTCTAGTTTGGCAAATGTGGAGTGGTTTGGAAGAATTTGTATTCATAGGAACTAATATTTATTAGAGGTTTCTGAATATAGCACTTGTTAGAATTTTTCTATAGATTTGGGGATAAGCAAAACCTAGTAAGCTATCAGTTTTCTAGTGATAGCTGTTGTAATCAGACTGAAACAAAATATGAAAGGAGAAGGTATGATATTGAAGGCAAAGTCCTCAGTATATCTCTGTGCATGAGTAGATAAAAGTCCAGAAGACACACTAAGAGGAGAGAATACATGGGATTTAGGCTATGTTTATTTACTGCTAATGGGAAAGCTAAAATACTAAAGAATCTGAGAAGTAAAACATTACTGGATGTCTGAACAAAGAGACTTTGGGAGAGAAAAGCCAATGAAGGGACCATGATAGTCAATAATCTCTATAAATGTTGTGGTTTACGGCATAAGGGAATTCAAGTTATATTCAGGGCACACATCTACTGAGAAGGAACATTAAAATATCATTATTTGTCTATTAAGTGACCCAGGCATTCCTGTACGGCAAAACAGTAGGAGCTACTTGAGATCAGACAGTAGAATCATAACAGATGGAGAAACAGAGGAATTATCATCAGGATTATGACTTACTGAAAGGTCAGGAACCCTTGCTTGGAAGGAATCATGTGAGTTCCCAAGGGCATCTCATTCACGATAGCCATAGATGAAGGCTTTACTGCTGGCATCTAAGCTATGACTTAGCTAAAGGCTTAACCCTAAGGAAACCATATGCCTATCAATTAGAAATCAAGAACTCTTGGGAAACATAAATTCTTAGAGTGTCAATGTCTAATATTCAGGCTATGACTTAGCGAAAGCTTCTGCCCTGTAGTAGCTATATAGCTAGTAGTAGCCAGGATCTTCAATGGAGAATATCCATTTACCCATTTACACAAGTCCTCTCATTTTAGAGATGAGGGAAAGGCAGTTAGGGACCACATGCTTTGGTTCTAAATCCTCATCAAACTTATCTCCAAGTCCATTAGCACATGTATTTGTGAATGCATCCATATGTTAAGGATATTATCAATCAACCAATCAAACATTAGTAAATGTACTTACGTGTACACGTAAGTACTTACATGTCAAGCACTGTGCTAAGCTCAAGGGATTCAATAAGAGGCAAAAGATGGTCACTGCCTTCAAGTCAAATGAACAGGGGAGACAACATGCAAACAAGTATATACAAAGCAAGCTACAAATAGGGTAAATACAATAATTAACAGAGGAAACGCACTGGAATTAAGAGGCATTGAGGAAGGCTTCCTGTAGAAGGTAGCATTTTAGTTAGTACTTAAAGGAAGCCACGGAGTTTAGTAGCTGGAGTGGAGGAGGGAGAGCATTGCAGACCTGGGGAACAGCCACAGAGAATGCCCAGAGCCCAGAGATGGAGTGTCTTGTTTATGCAACAGCCAGGAAGTCAACATTCCTAGAGTATATAGCAGATGTTGGGGAATAAGGTATGAGAAAATGGTAAGGTAGGAGGGGTCTAGGTTATAAAAGGCTTTGAATGCCAAAACAGCACATTTTGTATTTGCTCCTGGAGGCAACAGGAAGCCACTGGTCTGTATTGAGTAGAGAGATGGCAAGAAACCTTTGTTTTAGGAAAATCACTTCAGTGGCTGAACATAGGATGGACTGGAGTTGGGAGAGACTTGAGGCAGGCAGACCCACCAGCAGACTATTTGTAAAAAGCAAGGTGTGAGGTGATGAGGACCTGAGTATTGGAAGTATCAGAAGAGCGAAGGGGCCATGCCTAGTACAATTATGCTAATAGCAAGGAAGGAGTTTAGCAACTAGAAGCAGGAGGAAAGTAGGAGGAAAAAGAGGAGGCGAAAAAGGAGGAAGAAGCATAGAAGGATGAGGTAGCATGCTTTCACCCATCCGGCTTGAGACTGCATGGAATGCAGGGGAACTCTAAAGTAGAGCCTGCGGGGATGGAACAGGGTGCTTGGGACTGCACACATTCTTACCCAGTCACACCCCGACCTGCTATAGTTCCTAGGCCTGTTTCATTCCAGCCCTTCCCACTTTGTTAATAGTTTCTCTTTGCTAATAGTTTGCTGTTAGTTTCAATTTCGCTAGTTCACTACTACTGTCCCATCACCAGTCTTAGTCCTACTTAATCACAACTTCCCTTCCTGTTTTCCTTCAAAAACAATTGAAAAATACATTAAGAAACTTTTTTTTCTCACTTCTTCCCCATAAAGGCTGGGGGTTGCCATCTAAAATGGGGGTCTTACCAACATTATGAAGAACTATAATGTTATTTCAGTTTAGTTGAGTTCTAAGTAGTAGCTATTTCCAGAATAAAACAATGCACATTCTGTTATACAAGGCTCCTGATTTAAAAAGACTGTTGTTATAGTAGCATGTGTTACCCATGTAGGTGTCATCCAGAATTTTCTATTTTTACTCACTAATCCTATTTGGAGAAATTAAGTTTGGTTACATTATACATTCTCTTCACCCACTGCTTTGGCTACTATTTGGCCACTAATCTACTATTTGGTTTCTCATAGAACCAGAATTAGAACCAATATCCTTGCTTTCTGTTTCAAAATCTTACCAGGGTGGGGAACCTGCGGCCTTGAGGTCACATTTGGCCCTTGAAGTCCTCAAGTGCGGCCCTTAATAAAAGGGTTTGTTCTGTGAAGTTTGGATTCAGTCAAAGGACTGCAGGCTGTTCCAGAATACCTCACTTACTAAGCTTGTCCCATTCCCTGGTTTTTCAAAGTAAAGCTGTTCAATGTTCATTTTATCTAGTCTACCATAGGGCATTAGATCTATATGTATGGATCTTTGATCTTAACAGCTTAAGAGGAAGCACTTCTCAGATGC
Organism: Petaurus breviceps papuanus; assembly: GCF_028583685.1. Lineage (NCBI taxonomy): Eukaryota > Metazoa > Chordata > Mammalia > Diprotodontia > Petauridae > Petaurus > Petaurus breviceps. The sequence goes on from NW_027186304.1 coordinate 85,250,645, forward strand.
TCAAAATTTTAAAAATTTAATTGGAATAAAAAGTACTTTGAGCATTTCCAACTTAAAATAACAATAATAGCATTCATTTTAATATCATTTTGGACTTTTTTGAAGTACTTTCAAAATCTCATAAATACTGCATAAATATATACATACATGTAGTAATATATATTACACATAAAAGTATATACAGCATGTTCCATATGTGAAAATGATAATAATTCTGACTCTTAAGTAGAGAAATGCACTGTTAGTGCTATTTTCAATAATGCAGAAAGATTCCCCATAATCCTTCTCCACCCCATTCAGACTAATGGCATGAAAATGCAAGATAACTAACAGTTTTATAACAGAATGCAAAAGGAATTTATTCCTTTTGTTTTTCTGTTAGCTAGTTTCAAGTAGTACATGTGATTACAAAAGCCATTTCTGAAAGTTAATCAGTTTTTACGTATGAATTTCTGATAGGATCATAGATTAAGAGCTGGAAGGGACTTAGAGGCGGTTTAGTCCAACCCTAGAAGAAACTGAAGCCCAAAGAAGTTGAGAGACTTCCCCAGGATTTCACAGGTATTAAGTGCAGAGCCAGGACAGTAGAGGATATTGTTTTATGATAAAGATTATAAAGGAAATGAGTCCGTTTAATTAGTCTATTATGTTAGACGTGATGATACAAAACAAATGTTCACAGTTTAGGTTTCTGAGTTTTTCTTACTGATCTGAGACTTAGCTTGATTTTCTTCCCAGGCCTTTGTTAAAAGTTTATTTGTACATACACAATCCAAGAATTTTTAATTCTTCCTTTTATGGGAAGTTTATGCTGGGAAGGCAATTGAGATACCACCACTTCATTTGTGAAAGTGATTTTCAAGAGGGTCAGATTCCTTGGTCTAGATTTATCTCATATCTGGAATAAATAAAAGTCTGGTGGCTTTGAAACTATTTCTAATCAGCAAGCAGCTGCAAGCTAAGGTCTTGATCTGTAAGCTCTAAGGACAGAGAAGGATGATAAAACCATGAGTCTTAAAGGATTGGCCTTAACTATTCCCTGTTTGGACCTTGCAAAACATGCTCTAGTTGTCTTTTCTCCCTTTAACATTATCATCTTGGAAACTTTAAAATGGGGCATCTTGAACCTTTACATCATGGTTCCGATTTGGACACAAAATCTCTCTAATTAACATGAGCTGGCTAGGTTTCAGCAAGATGCTGGGGCTGATGAGGAAAAACTCTATGCTGAATACTAGCTTGAGTCAAGGGTTTCAGTTTTTTAATTAAACATTTCAGTAACATTGGCTAATATAGGAGACCCTTCTTTTATTTATTTTTTTCCCAAATGACCTCTGTTTTTATGAATGCGGTTAAGAAATAGGCTGGCAGCGAAACTATGATGAAACCTATTAAGTCCTTCTTGTCTTCCATTCTCATACTAAAATGCAAAGTTGGTTCTCAGCAGTCTCCACTTTCTATCTGAATCCTTTCTGAATGAAGGTTCTTGCGGCTGCTTATTATTCTTTTAGAGGCTGACACCTATTCTCTATTCTCCTTAACTTTGAATATCATTTTTCAAGCTTTCTGTGAAGTGCAGTTACACTTCTATGAAGAGAATCCAACTGCCAGTCTTAAAAAATTCTTTGAAACCAGTAACACCAGGTGCTCTGTTCAAGAAGGGAGGGCAGGCTGCTCCATATAATGTACAATACAACATTTGTTCTGAGGCAGCACTGGATTAAAACACACACACACACACACACACACACACAAAACTTCAACAGCTCAATGTTTTCCATTAAGCATTCTAAAGGCTTCAGAAAATGCAAGGAAACTTTTCAAAACACAGCATAAATAAATGGAAAATAAGAGAGAAAGGAAACATTAAAAAAGGAGTCCAAGTTTAACATGTTTTTTTTACAACATTCTTAGTAAGAAGGGGAATGAGATGAAGTTATATAACAGACTAGCAAACACAAATTATTTCTTTATGAAAAGAGAATTTACACATATTTCATATGCATAGTTTTTATAGAATTAATTTGTCTTTGTCATGTTATCCTATGATAAAGATAACATGTAGGAAACAGAGTTAATTGGCCATTAGCATTTGTTCCACTACTTTCTCAGTATAATTTATCAAAGTCATCTCCAACTTTCAAGATAAGGCTATACAAGGAAAACTACAGCATAATAATTATGCTTCAGGGTTAGTGTGGCCTCTCACAACAGTGTGTTTACCATACAAAATAACTGTGTACACTTTTAATAGAAAGAGTGACTATTCCTTTTTCAATTTTTATATTGTCTTGAGTTTCAAATGCCAGGGAACTGGAGAAAAGAGAAGTCATCAGAGAAGTTTGCTGACTCCCACCCTACAGCGATGAGAACCATACCTGGTATACCGTTTAATGCGGAGGAACAAGTCTACAGTAAAAGCAAAGATATATTATTTTATCTGACTCAATGTGTTTTAATTAAATGCCAAATGTCAAAATTCATTTAAAGATTTCATGTTCCTTCACTTATTTGGTATTATTTTAGCTAGTCTTTAATTATGTTTTTCTATTAACATTTCTCTTCTGACATCCTAGGCATCTCAAATCTTCATGCCCTGAGCTTGTCTATGATTCATATATTATTTCTGGTGGTAACTTATGAACATATATTACTTCTGGTAACAAAATTTCTCACTATGAATCAGAGTGAAAGAACCCTGGGTTTGGGAGGAACTTCAGAAACAATCTCTCTAGGTTTAAATCCTGGGTTCAAATCACAATTCAGAAACATACTGTGTGATTTCTCTGAGTCTCTTCTGTATAATGAGAATAAGAACAGGAATTCTGTGAGGATTAAATGAATTAAAGTATGCAAAGTACTTTGTAAATTTCAGAGTACTATGTAAGCACCAACTATTACTACTACTAATAGTAACAACTACAACTGGTATTTAAGACTTCCTCTGTAAGTTGTTATAACAGGCCTTTGCTTGACCACTTCAAACGGGAGAGAATCCACCACCTGAGCAAGCCCATTACTCTTCTGAATAACTCTAATTATTAGGAAGTTTTTTCCTTAAACCTTATCTAAAGCCGCTTCTTTGAAACTCCATAGGATCATAGATTAGAATAGGAAGACTCCTTGGTCTTTACCTCATCCAAACCCTTCATTTCACAAATGATGAGGTTTGGGAAGTCAAGTCAATAAGCATCAAGTACTTTGGATGCTACAGTCACTGTGCCAAACACTGAAGATACAAAGACAAAGGGCAGCCCCTACTCTCGAGGATCTCATAATGGAGGAGACAACAAGTAAATAACCATATACAAACAAGATACATACAGGCAAATCATAGAAGTTAAATGATTTGTCCAATATCACACAGAGAAGCAAGTGCTAGAGCCAAGATTTTAACCCGGTTTTTTTTTAAGTCCAAATCCAGGAACCTTTACTACTGCCATTCTGGTCGAGCATAAGTCTAATGACCCTTTTATGTGGCAACCTTTACACTGTTACTATCCTGTCTCTGTCAAGTCCTCTTTTCTCCAGGCTAAACATTCCCAGATTCCTCAAATGATCTTCAGCTAGAATAATCTTTATGTTCTTCACCATCCTGGTTGCCCTTCTCTGTGTTGTCTGAATTTCATTAATGTTCTTCAAATGTGGTGCCCAGAACTGAACAATACTCCATGCATGGTCTAACCAGGGCAGGGGACAGCAGCAAGACTGTCACCTTCCTTGTTCTGACTCTTCTCCACAGGGGAGCTGTCTTCAAGGACCTGAAAGGCTTTCATGTAGAAGAGTTATGTGTAAAACTTGTACTTGGCCCTTGAGTACAGAATTAAGGGCAATGGAAATTGAAAAGAGGGACATTTAAGCTTAATGTAATGAAAAAACTTTCAAATACTTAGAACTATCTAAAAGTGAAATGGTTACCTTAGGAAGAAATGGAGAAGACCTCCTTAGAGGTCTTCAAGCAAAAGCTAAGGGACCACCTATAAGGGATGTTATTATAGGGATTTTTTTGGGGGTAGGGTTTAGATTACATGGCTGCTAAGTTCCCTTCTGGCTCTGGGATTTTGTGACTCAATGCAGCCTATATTTTTTTTGTTGATGCTGCCACAATATACTGTTGACTCATGCTGAGCTTGTAGTCCATTAAAGCCCACACACCTTTTTTCAGACTAACTGCTGCATGGCTTTAGCTCTCTTATCTTATACTTATGAAGTTAATTTTTCAAACCAAAATATAACTAGTTTGTAAAGATATTTGGACTGTCATTCAAATCAAAACTATCTGTCTTTGTGTCATCTACAAATATGATAAAGTTTTCTACTCAAGTCATTGATAAAAATGTTAAATAACACAAAGACAATTATAGATCCCAGAAGTACTAATACTAGAGATCTTTCTCCAAGTGGTTTTCAACTTTATAATCACTACTATGGGTCCAGCTTTTCAACCAGTTTCAAAAGCAACTAATTATATTATCATTTAGTTATCTTTCTTCTTGTTGTTCATAATGATAGCAAGAGAGACTGTCAAGGCTTTGAAGTGTGTCAATGAAATTAATGTTCTTCATTAATAGAGGTATTACTGTATCTAACTTCATTTTCCTTAACTTTTTCAAAAATAGCTTTGGGGGAAGTAGGGAGATGATCAATTTCTCTATCTCCCTATGCTATTATTTAGAAAAAGATTTTTCCTATCTCAATCCTTTCCAAGTTCTTATTCTTTCCCAGATGAAATTCAAAACATCCATTATCTCATCCCTTTCTGTCTTTCCTGATAAAAAAAATTTAAAAGAAAATATCATTCAAATAAAAATCTCTATTCCAAGTATATTTTCATTGTATTTTTTCACATGGCCCAGATTTCTATTGCCTTCGTATCTATTTCCCAGATTTCAATATGTATTGGGATGGATGCTGTATAGACCTTGTCTAACAGTATTTTCTAACAGAAAGTATGAATGGACAATGAGTTGGACCCAGAGTTAAGCAGAAGGAGAATATACTGGTGTGCTTTCAGAAAATTGAAATCTTCATTTACTGACCACCAAGATTCTAATGCCCATCTTTTTAATACTAACATTCTATTAGTGTTGTAATATGGTAGTGAGACATTGAATACAGCTGCCTGCAAAGAACTAAAAATTAGTATCATCAGAAGGAAATGGAGAAGCACATAGAATGTATGAGCAGACCACAACAAATAATTAATGAAGAATTCTAAAGAATAGTAGTTAAAATCATCATCAAATAGTTGTATTATTCCTTGGAGTCAACAGAGAAGAGAGTGGTCAAATGGCAAGAATGAGGGGTGACAGATGGATAGTTGCAATGTCAGGAGAAGGAGGTAAAGGCCTCCAGCACATTGGGTAGATCTCCTTTGATAAACTTCTGGCAGGAAAAAAACAGGGGTTTTACAAGATAGGCACACATGGATGGCTTATGACCTGCATTTTTGTTGGTAACTACAGAACTGATATGATTATAGATTCGTTTAGGCATTTAGCTGTCCTTTTAAATTTTATTGACTTTACTATTCCATAAAGCAATAGAAAAAGTCTTATGCATAGAAATTTACAATTTTAAAATAAAAAGAAATGGATAGAAAAAATGTTATTTGCAATAAGAATGTTAGATTAAAATCTGACATCCAGAATCTGCACAGAACTTATACATAACTCTGAGACTAATAATACATTCACCCGAAGTGGAGTAATAGTTGAGAACATGAACAGGCAATTTGTGAAAGAATAAATACAAGCTATTAATAACTATGTAAAATAACCTCAAATGAACTAATAAGATAAATGCAAGTCAAGAAACCTTAAGATATCATCTTATATCTACTAGAAGGGTAATTTTGGCCCAAAAGGATAAAACTCAATAGATGAGCTGAGAGGGAATGTGACTGTAGGTCACTATTGGTAGAACCATAGAGTACTGCAAACATTTTTCAGAGCAGTACAATAAAATGGAATCACAAAACAGAAAAAAAAGGACCTTTGGGGGAAAAAATCACATAAAACTATCAAAGCAAATAAACTGGAAACAACTTATATCCAACGATTAGTAAATAAACTAAATTAAAATATATTAATGTAATATAATGCAGGAATATAAATGGTAAGTATGACTCATATGAGGAAATATGGACTTACAGAAAATGGTGCAGAATCCAATCATCAGAAATAGAATTGTATACATACTGACTATAATGATATTTAACATAAAAAAGACAGGAAAACAGGGCTAAAGATGATACAATTTTGAGAAAGACTGGAAGGGGACACAAAACAAAGACATTTTCTTCATTTGTTAGTTAATTTGTTTGGTTCTGCCTTCTTAAAAGTCAGGGTTTAGGTTAAGATTTTACCTGTTGTTTTATACGCTTATTTAAAAAAAACATTAATGTTAAGCTTATAAGTTAAACTATTAAAAGAAAAAAAGAGTCTATAAATATCCAGTCAGTGAAGAAAACAACTCAAAGCTTGCTATCCTTAAAGAAAATTAAATCCATACTTTGAAAAGACTGGGGAATGAGGAGTGGGCAAGTAAAGTAGCAATCTAGGGTACAGTATGTAAGTGGGGAAGAGGGTGAAATAAGGAACAGATTTGTTGTATTATTTCTTTAGAAATGTGCATACTTTTAAAATCAGAAAATTCTTCACTCCGAGGTATATACTTTTGTATTTTGCAGTAAGTAAAGTATTACGTTATAATAGTGAAGGTTAAAAGTCTTTACTGGCCAATAACACACATAGAAAACAATTTTTGAATCTTCCCAGATCACAAAATGCCATACCCTGGCTTTACATCTTAGAGGTATACACAGTTCCAAAAGTTCACCATAAGATCATATATTTAACGTCAGAAGAAACCCCCTCATGCTTCCTGTGAAGGAAAGAGGAAGTAACTTAATAAAGGTCCCATGGTAGTTAGTAGCAGAATCAGGATTTGAAGCTGGGTCCTATGACTCCCAATCCAATATTTCTAGTGCATCATGCTACCTCATCTATGTTTTTCATAATTCAAATTTTTTTCACCTTCAAGTATACCTTCCTTATTTAGTTTTGAATTATTTTCCATCTTCATCAAAATCTGAAGAATTTTGATACATTCTTCTTCCACATTACATTTTTCTCTTCCTTCTTCTAAAGGGATCATTTTGCATTGATTATTGCCAAATCTAGACCTCTATAATTCTATATATTGACTACTGACTATAGATTTGAAAGAAGCTATACCTTCACTTTTGCTTTTATAATATTTGCCTAGTGGTGCTACCTATAATTTAGCTTGATATGTACATTTTCTTCAAAGTTCAAGTCACTTTTTCTTCCTCTTTACTTTGTAACAGGCCCTCATAAACTCCTTTTTTTTTTTTTTTTGGTAGCCAGAGCAGGCATGCTTAGGAAGAGGCTAAAACAACACAATCATTACCAGTCAGATGCCTCACTTTCCATTTTAATTCAATCTTGACACTGAATTTATATATTTATAAACGTAAAGTATCCCACATTGTTAGCATTTGATATTGTTGGTCACCCCATGTTCCTGGATATTCTTTCCTCCCTGGGCTTTTTCTTGACATTGTTCCCTTATGGTTCTTCTACCTATCTGACCATTCCTCAATCTTCTATGAAGGATCATCATTAATGTTCTCCTCTACCCAGCATTTGTCCTGTGCTCTCTTCTCTTCTATCTCTATACTTTCTCTCTTCTCTCTCCTGGTAAGCTGTCATGCCATCAACTTCTGTGTACATAATTCTCAAATCTACCTATCTAGCTTTTGATCTCTTTCCTTAGCTTTTGCATCAACTGTCTGCTGAACATCTCTACCTGGATGCCTCACAGGTATCTCTAACTTAATATTTCCAAAAGAAAACTTAATATCTTTTCCCTTAAACCCACCCTCATCCAAACATCTCTATTTCTATCAAAGACACCAACATACTTGCAGTCACCCAGGTTCCCAATTCCAGAGATACTGTCTTAACTTACACTTGGCCCTCATCTAATCAGCCAGTCAGTCAAGCATTTATTAAGCACCTACTATATGCCAGGCACTGTGATAAACACTAGAGATACAAGGATTGTAAAAGAGCCCCTGATTTTAAGGAGCTCACGTCACAGTCTAATATGAGATTCAATATATAAACAACTATGTAAAAGCAAGTTAAACACAGGATAAATCGGAAATAACCAACAGAGGGAAGGCCCTAAAATTAAGAAGTTTTGGGAACGGCTTCCTGTAGAAGATGGGATTCTGGTTGGGACCTGAAGGAAGCCAAGGAAGCCAGAGGGGGCAGAGAGCATTCCATTGATAGGGAGGGGTGAAGGGTGGGTACAAGTCTTCTTTATTCCACTTCTACAACACAGTTAACATCTGTCACTTTCTCTCCACTCACCTAAATGGTTTCTCTGCTTCCAGCATCTTCTCTCTCTAATCTGCCCTCCACATACCTGCCAAACTGATATTGCTAAACACAGGTCTGACTACCCATTGCTCAAAAAGCTCAAGTGTCCCCTTTTGCTTCTAGGATAAATTACAAACTCCTTTGGCATTTAAAGCCCTAGGTCCAATCAGTCTTTCCAGTCTGATTTCACTACTCCCCATCACACATTCTACATTCCAGTCAAGTTGGCCTACCTGGTTTCTGCATACACAATTTTCCTTCTCCTACCACCATGACTTACTATAGAACGTTCCCTCTGCTTGAAGTGCTCTTCCTTCTTCCTTCTCCCTCTTGGAATCTAGCTTCATTGAAGACTCAGTTCAAGTGCTATCTTCTACAGGTGGCTTTTCCTGAGTCCCCCATTCAGTGCCTAGTCCCAAAATTACTTCGTATTTATTTTGCATATATTTTGATTTTACTTATCCATGTACATGCGGTTTTCCTCCCCCATTTGAATGTAAAGTTCTTGAAAGAAAGATTATTTTCATGATTATGTTTCTGTCATCAGCACCTACTATGGAACCTGGCACATAGCAGACAATTAATAAAGCTTGTTGAAGTGAATTGAATCCTCAACTTTAAGCTCATACCATTTCCTGACAAATCTTATTGTGAATTACCAAGTCAAAGTGCCTATTTGCCTTTCCTCTTCACTGAACCATAAGCTCCCATAACCTCCATACCTCCAGTATGGCTTTTTATAGGTAGCTTAGATCTATCTTTTCTTTGACTTTTTCAAATTATCTGGAATCACATACTTATTAGAAAGGCACAACTGATGAAAAGAACTTATTGAAGAAGATCGTAGCGAAGAGTAGTAAAAAACTAGGCTCTAAGTGTGAAAAGCAGGAAAATTATATACAAAGATGCATAAGGGGAAGTTTCCTAAGTAAAATAGAAAATGATGGAATGGAAGTTTAGGATATTAAAAATTATTATTTATCCTTTTATCTTCTTCTGAACAATTTCTTGCATATAGTAGGTACTTAATAAGTGTTTCTTGAATTGATTTTAATTCTTGGGGCCTGTATTCAGAATACAATGATGAGCCTCCTATCACAACTGCTGACCATTATCCATTTCTGGGAATGCTGGAATGAATGACACTATCAGAAGAAACCTGGGAAGAATATCTAGGGATTATGAAGTCACAGCAGGAAAGTAAAAGTCTTGGGGGCATGTGGAGATTTTTCACCATTGCTGCCAATTGAAGACTGGGATTTTAGAAAGCAAAGGAGGATATGGGAAGTGAATAGCTGGCTAGGAAGTTAGATTTCCTATTTCAGTTTTCTGGAACATGGTTGGGGAAAAGAGTACATTTAACAAGAAATTTAACATCAAAATAAAGAGAAGATCATTAGATGAGGAAATATTTGACTTCACAGGTAACTTCAATATTTGTAGGAATGTGATATATGAATGGAATGTGATAATGTAAGGATGTTTCTCTTTAAAAAATACATTAGAATATATTAGAATGGTGGGTTGTAGAGAGGGACTTGAGTAATATGTTTTGAGAAGATATATGGGATTACCAATGAGTCTATTAACAAATTAAAACTGTGCTAAGGCTTTTGGGTCATCCTATGCAACTCTCTGAAAATCTTGGAATTTAAGAGCAAGAATGATGGAAAGCATTAGATGAGGGGGAAAAAGGAGGGAGAACCACAAGTCATATCTTTATGAGACCGACTGCCAGGACAGATGGAAGAAATGGATGACAAATTCCTAAGGAAGATAATAAGCAGGCAAAGGATAAGGATATATTAGTGCTAGGGAAACAAAAATGAGCTAGTTATCTGCCAGAAGTCTCACCCTACTAAAAGTACAGTATTTGTTAAATATTTGAGTTACCTTGTTGATAACCCCTTCTTTCAGAAGTAGATGAAACAATGAGAAAAGCTTCAATTTTGGACCAAATTCTGATGAATTCAGTTGCATAGTTGAATGAAGTTGAAACGAGTTCCTGATAAGCTAGAAAGGGGAACACTAGGCATAGTCTGATGATGTCCTAGAGATGAAAGATGAGTCAGTTTAGCAGGAATGGGAGACTCTCAAAAGTGAAATTCTGATTATGTGCTTATAAATACTTCTTATATAGAGACGAACGTGACTGCAAAATGAGTTCAACAATGAATTCTGTATTTTAAAAGAATATGTACAAAAGATAGGAAGATGGGCACTTGCCACATGTAAGTACATAAGATGGCCACTCTTTGAAGTTGATGCAGAAGAGATTCAGACTTCAGGTAGGTACAGGACTAGATGACCTATAAGACCCCTTCTAAGGACCAAATTCTAAAATTTTACTATTTTCTCTAGTAGAACCTTCCCTTCTCTCTCACTCCTAGTCTTCTGATATAGAGAGAATTTGAAATTTTGTTCCGTAACTGTGGTTTCTTCTAACCTCATTCCATAAAACATTAAATTGTAAAATAGTTCTAGATTGGTGAAGCCAACCCCTCCAACCCACCCCCACTACTTCTGTGGGCAAATACATGAGCTGTCTCCTGAAAATGTTCACTTTCTAATTCCAGTTGCAAGCATGGTATAATGGAAATAATGTTAGACCTGGATTTTTAGTTTCACTTAATAATAAAAGCAGTAAATGCTAAAGACAAAGTATTGTTACACTGAACCATTTTACTAATCAATTGTGCCACATTCATTCATTCAAAATGTATTTTGTGAGTAGCTATTATGGGCAAAATATTGTAGGGGAGAAACTGCTTTTTTGTAGTAGAGGGTATTCTTTTGTATGCCTTCTCATCAAATAGACACTTTAAAAAACCATAAATATATAAATAATTATTTCTTTTTTTAAAAAGACACTGAAAGAATTAGAATAACACTAGTCCCCTAACCCAGTAGTAACCCAGAGAGAACTAGCTTCTTCTGTAAAGCTTGTGTGCATAGAGATGATTTGACAGTGGAGTAGTCATCACACAACACACCCAGCTTCATTTCTATGAGCACCACACAGGTTGCCAATTTGACAGGAGGGGTAGCTAGAAAAACAAGATTGTTAGGGCCAGTGGTCAGTAGTGGGAACTCCATATAAGGTGATTTAGAAAGGAAAAATACGGATCGAATTAACAATAAGCTGAAAGCAATGGCAGTGGAACTGAATAGCCCACCTAGACAAATGGCTGACTCAGAATTTTCAAGGAGAATGCACATAGAACTTCATAAAAAAAAAAAAGATGTAGTGTGTCTCCCATGACCCTTATTTCCTCCATCTATGATTTTTCATCACTTTCATTTTCACTTCCTTAGCAACACACCAGCAACTTTCTTTATCTTCTTCATAAAAACCCACTTATCATCCTGAGTCATATATTTACAGGGCCCTATTCTCTGCTACTACTAAAGCGATAAAATAATTCAAGCTAATGTGTTAATAATGGCTTAATTGTCCTTACTCCCCATTAGCATTTGCAATTTTATAGCATCCTTCAATGCCTTAATCAAATGGAGTAAGTATTATGGGAATTTTAGGCACCATTGAGCAGAGGTAATGGAAGAGATATTTTTGAACAAGGGAGTTATTGCTGACATCCTTCAGATCTTAATACAAAGATGATTACCTAATCTGCTTGTGTATAAGACTCATCTTGTAGATATAGTTCAAGAATGACAATGAAGACAAGGAATACAAATCACTAAAGAGTAAAAAATAGGTTGCTTTTTTCCCAATCAGTGAGTTTATGATGGGTCATGTACTACAGAAAAGTGAATCAGTCAAAATACAGATGGCAAAGACTGGTATAATGTGCAAAGAAGACATGATATTAAGTTTGATACAAGCCTTTCAGTTGGGTAAAACCTCTGATCAAAACAGCACTACTAACTATTCTTTGCATAGAGATATTTGCTATGAAATAAAATGAGATGAAGGCACTATAGGGCAATGAAATCAGAGGAAAACATCAACTCAGAATACATTAAACATGATGTCCTTGGCTTGCTTATTTTCCAGTGAAATAAATTCTTTTTTTCTTCAAAGTTCCTTTAAATGTCTTCCCTAGTACATTATTTTAAAATTTTAAAATTATTTTAAAAGAGATCTGCAAGTTGTCTATAAATGTTCAAAGTTGTAATCAAGGTATACATACATACATATATATGTATAACAAAGATAAACACTTCAATATGGTTTTTTAGACTAGAAAAATGCATTACATACTTTTATGTATTACACAAGTATTACATACTTGTGGATAAAGAAGCATGGATACATACTTGTGGACAAAGAAACTTCTATTTCCATTATATTGAAATATAACTTTATACATAAACTCCTGTTACACAAACGGGAATCAATTAAGTACTGTACAATTCAACCAAAATGACATGTTTGTTTTTTTTAGCAAAGAAGAGCTCAGATATCAAGAAGATGCAACTCAATAGCAACTTTAGGAAATGAAATGATGTGCCATAGGATTTTTTCATAATTCTTGTTTATCCTGGAAATAATATCAAGGAATAAGGAGAATACATATAAGAATGATGGAGGAAGAAATGCTTGTACAAAATTATCATTCCTAAAATAGTATTGACAGTATTGATAGTTTAAGAAATCTGTCAGTGACGATCTTAATGAAACTGGAATGCAGATTGACATTATTAAAGAGAAATCTAAGGAATATTCTGAAAAATTTCTGCACTGAAACCTAGCTGGGAGGCAGCAGTATAATGAAAAAAATATAGGGCCAAGAATAAGGTCTTGAATCTAGGGAAATCTAAGTAATATTCTAAAACATTTCTGTACTAAAACCTTGAGGGAGACAGCGGTATAATGAAAACAATACAGGTTCCTGATCTGACACATACTATCTACATGACCTTGGACAGGTCATATAAAACTCTGCTTATTTATCTGTAAAACCTGTCCTGATTATCATAGAGTTATAAGATGAAAACCTATACAGTTCAAGAAACTACCTTGAGATCTGCAAAGTATTATTCAATTTAATTCAACATAAAATATCAAGTGTCTATTCTGTGCAAAGCACTGGGATAAGTGATGACAGATTAGATAAGTCATTCCTTGCCCCTGGAGCTTACAGTCTAGCAGAATGATAAGATGTATATAGATACTGTTTCTTTTTGGACCAAGTGAGGGATTCTCTCTACTAACAGAAATCATCAATTGTTCTGCAATTTATAATCTAAAAGAGTTGCCTGGAAGTCAATGTAACATGGTTCTTTCATAGGTATAGAAAATACAGAGAAGTTAAGGTGAGTCATTCAAGGTTATGGAGTTAATTAATGACAATGTCTGAATTAAAACCCAGGTTTCCTTATTCCTAGGCTCAATGCTCCTTCTATTACCTCACTATTGTCAAGAAAATAAATAATGGAGGACATGTGATTCTTTATCCCACATAGTAGGACTGTAATATGGTATTGCCCCCTTATGTCAAAACCTTGAGTAAATCCAAATCTCAGTTTGTTATCGTCTCCACTGGCACAGTTCAACACTTCAGAAAGACTTTTAATACTGTGTAAAAACATTGTTTACACCTTTCTATAAATCCTCCATAGAGCATCCATTCAAGCTGGACTATTTTCTTAAATTATTTTTTAATATTTTGTGAGTACTCGTATAGCCATGAAATGGGTCATTCCTTTTTCCTGATAATTAATCCACCTTTTTTTTTTAACCATGCATATCCTAGACAATATCTTTTATGTCACTTGTCACCAGTAAGTCATTACTGCTAACATTGCTGCAGTCTACTTATGCCCATGATGAACATTCCATTACCCTCTGGGTCATTTCCATTTTTAATTTTTATACAGTAAGACTCTTGGCACCAGAATTCACAATTAAACTGGGGATTATGATGTCAACTGGAACCAGTGGTGTAAAAATGATATTTTTTGTTCATGTAGCAATAAACACCTTGGAGTCAATGAAAGTATGGCATAATTCCCTAACTATGATTTAATCTGATCTCTTCCTCCTAATTCAATTCTCACCCCAGATCAATGTCCATGTGCAGGGCCAACATTAAAGATAATGAACTAACTCAACTGTACATTTTAATCTAAGAATATGCCATCTGTCTTCCACTTTGTTTCTCCATCTTTTTCAAATAATTTTGCATTGCATTGAGGGGGTTAAAATCCTAGTATTCTAGGACTCAAAAAATCAGTATAACATCACAAATAGGCACATTTGAAGAATGTTACTATTGATAGGGACTTCTTGTTCTATTTAGAATCTTCACAGGATATCTATCCTTCATGAAATACACGAATAGATGTCTCCCTGTTTTATGCTTCATTTTATGAAGATACTCAGCAGAACACTAATGAAACATTTCCATGGTCACTGTCCCCTCTGTCATGGACTTCAAGAATAGGGAATACTATAGAGGAAAGCTAATTTTATATTAATATTTTACAGAGTCAATGTAACTCTGACTAATAGTTATGGGGAAAAAAATTTGCTGTACAAGATAGCTTAAATCCAACTTTCCCTATGGAAACAGGACTTTCTGTTTGGTAAATTTCTTTACAACTTCCTATTCCCACGGGTATTGCTCTTCCCTCAACCCTCCACAAATTTCATGAAAGTATTAACCCTGAATCCCTCCTTGTTATAATATCATTAGCATAACCTTACATGTGGAGTCTAGGCTCTTATAAGGGATTCTTCCATTATTCTGGTAGTGATCCTGGGGTACCTGGGTATTTATGATTCAGTTCTTCCTCAGGTTATCTGAACCTAATTTCTACAGATCTGTTGGTAGCCTTTCTTCCTTGGTGGTATCTTGTGAGATATATCTATGAATCCTGTTATGCTGCACAATCAAGGTCTGTTCCATTTGTCCTTACCTTCTTCTGCATTTCCTGAGATACAATGCTTACAAAAGGTTAAGTCTATGCATTTCCAAAGATAAAGATGAAACCATTAAGGTTACTGCAAACATTATTCAAGAGACTTTCTGCTTTCTAGCTTTGCAACTAGCTTTTGTATCTACCTCTGCCTAGTTTAATATTAACACTAATAATAGCTAGTATTTCTGTAATGCCTAGAGGTTTACAAAATTCTTTATGTTAAGTTTTTTCTAATTATTGAAATATTTATCTCATTTTATTGTCATAAAAAATGTCCTGGGAGAGAGGTACTATTATTATACATAAAGGCCGGAATATCTCGTGTGTGTGCGTGCGTGCATGCATGTGTGCGTGTGTGTGTTGAGCATAAATAGAAGCAGTAAAGACCTACTAAAAGCTTGTGCTGTTGTACACTATCCCTCCCTCCCCAAACCTCTTACTCTTGTTGTTCATCCTTTGTTCTAGAAGAGGACCGGTGACATCAGGAGGGTGATGTCTCAACAATTGGATTTAAGTGTGACAGAGCTGTGCAAAACCATTAGCCTCACTCTCTTCCCCAGATCAGGGTCCAGTGGCAAAACATAGGTTAGGACAACTGGTGATAGCCCCGGATGCAATGGAGACCTTGGCCTTTTAAGGTAAGGTCTTTCCTAGGTCTCAGTTAGTCTGAGGCAACACCCATTCAGTAGTTAAAGGCTAGGTTAAGAGATAAGGCAAAAGATGGCCTATTACTGTTGATGGCAACACCATTATCTCAGTCCCTCAGGCTTGCAACCTGAGTCATCCTGGACTTCTCACTTATCTCTTACCTACCCCCTCCCCATATCCAAGCTGTTGTTGATTTCACCTTCACATCTCTCAAGTATGCCTCCTTCTCTCCTCTGGCACTGCCACCACTCTAGTGCAGGCCCTTATCACCTCATACCTGGATTATTGCAACAACTCACTGGAAGATCTGTTAGTCCCAAGTCTCTCCTCCAACCACTGAAGTGATTTTCCTAAAGCACGGGTCCAACCATGTGACCCCCATCAAACACAAAATCCTCTGTCTGGCATTCAAAACCCTTCCTAACTTAGTCCCCTCTTACCTTTCCATCTTCTTACATGTTCTTCCTTGACACACACTCTTCAATCCAGTGACCCTGGCCTCCTGGCTCTTCCATATTCAAGATACTCCATCTCTCAGCTTCAAACATTTCCTGTCTGTCTCCCATGCCTGGAATGCTCTTCTTCCTCATTTCTGCCAACTGGCTTCCATAGTTTCCTTTAAACCCCAACTAAAATCCCTTCTTCTACCAGAAGCTTTTCTCAGCTCCTCTTAATTTAAGTGCCTTCTTTCTCACCTATTTTCTGTTCATCCTGCAGATAGCTTGTTTGCATACACTTGTTTGCTTGCTGTCTCCACCATGAGATTGTCAACTACTTAGGGAATTGACTTTTTTTTTTTTGCTTCTTTCTGTATCTCCAGTGCTTAGCACAGTCCCTGGCGCATAGTAGGCAGTTAACAGGTATTTACTGATTTACTATACTGCTGTGTCTTTCACATAATTTAAAGTTCTACCACTGTAAACTATTAAAAACAGGCAGAAAAGATATAAAAAGCACAAACAATCCTATGTGATTCATAAATCTTAGGAATATAGAATAGTGTGATTTAGAGTTGGAAGGGGTGTAGTATCTCATTTAATAGATAAAGAAAGAAGAGTTCCAAATGAATGAAATAACCTGCCTGGAAGAAATAAAGTACAACCAATACTTTCCTGCTGCTCCTTAATAGCTGCTAGTGCCCTCCCTTTTCTCAGTACTTAGCCTGCATATCCTTTATATCTTGTTTACACATAGCTGTTTGTATGTCATTACCCCCATTAAACTGTGAGCTCCTTGAAGGAAAGGACTATTTTTTGCCTTTCTCTGAATTCCCCAGAGCTTAGCACAGTGCTGGGCACATAGTAGGTGATAAATAAACATTTGTTGACTAACAAACAAGTAGCAAGAAACAGATGTGGGATTTCAACCTACATCTCTGACTTCAAATCCAGCATTCTTGCTTCTATGTCCAACTTGGTCCTACTGACATTGCTATATTGTAGTATAGTAAATGAGGCTTATAATGATCCGTCTGGGTCATAACAGATTCAATTATGTTCAGAAAAATTTATTAAATAGATGGAAATCTGCAGCAAATCTTGCAAAAAATTTCCACCAAAATGAGCTAAAATGAAAGCATTTTAATGTTTATATATATACATATATATATATATAAACTTGACAATTCTCACTTATAGATACCATAACATTGGAAGCAAAATAATACTATGTAACATCTTGAAAACATCTATGAAAGTTATAATTATTATTAAAGAAATGCATAATGGTCTAAATAGGCAGCTAAAACTGTCGTTAGTGTGAACAAATTTATCATAAGAATCAAACTCTTGAAAAGAATATGCTCTTAAACATAAACATTCAGTTGATGTATGATATGCAAAATTGGTACTATTAAACTGCATATACCACAAGTTTAAAAGTATGGTTCATTACTTAGAAATTTCTCAAATATTTTAGATTAATTATACCACTTTCAAGTATCTGCAAACAAGACTAAGATATATATATATATATATATATATATATATATATAAATATATATAACATTTTAATAGATCTCTAATTCCACTGCCATGGACACTCCCTTAACTATTCTTATGGACTGTATAATTGCCTTTATGCTAATGACTGCCATATCTATATACGATGTATACAGTCTTCATCTTTGTCCTAAACCACAGTCACACATTATCCACTGAGTGCTGGATGTCCCAAATGGAGCTTTTCAATCTTACCACTGTCCCTTCCATCCCCAGATGTGCCCCTGTTCGAAATGTCCTCCATCCTGTCAGTCATCAGGATTATAATTTCATTCATTGTTGACTTTTCTCACTTTTGTAAACTGACATTTCATTTCCTGCTCCTGAATCTTTGCATAGGTAACCCCTTTTTCTGGAAACAACCATTCCTTTCTCACCTTAGCTAGACTCCTTAGCTTCCTTCAAGACTCTGTTTAGGTACTGCCTCCTCTGTGAAGCCTTTCCTTATCCCTTAAGTCTCTTCTTCCTGAAATTAATTTGATTGTACTCATTTCTTTACAAGTACACCCCCCCCCCCATCCTGTGACATTTTCCTCATATCCATTCCTTTTTCTCTATTCACACTGTTTACCATTCTAATTCTGGTCCTATCACTTCTCATCTGGACCATTGTCATCCTTCTAATGCCTTCCTGTTTCCAGTTTCTCCCCCTTTCAATAAATCAATCTCTCACCCAACTGTTGAAATCATCTTTCTAAAGCAGAGGAATGATCATATCAACTCCTCTGCTGAAAAACCTAAAGAAGTTTTTTGTTACCTCTACGATGAAATGCAAATTCCCCAGTCTGGCATTTAAGGATCCCCACAAACTGGCTTCAGCCTACCTTTTTCATACTTTAAATTACTTCCCTTCACGAACTTTACATTCTGGCCATGCTGGCTTTTAGCAATTCACCAAAAGCGACATTCCATCTCCTACAGGTTCATTTGCATAAGTTCTTAGCCAGACTTAGAATACACTCTCCTTACTCCTCTCTGCCTCTCTGAATCCTTATCTCTCTTCCAATGTCATCAGCTCAGATGCCATATCTGCCCAGAAACATTGCCTGCACCTCCCAGGCTTTAGTGATCTCACCCTCCTCAAATTACTTTGTATTTATTTGTGTACCAAGAGAATGTCAGCTCATGGAGGGTAGGGATTCTTCTTGTTCTTGGTCTTCCTCTTCCTTCTCCTCCTCTTCCTCTTCCCCTTTTCTTTTGATTGATGTAAAAGGCAACATTTTCAAGAGCAGTATTCTCCCTGGAGTGTTATTTGGCTGTAAATAATGAAACAATACAATTTCCCCAAAATAAATGACCTGAAGGGCAATGGAAAGAAGAAGCAGAAGCAGAACCAGAAGGAAAAAGAAGAAGAAGAAGAAGAAGAAGAAGAAGAAGAAGAAGAAGAAGAA